>NW_006399839.1:8140373-8184267 GCF_000299155.1 Elephantulus edwardii | reverse complement strand
TGACAGTCCATGGTATAGTCAACACTCTTCTCCAGCACCACAGCTCAAAGGCATCAATTCTCTTTCTATCATCCCTATTCACTGTCCAACTCTCCGATGCATAGCACGTAACTGCAAAGACTATAGCCTGGATCAGGCACACCTTAGTCTCCAGCCTGACTTCGTTGCTCTTTAGTACTCTTGAGCGGTCCCTCACAGCTGACTTTCCCAATGCAATTCATCTCCTGTTTTCATATGTGTTCCTAAAATTCCATTTTTTGTAGCTTTAGGGGGGGAAAAGTCCACTACCAAAAGGGTTTTTTTTTCTTCTTTTTTCCTAAAATGCTAAGTTCAGCACATTGACAAGAAGTAAACCCACACACAGTAGGGGGTACATAATATAGGCAATGATGCCAAGGAAAGAGAGGCAGTCCTTTTAAAGATCAGGAACCTTCATGCAGGTGCAAAAAAGAGGTACAGAACTTTCTGGAAGCACTGAGATACTCTTAGGTGAAAACCGAGTTAACACCATTTTCCTTATAAGTCTACAGTTCTATTTACACATGAAGGACTAGGTTCTGAGGTTTAGATGAGCCAAAGCAGCAGGGCATTTTGTGAAACTTCGGGTGATTTTAACCTAAATTGTAGCCAACCCTACAAATGGACTCTGATTTGGCTGTTTAAAGTAGCCATTACCAGGAAGATCATCATTAAAGTCATTAACATACGATGCTATGAAACAACTCCCGGAAATACTGTCAAATGAATAAAGCAGGATTCCAAACACTGGGCAGCGAACATGCCCTTGTTTCTGTGACAGAAGAACGTCTAAGTAAATATTTGAAAATGCACGGGACATCTGAGGAGGACACAGGAAAACGGGGACAGTGCTTGTGTCTGGCAGAGGGCCTGGCTGGCCAGGGAGAGGGGACAGGACAGAGGGAGGCACATTTTTCACTCTTTCCACTTGGGTATTTTGCGGCACTTGCTGTTCATAACTAAGAAGAGAAAGAAACGTAAACCGCATACACGACTCTGACCGCATTCCACACGCTCATCCACTTCTGTGTCCCAGATCTCCGGCTCGGAAACTCTGTCCACTGACCTGGACCTGACTCCTCTCGGAGGAATTCTTAAAACAGCCGAGGCCAAACTGGGCTGCTTTTTTTTTTCAACGTCGTACGCCAAAACATCTCTCTCATAGTTTATTTCAGGAAAGGGCTCAAGTTGTCAGGAGACAGAAGTGCAGCCTTGAAAATGTAAAGTGTGAAGCCGGGAGGCGGGAGGGAGGGTGCTGGGTGAGTCTTCTCTGATGAAGGCCCCCCAAATCTCCACTGTTATTTGTAGCGGGGGTGTCTCATCCTCAGAGCTCAACACCAGCTCTTCACCCTTGCTTCTGGGAGCTCATCCAGGAAGGACACACACATGTAAAAATATTCATAAATACACATGCGCACACTCTCACACACACATGAACATGAAATACAGATATGTGAACTTGTTCATGGAACATGAATAATGAACCAAAGCAGACGCACACACACAAATGTATGCACATACACACAACACACAAACACAAGTTTGTTCATACAGATACACACACATGAAGTTGCAGGCACACAGATACATGGACATGCACACACACATAAATTTACACATACACACGCAGATGCCTACTTACAAATAAGTGAACACATGGAAATACAAGGTTAATATATATTTATCTATTTGGAAGTAGGAGTGGCATCCACTTCCTAAACAACATGCCTGTGAAAATTCCATGAACTTAGAGAAACAATGATAGGTATAGCAAGGCTTCAGGTCTTTTGTTCACAGGGTCACTATGAGTCGTGCTCAACGGCAATCAACAACAACAACAACAGGCAACAACTAAGATAGATAGATGATATAGATAGAGATAGGTAGAGATGATAAAGATGATAGATGAGAGAGAGAGAGACATTGTAGTGGCAAGAAGCTGCACTGCAATCCCAAAGGCATGTGGTTCAAGGTCACCAGGTGCTCCTTGGGAGAAGGATGGACAATCTCTCCCCATGCAATTGAATGCCTCTGGAAACCTGCTGGAGGGTCAGCTGTGGGTCGGTTCCCACTCTATGGTACACAACAACAACAACTATATATGTATAGTTGACCATGACTGAGCAGAGACCCTGTGAACAATGCATCTGAACCCGGTCCTACCCTGGGTCGTCCTCATCGTCTCTGACACACTTGAGCCCCCCGTCATGCTCACTGTGTCAATCATGTTGTTGAGGGTCTTCCTCTCCTTCACTGACCGTCCACCTTTCCCACCATGGTGCCTTTGTCCACCAGCCTCTCCTAACAACAGGCCCAAAGTATGTGAGGTGACGCTTCACCATCTCTGCCTCCCAGAAGCATCCCTGTTGCACTTTCTCCAAGACACAGTTCTTTGTTGTTTACACATACACAGAAATATACAAACACACACACACACATGCAAACATACAACGCACAGGCACACAAATAAAAATATATACACACAGAAATACATGCGCAGCCAAGTATGTGCACACGGTAAGGATACACCTAAAATATATGCAAACACAAACACATGAACGTGGACACACTGCGACACTCAGAGCAGCACTGCTTCTTGTGACAGCAAACACAATCCAACTGCCCTCCCACATGGACATCTGACAGGTCAACCATGCTTTATCCCAGCAAAAATACCCTATCACCATTACAAACGAGCGTCTTGATGGCGGTCACGTCTTGATGGAGGTCGTAAGGGAAGTTTTTGGGTCGTGTTGGATGTGTGTTACTTTTTGTCTCCCCCAAAAAGCGGGTGTCGGTTTAACTTTTGACCGAAGGTGGAGGCCTGCTAAAGAGGCCAAATGTATTTACTGAAACTCTATAAACATACAGAAATGATTTTAGTTATAGAACAGAGCTCAGGTCTTTTGTGCAAGGGTTGCTATGAGTCGTATTCAACTCGATGACACTTAACCACTGCTAAGTGAGACTAGTGTTGATACATCTGGAGGAACATTCTTCCACTTTGCACATCACTCTTTGTCAATGTGTTGTAGGAATTAACCTGGTTTGCTGTGATGCTGAACCTTGTGCCGTTGGGCTATCAAAAAGCAGAATGGTTTCCCATTGTGGACAGCGTTTGGAGTTCCCAGTTGTAAAGCAGGTTTGGAAGCAGGAGTGGCATCCACTTCCTAAACTCTATGCCTCTGGAAACTCTATGAACTTGGAGAAATGACGATAGTTATGGAAAGGCATTAGGTCTTTAATAGAGTTCATGAGTCGTGCTCGACTCGACCGATGGCAATTGACAACAACAACTACAAATAGTAGTAAGCTCTGGCGGCTGCACTGCCAACACAAAGGCATACAGTTCAAGTCCACCAGCTGCTCTTTGGGAGAAAGATGGGCAATCTCCTCCCATGACATTTACTGCCTCTGCAAACTCGCCGGAGGGTCAGCTCTCTGGTATTCCGCAGGAACACAGCTGGATGGCTGTAAACTGCTCATCTCCTGGTTAGTCAAATTCATTGCTTTCGAGCTGCAACCCTCTGGCCAGCTTCAAAGGCTGTAAAATGCATGAGGGGAGATTGTCCATCCTTCTCCCTCAGAGGAGCAGGTGGCTTCAAATCACAGAGAGAGAGAGAGTGGCCTCTGGGCTACCCTAAGAATTACCCACCTAACTCAAGCCTTTTACTCAGCCAGGGACCCAAAGGTTATTCCAGAGGAGTTTACAGGGAGCAAAGGGCCAGTGCACTGGGTCTTAGTGACCTCGAGGTGGCCTCCTGGCAGTGACTCTATGGATGAATGCCCAACCTGGGTGGAGGAAGAAAACCGGTCAGGCTGACATTCCATCCCAAGACCATGCCAAGGGCTAAGAGCTTCCTCCAGGGGCTTTGTTCAAAGCCTCGGGACAGGCCCAGGGCCACCTCCAGTCCCACCCAGTAGCTAGACGACCTCAGTGAAGTCAGAAGCCCCTCCCCAATGCTTAAGTGGATGGTGTGACCTTTGGTCAACTTTTAACACAGCCAAAGTAGGGTCAGAAGCAACCTCTGTGCAAGGAGGGTGAGGAACTGGCCATCTCCTGCCAATTACACTGCTTTCTGAGGTTACATATGCTGAGAACATCCCATGACCTATCAGAATCCCAAGCCTCACTGTACCCCCGGCACCCCTCAGAGCTGACTTATCAGCTAGCTGCGAAGGGTGGCGGGCCAGACAGAAAGCACACGTTGACCAAAGGCCATTGTTAGAGAATGAACTGTGATCCCAAAAAATCTGTGCTGAAGTCCTAACTGCTGGGCCTTGGGTGTGATCTGGTTTGAAACCAGATCACATCAACAACCTGTGTTACGCAGATGACTCAATCTTGCTTGCTAAAACGGAGGAGGACCTGAAGGACTTGCTGGCAAAGAGCTAGGACTTCAATATGGACTGCATCTCAACACCAAGAAAACAAAGAACCTTATCACTGGGTCAAGAGGCAGCATCAAGACAGATGGAGTAAAGAGTGAAGTCCTTAATGATTTCATCTTGCTTGGATCCACAATCAACAACCCTGGCACTAACAGTCAGGAAATCAAAAGATGACTTGTGCTGGGGGGAAAAAAATCTGCTCTCAAGGACCTCTCCAGAGTTTTAAAGAGCAACTACATCAGTCTAGAGACTAAGGTGCGCCTGAGCCAGGCCGTGGTCTCTGCAACCACTTGCTCTGCATTAGAGAGCTGGACAATGACTATGGATGACAGAAGAAGAATTGATGTCTTTGAGCTGTGGTGCTGGAGAAGAGTCTTGAACATACCCACACTCTGCTGAGAGAACAGGTCTGTCCTGGAGAGGGTGAAACTGGGTTGCTCCCTGCCAAGTAAGGATTTTGAAACTCTGTCTATCTCACATACTTTGGGCATGTCGTTAGGAGGCCTGGCCCAGTCGTTGGAGAAAGACATCATGCTCGGAAGGGTAGAGAGGAAGACCCCGGATGAGATGGACTGATGGTGAAAATGGGGGGCAGGTGAGCCAGAGAAGGTGAGGCTGGCTCAAGATAGGCCAAGGTTCAGAGCCGCTGTTCATAGAGTCACTATGAGTCGTAGCTAACTGGAAGGCACATAATGACAACAACAACGTGTTATGCTGGGCGTACCAGCAGGGGATAAAACTTGACGTGAGCTGCTTCTGAGTTACAAAAGGAACAAAATAAACAAAGACTTATTCACACGGGGAGAAGACAATGCCAAGGACAAGGAACGTCCAGGGTCATCCGCTGTGAGGAGAGGCGCCGAGAAGGAAGTGATGTGACCTGGATAGTTAAATAAGGAGTAAGGAGGACCAAGGACCTGAAGAATTGTTGTGTTAGCAAAGAGGACCGGCTACACCACAGACTGTCAGAAGATCTAGGAAATCTGTCTTGGAAAAAGTGCCGTGGGATGCTCTACAGAGGCGAGGATGGTGAAGGCTTAGTCTCCTATACTTTCAGCGTGTTGTCAAGAAAGGTAATCTCCCGTGCCGTTTACAGCCTCAGAAAACCAGCTGGAGGATCAGCTGTGAGTCAGCTCCGACTCGCCAGCAATGAGAATTAACAGGAGGGGTCAGTCGCTGGAGAAGGATATCAAATTTGGAAAAGTAGAGGGTTATCCAAAAAAAGAGGAAGACCCTCAAAACAGTGGCTGCAACCATGGGCTTAGGCAGGTATTTTTGAGATTGGGCAGGGATTTTTCTGCTTTGCCAAGAGCTGCTATGAGTAAGAGCTGTTTCAATGGCACCTGACAACAATAACATAATTTTAAAAGGATGGAGTCAGTGCATCAACAGGGAACTGCGAAAAAAGCTCTGGTGCGGTAGTAGCAAGAAGCTGTGCTGCAATCCCGAAGGTGCAGGGTTCGAATCCACCAGATGCTTCGCTGGAGAAGGAGGGGCAATCTCCTCCTGTGCCTGTTGGATCTGACTTGATGGTACACACTGAGGGGAAAACAAAATAAAACAAAACAAACAAAAAACAGGGAACTGCGAGAATATGAAGGTGACTTCAAAAAAGACAGTGGATTCGGAAGGGTTATTATTCACATCAGATGGATAAAGACTGAAAGCAGAGAATATTAGAAGGATGTTTACCTGTGACTTAGTGATGAAGTCAAGGCATTTGACTCGGTGGATCATAATCAGTGACGTATAACAATACAAAGAATGGGAATTCCAGAACACTTATTTGTGCTCATGCAAAACCTGTCCACAGACTAAGAACCAGTACATCAAATTAAACACGGGGATACTGCATAGTTGAAAATAATGGAAGGCGTGCCTCAGGTTTGTGTTCATGTATCATACCTATTGAATGTATCTTCTGAGCAAATAATCTGAGAAGCTATACAAAGAAGAATGTGAAGTCGAGATTGGCGGAAGGCTCATTAACAGTCCGAGACACATCAATAACACAAGCTTCCTCATCGAAAACAAAGACCTGTTAATGGAACTCAAGGATTTAGCGCTTCATCCTAGAGAGGGTGAAACCAAGCTGCTCCTTGGAGGCAAAGACCGTGAAGCTTGGGACGACAAACTGTGAGCATGTTACCAAGAGGGACCAGTCCTTGGAGAAGAACATCATGTTTGGAAGGATGGAGGGACAGCGCAGGAGAGGAAGACTCCAATGAGATGGATTGACACAGTAATTGGGATGATGGGGAAAGTGTCAGAGACAGTGAGACTGACGCAGGACAGGACAGGGTTCTGAGTTCACAGTCCACTCGAAAGCACCTAACAACAACAACAGTAAGTATTACACGTTAACATCAAGAAAACAAAACACCCTTACAAATGGACCAATAAAGCCACATCAGGACAGACGGAGAGAAGACAGGAATTGTCAACAACTGCATTTTTCTTGGGATCCACTATCAATACCCATGAAGCAGCAGTCAAGGAATCAATAACAGTACCTGTCACTGGACCAGTACCATGCTGTTTTGGTTATATTGCTGTGTAGCAGGTTTTGAGGTCAGGGAGTGCTATGCCTCCTACCTCATTTGGGTTTCTCAAAAGTGCAAATCAAAACCACAATGAGGTACTGTCTCACTCCAGTAACAGTGGCATAGTTTTAACAGGGCAGTAAGTAATAAATGTTGGAGAGGATGTGGCAAGAAAGGAACTCTTATACATTGTTGGTGAGACTGTAAAATGGTACAACGATTCCGGAAGGGAGCTTGGTGCTTCCTAAAAAAAGCTGAACTTAGAAATTCCATATGACCCAGCTATTCCACTACTTGGAATATACCCTGAGAAAACGAGAACTGGGGCACAAATGGAGACTTGTACACCAATGTTCACAGCATCATTATTCACCATCGCAAGAACATGGAAACAGTCCAGATGTCCAACCACAAACTGAATGGATTGAGAAACTATGGCACATTCACACAATGGAATACTACGCAACACACAGGAGGAATGACTTTGTAAATTATTACCTAACTTGAGAGAGACTGGAGAGTATTATGCTGAGTGAACTAACTCAGTCCCACAAGGACAAATACTGTATAAAATCATTATTACAGAATGAGGACAAGGATCCAAGGGGGGCAGGGAGGGTGGAGGCAGAGGGATGAGGATGTGCAGGGGGAGGGGGATTAATCATGGGATGGGATTAATCAATCTGATGGGTGGGAGTGTGAGGGAAATTGGAAGAATCTGTTCTGGAAAACAATGTCTTTGAATTTTGTAAATAAACTAATATAATTTTTTTAAAAAAGAAATCAAGTTAACAGGTTACCACGAAAGACCTTTTTAACTGCTGAAGAGAAGCAGTATCATTTTGACAACTAAAAAGTGAGCCCGACTCAAACCATGGCATTTTTAATCACCTCCTACGCACGTGCGAGTTGACCAATGAAGAACGACGATGTGGAAGAATCCATGCCTTTGAACTGTGATGCTGGAGAAGAATACTGAACACACCGTGGACTGCCAGAAGATCAAACAAACAAACAAACACATATTGGAAGAAATGCAGCCAGAATGCTCCTTAGAAGTAAGGACGCTAAGACTTAACGTCACATACTTGGAGGGTCATCAAGCTGGAGAACGATTCAACCTTGGCAAATCAATGGATAACTGAAGGAATGGAAGATCCTCAAAGCAACGGATCAGCACAGAGCCGACTCCATGGCACCTAACAACAGCTGCAGACTCGAACAGTTAGCCTCCATAACTGTGAGAAAATAAAATTTCTGATCTCTGATCTCTAAAGCCAGTCTTGGAAGCAGGAGTGGCATCCACCTCCTAAAACAACATGCCTCTGGAAACTCTATGAACTTTGATAAATGATGATAGTTCTAGAAAGGCTTCAGACCTTTTGTTCACAGGGTCTCTGTGAGTCGTGCTCGACTCAACAGCAATCAACAATAACAAAGCCACTGTTGTGGTATTTGTGCTACTGGAGAATTCAGACATCCCACATACAGCAGTGAGTCTAGTGGCAAGGTGTTGGGCATTCCAGGCTTCTGATGTCCCTAAGGTGGCCGGCTTTCAAACTTGGTGACTCTGAGAGGCACCCACAGCTGTCCAATGTAAGAGAGAGAGAGAGAGAGAGAGAGAGAGCGAGAGCTATTTACACTGTAGAGAAAGACCCATCAACAATGGAGGTGGAGAGATTGTGGAAGGACTGTGGCATTGCTGTGGAGAGACTGTGGCAAGGTGTAACCTGAGGCTTCTTGCATTTGTGTTGGCCACAGTTAAAGGTTTTGCTTATTGAAGGATTGAGGGGAAAAGCCGCTTTGTAACTGCTCTGTGGCAAACCTTGCTGGATGACTGAAGATACCAGAGGCTTCCTGAATTTGTGCTACTGAACGGAATCAAGACTTTCAATAATTGAGGAATTGTGTCTTGCTAGTAATCTGACTTGGGACTGCTGGGCTAAACCTGGACTTGCACTGAGGGATATTTTTTGCCTTCCCCACTCCCCAATATATTTCCCTAATAAATCCCATTCTTAGAACCACAATTGTGAGTAGAGTCTGTAAATCAACAACAAATATCAGACCTGAATGAATGGTAGAAAAAAGTGCAGGAGCCTGGGAGGGGTGGTGTGGCGTGTCTAACAGAGAAGTGATCTCTTAGCTGCTGTGGATATCACTTAAGGGGACAGTTTCCCTTTATGAAGTGGAGTCAGACTCGGCCACCCTCACGTCTTTTCAGCTCCTTTCATACCGCTGAAATGCTGAGGTGGGGATGGGCACCTGCAGAAAGGTGCCAGAGACCAAGGCTGCGCTATCACCCAGGTGCCTGGGGACAAGTGCTGGCCCTTGAACCTTCGGCACAGCCAGCGTGAACACACAATGCAGACCAGGTGCCGGTCACTGTGTCTGCCCCCAGGGCTCTCCCACTCGCTCGCCTGTACGGTGGGCTGCAATGTGGATGCTCCTCCAGTCTAAATGCCAAGCTGTGGGTGGGGACAAATGTGCATCTGACTCGGGATGTTGGAAAGGAAGTAAACAGATACATGGGATGTCCTGAAATGTTCTCTATGGGGCTGAGAGGAGACGTCTCAACTTTACGACTTTATGGGGTTGCTCTGTGCCCCGTCGGGGATTGAACATCTGGAGAATGTGGAGTCTCCAGGGATTGGCATCAAAGTGGTGGAGCATAAGGGACAGGGCAGGGAAGGGGGTTTAGGGAGAGGGAGGTGATGAGCGATCCATATAGAGTTGGGGACCAGCATCCCCCCAAAAAATCAATGTTCAGCCTTCTCTCTGCCCTGACATCCAACGACATGGGAGAGGGAAGGTGTGAAAGCTGTGTCTCACCTCCAGCAGCACTCCTGTTCTGGCCTGTAGCTACTGCAGACCCAGCAGGATCAGGGAAGGAAATTCCTGGCTGGCAGGCACCGTGGGGCCAGACAGACCTGAACCCCGGTTGCCTGGCACTTGGCTATCTGACTTTGGGCAAGTCATGTCGCCCTCTGAGCCCCAGGGACGGCAGAGGATCTCACCAAAGCCCTGGCAGATGCCAGCGAGGCACGAGCTAAGGGATGCAGGATGGGTCAGAGCTGTGCCTGGCACGTCAGTGCTCAGGAAAAGCCACGGTCACCGTGCCCGTAAGTCAGACTCACTCCTGTCTCACTTGGAGAGCAGCAGGAGACGCGAAGCCAATAACGGCACAGAGCACGCCTAAAGTTGAGTTGTCCTCAGATGACGGGTAAAGATCACCCCATCTTCATCACCAGGCGGATGCTCCCACCAGAGGAGGCGGAGGAACTTACAGGAAGCGTAAGAAGCATTGCAGCACTAACTGTCCAAGCTTCCAGAGAAGGGAGTCCCAGCAATACACAAAGCTCTCTAGAGGGTCGACCAGAGGACTTGATGGAGCCGGTGCAGGAAGCTGGAGAATCCAGAGACTCTCAGCACAAGTCCACCCACTAGCCCGACCCTTTACCAGGCTCCTAGAGGCACAAGCCCCAGGCAAGCTGGACGCTCCTGGCTTCTGACCCTCTTGCTCTGTGGAGGACATCATTCCAGCTGAACCAAGACCAGGCTCCTTGCCTGAGGAATGGCAGCCCCCAGGACCTCTCGTGCTGCCAAAGGCTTCTTCTCGTATACCTGACTCTTGCCTACAAAGCCTTTCCCTTCTATCATCAGCTGGCGAACTCCTACTTTGCCTTCAATGCCCAGCTCTCCACAGCACAGATGAGCACACTGTCTGTGCTTATAACTCTCCCATCACACTTAAGAGGCTGGGTGGCAAGGAGCTGCATTTAGCTAGGACACCCTGGTAAACCCTCAACATGACAGGTAGCTTCTGATAAGCAGCAGCCTATGCAGTTCATCTCCACCTTCCTATGGCCAGATCCCAAACTCAGCACAATACAGGGCTAAGGGAATGTGGAAGAAAAGACAGGGAAAGAGACAGAGACACAGAGAGACACATAGAGAGACACAGAGAGACATAGACACACACACACACACACACAAAGGGAGGGGGGTAAGGACCAAGGCCTTGGTGGTGGATAATATAAAGGTTCTCTTCAACCAATTACAATGTTAACGATTTGAGCTCACCCTCAGGTGCCTCAGAAGGAAGGTCTGGTGATCTGCTTTGGCAAACCAGCCACAGACAATCTTATGGCGGTTTGTAAGAGCTGCACCGCAGAGAATGTAATGATCCCACTGGGCTGCATGTGTGAGAACTGATGAACCGACAAACACACTGATGTTTACGTGTGCTGCAATTTTAGAAAGAGGCCTTTTGGCTGAATGGAAACGAGACTCACAGGGAAGAAGTGGGGAAAGTGCAACTGCACCGTAAGTATGGCAGTTAGTGGTATGAAATGAATGTGTATGAATGGGAAAATCCATTTGCCTTGTGAACTTTCACTCACATCATGATTCAAATAATGTTATTTTTTTTTAAAAAAAAAAAGATATAGCTTAACTGTTGCCCCTTCATGGCTATGGGTGACATTTTTGCCACTGGTGTTGACAAGGCCGCACCAAGTGAGACAAAGGCACAAGAGATCAGGGGTGAAGTTCAACACCACCCCCAAACTGTCCCAGCTGCACTGTCTTTGTTTTAAATTCACAGTAGGCAACAAGGCAGACAACAGGATCATTAACATTACATGCAAGTAAAAACCTCCCAAAGATTATTTTTAAATGGCTGGAGCAGTAATACACTAACGGAGAATTGCCAGAATCCAAGCCAGATGGAGAAGAGGCCAAGGAACAAGAGATATCATTGTGGATGTTGGAAGGATCACGGCTGAAAGCAGAGAATACTGTAAAGATATTTACTTGTGGTTTGGTTTGGATTTTTTTGAAAATTATTATATTTGTGTGTGTGCCGTCAAATCAGATCTGACTGGTAAAGGAGGAGATTATTCCCCCTTCTCCAGCAGAGCATCTGGTAGATTTGAACCGTGCACCTCTGGGATTGCAGTGTATCTTCTTGCCACTAGGCCACCAGAGCTCGCTAATACTTGTGTTTTACAGACTATGCAAAGGCATTCAGCCTTTCAGAGTGGATCTTAACAAATTCTAGGTAAAGAATGGGAATTCCAGACAGTTAATTGTGCAAAATCTGTACATGGAAAAAAGCCGTCATTCAAACAGGACAAGGGGATAATAGAAAGGTGTAAAATCAGGAAAGGTGGGTGTTAGGGTTATCTCTCTTCATGACACCTACTCTATCTATAAACTGAGTAAATAATCTTAGACCGAAGAAATGTGGCATCAGCATTGGAAGAAGATTCATCAACAACCCATGCAAAGGAGGTGACACAACACTGCTTGCAGAAAGTGAAGACTTAAAGCACTTGGTGGATTGAAGACTATAGCCTTCAATATGGGTTACATCTCAACATTGAGAAAATGTAACTCCTCACCACAGGACCAAGGCTTTCTTCCAGGAAAGCTTGTGTTCTCATGAGGCAGAATCAACGAAACAGAAACAGGTCCCCGGTGGCTGCACCCACCAGGGGCTCACGGAGTAGAACCATCAGTGTGAAGCCTCAATCATTCTGTCATTCAAAAACGAATTCAAAGACTTCAAATTCCGTACCAATATCAGGGGCACATAACCCACACTGCTTGTATGCCATTTTCCAGATGCTAAAACTGAGGTTCTAAGGGAAGTGGGTGGCCTTCCTGGGGCCACAGAGCTGGGAGAGCTGTAGGGGTGGGTCTGTACACCCTGCTTCCCCTGTGCCCACCCCAGCTCCCATGAATTCCTGGCAAGCCTGGCCCTGGGAAACGCTATTGTTCCCAGATGTTTCCATCCACAATAACACTTTTGGAGGTCTGCTGGGGAGGCCAGGGGCATGGCTGGGAAAGGTGGAGTGGTGTTCTATTTTAAACAAAGAATGGCAGGCAGGGGATTTGTTTGCGCAGCGATTTCTGCAAAGGCTACAGGATGTGGGAGTCAAGAGTGCTGCAAGGGAGCTGGGGTTGCGTGGTCAGCTCTGCCAGGCACCAGCTGTGCATCTGAGGGCAACTTGCTGCACTTCTCTGAACCCTATAAATGGAACCAACTACCGTAAGCAGTTGCACTTCCAACTCAAAGGCACTCGGTTTGAATACGTCATCTGCTACCTGGGAGAAGGATGGGCAATCTCCACCCGTGTGATTTACAGCCCCAGAAAACCCAGGAGGGTCAGCTATGAGTCACTTCCGACTCGATGGTACCCAACAACAACACAACAATATATACTAAGAATATATACTAAGTATATACTAAGAATATATATACAAATATATATACTAAGAAAATAACCAAGAATATATACTTAGTATATACAATATACTAAGCAGCTCTGGTGATATAGTCCATAAAGAATTTCTCTTCTAAACCGAAGGCTGTGTGTCTCCAGTGGTTTGAATCCACCAGCAGCTCTGGGGAAGGCTGACGGAATAGCCATCGGCACAGGCTGTTGTGGTTGTTGTAAGCTGCAACTGACCCACAGTTGACCCTCCAGCGGATTTTCAGAGGCAGTAATATTGCATAGGAGCTGACTGCCCATCTTTATGACGGCAGAACAGCTCGGGATTCGAACCGTGTATCTTTGCACTGGCAGCCTAATTCCTTACCACCAAGGCACCCAGAAAGCTCTGGTCCCCGGGGATTTGTGCAGTTGACCCAAAGGCGGGTACCTCACTGGCGGCAGCTCAAATCCACCAGCAGCAGCTGCAGGAGAGGAAAAAACGGGCCATTTCCTCCAACCTGATTTAAAGCCTCAGATGCCCCCTGGAGAGTCAGCTTGGGAGTCAGTTCCCACTCCAACGCCAATGAGCTTTTGAGAAAATGAGACGGATGGTCCTTATGAGCTGCGTGGGATCTCACCTAAGACACAGGAAGGCGGTGACCTGCGGAGATGACACAGGTGAGCCAGTGTTCAAAAAAAAGAATGCCTGATGTCACTTCCTGTCCCCACCCCCTCAAAAAAAAGTACAAATTAGGGATCGTTGGGACAAGTCCCTCTTGATCCCAAACACTGTGTCCCTTTCCCTGGGGCATGGAATGGTCCGTCAGACTTGGACCATAGTGAGGCCTTGGAGAAATCACAGCCACTCTCACGGCCCTGGAGCCCTGGTGGCGGGATCATGAAGCACTCCACTAGAAAGTGAGAGGTCAGCAGTTCAAACCCTCTGGTCGCTCTAAGGGAGAACCAGGTGCCAGCGGGTTGGCATAAAGCTTCACAGCCTCAGAAACTCGACGGCGCAGTTCAAATCTGTCCTTCAGGGTGGTCAGGGGATGGAACTGACTTGACCGAAAACAGAAGTGGTTTGGCCACGTCCCAAAGTCCAGCGCTACAGCCCTGCAGCCCACGGAAATGAAAGGAATGCACGAGGAGCTATAAGGGTAGGCCACCACCTCTCCCCAGGACTCTCAAACTCGGCGGCTGCGGCAGCTGCTACAGGGAATCCTTCACTGGGTCTAACACACAGGGCAAAAAAGAAAAAGAGCCCGGAGCGTCTTCTTTCTTCTCCAGCTCCCCATTTATAGCTTGCAGACAGGCCAGGCGGTTCTGCAGTAACCAGGGAGCCCTCAGGGACCCCGGGGGCTCTGGTGTCATCACACAGCTCAGAAGACACAGGGAGGGTCTTCCCAGCCGCCCTTGGGCAGAGATGCACGTGTCCAGGGAGGATAAAAGCAGGCTGGCAGAAGCAATGAGTAGGCGGAAAGGCGTTATTCCCTATATTTGGAGCCAAAGACCTCCAGTGTGGGATACACCTTTCCCCTCCAGGCATGGAAAAGCCCCGGATGCTAATGTCTAATGCTAATGGGGACCCTGGCAAGGAAAAGCCTTGCTCAGTGAGCTCAGAACAGAGGAGCCTATAACCAAGGGCAGTCCCTTCTGGTGCTGGTGGTGGTGTTGTGTGCCTCCCAGATGGAACTGACTCATGGCTGGCCCTCCAGCAGGTTTTCAGAGGTAGTAAATTGTAGGGGAGGAGACTGCCCACCCTTTTCCCACAGCGCAGCTGGTGGATTCAAACCGTGTGCCTTTGGGATCGCAGCTCAGCTTTTTAAAAAAAAATATTAATTTTTTAAATTTTATTATTTTGTGTGTGTGTACAGTCAAATCATATCTGATTGGTACAGGGAGGAGATTATTGTCCCTCCTTCTTCAGCAGAGCATCTGGTGGGTTCAAACCGCGTACCTCTGGGATTGCAGTGCAGCTTCTTGCCACCAGAGCTCACCTCTTTTTTTTTTTTAAATAGAATTTTTTATTTTGTCATTTTAACAAAAGTTGACAGAAAAGTTAGATTTTCATTCATTACATTTTACCCCCTCTCCCTCCCTTCCCCCTCCCAAAGCTGACTTTTCTTTTCACTAGCTTATTTACAAAATTCTAATACAAATTTAAACAAATTCTTTCAATTTCTCTCACCCCACCCCCCCCCCCATTAAATTGTACAATCCAATGATTAATCCCCTCTTCCCCCTGCACATCCACATCCCTCTGCTTCCAGCCTCTCCCACCCCTCCTGGATCCTTATACTCATTCTACAATAACAGTCTTATACAATATTTATCCTGTGGGACTGAGTTAGTTCACTCAGCATAATGCTCTCCAGTCCCTCCCAAGTTAGATAATAATCTACAAAGTTATTGCTCCTGCGTGCTGCATAGTATTCCACTGTGTGAATGTACCATAATTTCTCAATCCATTTGTTTGTGGTTGGACATTTGGGCCGTTTTCATGTTCATCTCAGCTTCTTATCACGAGGCCACCAGGGCTCCCTAATTCCTGGTATAGCGGCCTGCATTCCATCCCAGCTCTGCCCTGGCCAAGTCCCACCACTCATCAGGCATCAGCCTCCTCATCTATTGATTAAGGGACAACACGCACACCCTCTTCGTTCATCTGCGGCAAAGCCTGGGTGGATATTTGCTTTAAGCTTGGCAAGTTCCACTCTGTTCATGGAGCTCTGGTTAGCCGAGTGGTAAAGAGCTACACTATCAACCCAAAGGCAGGAGGTTCAAGCCCACCAGTTGCCCCACGAGGGAAAGATGAATAATCTCCTCCCGTATGATGTACTGGCTGGAGGGTCGGTGGGGAGTCAGTCCCGACTCACTGGCACTGAATTTTCTTTTGGCTTCACACAGAGGAGATCACGTGAAAAAGAGTTCCCAGCACAAAAGTCCAACGCTCTGCCTTGCCAAAAACTGCTCAGCTCCAAGAGCCTGCCCAGTGGCCTTGAGGGGAAAATGTCCTTTGCGGAACTGGGCCTGATGGAAGGCAGGGAGGCCCTGACCCCCAAGGAGGGGCTGAAATGCAATAGTTACCACTGAGCCCTCGCCCTCTTCAAGGAGAGTTAGGGGAACCAGGCGTGGTGGTTAAGTCACCATGCTCGCATCATGTGAGGCAGATTTGGGGTCGGGGGTGAGAGAGACAAAACTGGGGGTGCCGTCAAGACAGACAGGGATGGGGAGAGTACTCCAGAAAAAAGGGAGCAAAATGGTAAGGCTGGAGAGCCTGGGGACGTTTACAAGCTAGTTCAATACCAGCTGCCATCACACTGATGTTGGTTCCCTGTAGCCCGTGTAGAGCTGTGTAGAGGGTTTCCAAGAACCGATTTTTTACAGCAGCAGATTGCCAGGCCTTTCTGCTGCAGTACTTCCAGACAGGCTCAAAGCGCCTGCCTTTCCGTCAGCGGCCAAGGGGGTTAATCATTCCCACCATCCAGGGACTCCCAAGAGTGACTGGAAGCATTAAGGGGGCATTTCCTACGCACCAGGCATGCGTTTTTATAAGGAATTACATATCATCATACCCATTATACAGAATAGGATAATAAAGTCCAGAGACGTCATCTAAGTGGTGGAACTAGGAAGAACTCAGTCCAGTCTAAGCCCAAGTCCGGGTTTCCGAGCCAGGAGCTGCCCTGCATGGACAGGTCTTGGTGGGCCTCTGACTCCAGTGAAATTACAGAGAAAACGGAGCAGGGGACCAGCCAGAGGGAGGCCTAGGCCGGCCCTCGCCAGGGCTCAGAAATCATCTCTGTCGAAATGAGAAGCTGGAACCAAATACGTAGAGACCAGCATTTTATGCTTTGCAGCTCGTGGCAATTTATAGAAAGAAATGGAGGGAGGGGGAGGAGCGGGAAGGGGAACTGCTCTGACTGCCAAATTCTTAATCGGCCAAATTAAGACCACCGCACCCCTGAAAAGAAAACTTCTCATATGACATCCTTTCATTTTAAAAAACGAGACATTCTTGCTATTTTAACACCCTCAAATACATGTGGCTTTCTGGAAAACTAACCACGTGTCTGAGACTTTTCCACAGAGTTCCTGCCTTGACTTCCCCCAACAGCCAAGGCCCTTGCCTCCAGGGCTCCCATCTGGGGATTTATTTGGTTTTTGCTGGTTTGGTTATTTTTTTTTTTTTGCTTCAAGGCCAGTATGAAATCTCACGAGAGCAAGGTCTGTGTTTGTGTCAGGCACTCCCACCCCGCTAGAACCTTGCCCAGTCCCTGATCTGGGTCGATACCTTGCCCAGTCCCCGGTCAGGATGGTAAAAACCATCTGTGAGTAACTGAGTGAGGCGGGGGACAGCCAAGCACAGTGCGCAGGTCACTGAAGGCCTCAGCGTGGCATGCGCAGGCGTTGATTCTAACAAGGCCTTCCATCTCTGGAGTTTGAGAAGGGAATGAATGGCTTGTCCTCTACTCGGGTCCACAAGCATTGTGGGTTCCATCTCCCTTGATTTAAAGGGTGCACAGCTGGGCTGATCTCACCAACACCCCACTTGCTTCACACCCCAAAGGCCCAGAGAGCCATTTTCAAGCCTGTTTGCTGCTGCTGCTGCTGTTGTTGTTATGTGCCATCAAGTTGCCCGTGACTCATAGCAACCCTATGCCCAACAGCTCCGAACCCTGCTCCATCCTGAGCCAGTCTCACTGTCTCTAACACACCTACCCCCATTATCCCAGTCATGTCCCAGTCACTGAGTCAATCTGTCTCATTTGGGGTTTTCCTCTCTTATGCTGACCTCTACCCCTCCAAGCATGAACTTCTCCCTTCCTTCTCCAAGAACTGGTCCTTTCTGGCAACATGTCCAAAATATGTGAGACAGAGCTTCAAAATCCTTGCCTCCAAGAAGCAAGTTGGTTTTCGGCTTTCAGCTCGGAGGAGGCCTCGGTGCAACTTTCTTCGGTTGTCCCGCATCTGGGTTCATCCGACACCAGCTGCCTCCGCCATGTCGCCCAAGTTCGACCCCAACGAGATTAAAGTCGTGTACCTGAGGTGTACCGGTGGGGAAGTCGGTGCCACTTCCGCTCTGGCCCCCAAGACCGGCCCCCTGGGTCTGTCTCCAAAAAGGTTGGTGATGACATTGCCAAGGCCACCGGCGACTGGAAGGGACTAAGGATTACAGTGAAACTGACCATTCAGAACAGACAGGCCCAGACTGAAGTGGTGCCTTCTGCCTCTGCCTTGATCATCAAAGCCCTAAAGGAACCACCCAGAGACCGAAAGAAGCAGAAAAATATTAAGCACAGTGGAAATATCACTTTTGATGAGATTGTTGGCATTGCCTGGCAGATGCCACACCGGTCTTTAGCCAGAGAACTCTCTGGGACTATTAAAGAGATCCTGGGAATGGCCCAGTCTGTGGGCTGCAATGTTGATGGCTGTCACCCTCATGACATCATAGAAGACATCAACAGTGGTGCTGTGGAATGCCCAGCCAGCTAAGAACTACAGATGAAAATATTTCAATAAAGGATCATTTGTTAACCAAAAAAAAAGAAGAAGCAAGTTGGTTTCACTCTCTCCAGGACAGACCTGTTCACTCTCTTGGCAGTCCATGAGATGTTCAAGACTCTTCTCCAGCACCACAGCTCAAAGGCATCGGTTCTTCTCCTGTCATCCTCAGTCACTGGCCAGCTCTCTGATGCATAGTGAGTGACTGCGAAGACCATGGCCTGGAACTGAAGGGCACCTTAGCTTCCAAGCCTGAAGGACCATAATCTTAAGATGATGCAGCTGGTGCCCTGCCAGTGGGGTGCATGGTGGAAATGCAGACCTCTGAGGGGGAAAAAGCATTGCTGTGCCTTGTGTCCTCCCAATTCTTACTGATGGCTTGAGAAGACGCAGAAAGGCTCAGATTCAGCAGCTTGTGGGCAGGCCTGGGTCCTGTACGCATGGATGGCTCTTTCCTCCTCCTGTAACTGAATTATCAGCCACCCCAGCTGGGGAAATACTGCAACAGAGCACAGCATCAGCAGCCATGCATTTCCCGTTGCTAAGCAACCAGAGGCTGCTTCCGTGCACATCCCAGCCCCTCCCCAGCTCCCAGTGGGATTGAAGAGTTCAAGCATGGGTATTACAGATGTTAAAGGTCTGCTGAAAGGCTGAATTCTGCAGCTTACTCATTCTTAATCTGAACAAAGAGCTACCATTATGACATTCGCTAGCTTATGAAGGTAAGTTATGCACGGAAAATTAACGGGGAGTAGCGCAGCTTTTCCAAAGTCAGGGTCATTTATCAGTGTGATTATTTGATTAATCAGAGTCTTCCAGTAAACAGAAGGCATATTGTGGAAACCCACGTGGCAGAACGAGGGGGCCGGAGCCGCTGTCTCCCAACAAGCTCAGTGAGCCTGGAAGCTGACCCTTCCCCACTTGAGTGTCCAGGTGATGGGATGTCCCACTCACACCTTGACCATAACCCCTCAGCCCAAAAGCAGAGGGTCAGCTAGTCTGTGCTGGACTCCACTCCACAAGGACCGTGAACTCATAACCGTGGGCTGTTTTTAAGTCACTGTTGTTGTTGCTGCTGTTATGTGCCGTGGAGTCAGAACTGGCTCACAGCTGACCCTCCAGAGGGTCTTTAGAGGCTGTAAATCACACGGGACAAGCCTGACCATCTCTCTCCCATGAAGCAGCTGGTGGATTTGAACTGTATGCCTTCGGGTTGGCAGCACAGCTCCTGACCCCAAACTACCAGAACTCTTTAAGTCACTGTTGTCGATGTGTACTATGGATTCATAACTGACCCATAGCTGACCCTACAGTGGGTTTTCAGAGGCGGTAAACTGCACAGGAAGAGACTGTTCATCTTTCTCCCACGGAGCAACTGGTGGATTTGAACCACGTACCTTTACGTTGGCAGCATAAATCCCTTACCGCTAAGCCCTCAGAGCGTCTTTAAGGCACTAGTCTGCAGACATTTGTTACATGGCAGTGGTGACATTACACCCTGTCCCCATCCCAGCTGTCCCCAGTGTTTCCCCTCAGCCCTGCCCCCGCCCCCAGCCACACGAGCTCCTCATGGTTTGAGAAGTCAGCCGGGCACACTCAGGAACATTACATCCTGTGGTCAGAAGTTCTGGAATGTTCTTCCCTGAGATGCGTGCGAGGCCCGATCCTTCATTTAGGAAAATGCTTGGAGGTCCTCTCACTGGGGCTCTCTGACCGCCTTCCATCCTCTTGACTTTGCTTCGTTTTTCTCCCTAGACATTTCACAGCCTGAAACTACAGCTCTTCTGTGGACTCTGCCTGCTTTCTCAGCCCCACTGGAAAAGACACCCCAAGAGGGCAGGGCCTGTGTCTGTCTGATTCTCTGAGCTGTCGCTAGTGCACAGCCAGCAAAAAATTAATAGCCTTTGCAGAATGGATGAATGACCCTATTAAATCTCTTGGCCATTGGGTAGTGTTCACATCACTTTTTCAGAGAATTAAGGCTCAAAGAAGTCAAGTAACTAACTCAAAGTCACACAGCAAGCATTGGTGCTTAAGATTCGAAGCTGAACCTGTTGAAGCCCCACTCCTGTAACACAGTGTCCCCTCCCACTTCCTATGCCCTGTGCAGGAATTAGGGGGCTCTGCTTCTGCCGAGGAGCCTCCAGGCTGGAGCCAGGAGCTGTTTGCATGATCCCAAGTTCCTGTCTCAAAGAATCCCTCCTCTCCTGTGAAAGGGAAATCAGGGACCCCATAGTTAGGCTCAGTGTGGAAAAGTTACGGCTTTAGAGTCAGTCAGACCTGGGTTCAAATCCTGATGCTGACTGGCCATGGGATGTGGCTAAAGGCCCTTGACGGATCTGAGCACAGAGCTCTGATAAAGAGAGATCATAATGCTGTGTGTGTTTGTGTGTGTGTGTGTAATGGATGTATAAGGGAGAGAGGACACAGCGCAACGAAACAAGAGTGCAATAGGAAGACACATAAAACACAGGGAAGGTGTGTAAGGAATCTCATCTCCCACCCTTCATCCTACTTTTTAAATAGGGCCAAGGCAGCTTCTTAACCCGGAGCTCAGATTAGCTGCAGCGTCTCCACCACAAAACGGGAACGCACCTGTTCGTGCTCAGGGCTCAAGTCCAAAGCCAAAGGTCCTGCAAGCCCGGCAGTCTCCTAGCCGTGTGACCCTGGGCCGGCCGTGCCACCTCCCTGGGCCTCAAGTGTAAATCTTGCTCATTGTTATTGCTGCGTGCTGGCAAGACAGAACGAATCGATAACTGACTCTCCAGCGGGTTTTCAGAGGCACTAAATCGCAAGGGAGAAGATTGCCCATCTTTCTCCCGCAGAGCAACTAACTGGGGGATTTGAACAGCGTGGCTTTGGGACTGCAGCGCAGTTTCTTACCTCTCGGCCACAGACCCAGTTCATAGCTGACCCTCCAGCAGGTTTTCAGAGGCTGAAAACCACACAGGAGGAGACTTTCCAGCTTTCTCCCACAGAGCAGCTGGTGGATTCAAACTGTGTTCCTTTGGGTTGGCAGTGCAATTCCCTACCACTAAGCCACCAGAGCTTCCTTACCTACCTCACCGAGCAGCCTCTAAGGCTGAAAATCACTGAGCACTCCAGGTGCATAGAAAAATAACTAACACACTGTAAACTCAAAACCTCAATCGCTATCAAATCTGAACAGACTCATAGCTGCCCCTCCAGCAGGTTTTCAGAGGCTGTAAACGGCACGGGAGGAGACTACCCACCTTCCTTCTGCAGAGTGGCTGGTGAATTCTTCATCACCAGAGAGGCCGGAGCAGAGTGGTATAGCTTTTGAGTCAACAATGCAACTCTCCATGGTCTACACCACCGGGTGCATTGTAAACACTGAGTTACACCAGCTGCTATTAAAGTTGAGGCACTGGCAGGTCCAGCGGTAAAACTCTTGCCTCCTAGGAGACAGACTTGGGTTTGATTCCTGTCTGATGTGCCTCAAGTGAAGTCACCAACCATCTGTCAGTGGTATGCTGGGTGTTCTGCAGGCTTCAGTGGAGTTTCTAAGCTAAAAGAGACTAGGAAGAAAGACCTGGCAACCGACTACGGAAAATCAGCCCATCGAAGCCCTATGCAAAGCGTCACGGAGATGGCACAGGACCGAGTGGGGTTCTGTTCTGCTGAGCCTGGGTTTGCCTTGAGCTGGGGGCTAAGCGGACGACACCCCAGATTAATCTCCATTATTGCTGACAGAGCAGATGTCATTACATGACTCTTTTCTAATCCCTCCTGGTGAGCTGGGGACTGTGGAACCTGAGAGGCCAGCCAAGGAGGCCCTCTCACAGCCTCCCACCACACAACCCCGGGGGAGGGGCTGTGACACCGTCTTCCCACTCCCACAGCAGCCGTCTCAATTGACACCTACAAGGTCCTATTTCTCCAATTAAGAGGCATTAGTTAGTCACACGCCAGGCTTGTGCGCTGGAGAGCTGAAGAGTGGGAAGGGAATTTTCAAAGGTGTGAACTCAAGAGAGAAGAACAGGCAAGCTACTGCTGGCAGAGGAAGCACACGGCAGGCACGCGGTGGGGGGAGGCCAGCGGATGGCTCCCAGGCCGGCTACCCCTCGGAGGTGGGTGGATTCTCACCAGCAAATACTGAGTGTCACGCTGTGCACACTTCTGTTGGGCAAAGTCAACGACTCTCTCGAGGGTTCGGATGTCACACATATGACACAGGATGCACACAGTGATGACTAACGGAACCGCTGACATTTAGAGAGTGTTTACTATGAGGCATCATGTGCACAGCCTGCAATGTCTCATTTGCTCTGTACACTGAGTCTTCGGTTTCCATATACAATTATTCCTACTTTACCTAGTTAACAATTTCAGCGAGCGTGGATGCACCATCATCACTCTTGGCACCAGCAGCCAAGAAATCAAAAGACGAATTGCACTGGGGAAATTTGCTGTTGGGGACCTCTCCAAAGTGCTGAAGAGCAACGATGTCAGCATGGAGACTAAGGTGCACCTGATTTAGGCCATGGTCTTTGCCATTACTTGCTATGCATCAGAGAACTGGACAATGACTAGGTAAGATAGAAGGAGAATTGATGTCTTTGAGCTGTGGTGTTAGAGAAGAGTATTGAATGTACCATGGACTGCTAGGAGAACAAACAGACCAGGCTGCTCCTTGGAGGTAAGGATTCTGAAGGTCTGTCTCTCACATACTTTGGGCATGTGGCCATGAGGAACCAGTCCCTAGAAAAGGACATCATGCTTGGAAGAGTGGAGGGACAGAGCAGGAGAAGAAGACTTAGGATGAGATGGGTTGACATAGTTACCATGGAGATAGGTGTGTTGGAGACAGACTGACTCAGGATAGGGCAGGGTTTGGAGCTATTGTACATAGGGTCAGTGGGAGTCACAGGTGACAGCAACAACAATCACAACAACAACCTAACCTGAGAGGATGGCAGTGTTTGGCTCTGTTGCGCACGGGGTTGCCTTGAGCTGGGATGACAGTAGCTATACCTCAACCCTTGCAACCAGCAGTCAGGAGATCTGGAGATGTACAGCACTGGGTAAGTCTGCTGCCAGGGACCTTTCTTAAGTCCTGAGGAGCAATGACGCTGGTTTAAAGACTAAGGTGCTCCTGATTCAAGCCAAAGTTTTTCCAATCACCTGCTGTGCATCTGAGAGCTGGACAATGAATAAGGATGACAGGAGAAGAATCGATGCCTCTGAGCTGTGGTGTTGGAGAAGAGGACTGAATATTCCATAGATTGTCAAAAGAACAGGTATGTCTTGGAGAGAGTGTAGCCAGGGTACTCCTTGGAGGCAAGGATAGTGAAGCTTTGTCTTATATACTCTGGGTAAGCTGTTTGGAGACATTATTTCTTGGAGAGAGACATCAGGCTTCAAAAGGTGGAAAGTGAATGAGAGATAGGAAGACCCTCAATGAGATGAACTGGCACAGTGTCTGCAGCAATGGGCTCAAGTGTGTCAGAGATGATGAGGACGGCGCAGGACAGGACAGGGCTCAGATCTGTTGTCCATAGGGTTGTACTGTATGAGTCATACTTGACTCAATCACAACCACCACCTAAGAAGAAAGTGAGACTTCAACAAGTGAAGGGGTCCCCTGAAGGACATGATGATGGGCAGGTGGGGAAGCAGAGGGCCGTCTCGAATGTGAGAGACCCTCAGGGGAGAGAGGCAATGATGGGCACGGAAAGGCCGGCGACTTCGAGGACAGCCCTGATCTAGGCAGTGTTCATCGAGCTGTACATGTGGTCATGACGGGTCAGATCAACCAGGTAACAAGAACAACGAGGGCTCTGGCCACGGTTACAGAGCCGACAGCTGTGTTTCACGCTCAGACCTGCGCAGCTCCAAATGCAGTAACCACCATGTTCTGCTGAGTGTCAAGGCCAAGGACACGGTTCCATCAGCTCTCTTTTCTGAATCCGGCACGCCCAGCTTTCAGCTCCACATTACTGCTCATCCAAGAACCCCAAGCTGCCCTCTGTGCTGGGTGACCACCAGACACAACTCAACTTTTGCTTAGACCCCCTGGACACTGGAGACACGTCACTTCTATTTCTAGAGGCTCAGGGGGACAATTTCGTTTCAAGGAATTGACAAAGAAGGTTCCTAAAAGCAAAATGCTGGCCCCTTCGGAAACAAAGAAAAGCTTATGGAGTGACGGGTGTACAAAGGGGTGGGGAGGACCAGATTCCAGAAAGAAAACACATACATATACACACACACAACACATAATAGCAGCGCAGGGGTGGGGACGTGGACCCCACCCTCAGTCTTTCCTGAACTGCCTGCCAGCGGAGCACAAGGTAAACACGGGAATCCAGCTGCCAAGCCCTCTGGTGCATTTGCTAATTAAACTCTATGGATTTGTCTGCTCCCGGAAACCTTCACTCATTTCAATAATAACTGGAGTCCAACCAGGCTTGGCTGGAAAAACATGAAGTGAGGGATTCCGGCAATCAACACTGGAGCCCAGAAAGAAAGAAAGAAAGAAAAATCAGAGCAAACAAAACAGAGAAGAAAAACATCACCTGCATCTAGGGTGAAGGGTTTGGGTTCAAGGCCTGGCCCACAGGTGCTCCGTGACCTTGGCCTCGTCATTTTCCTCTCTGGACCTCAGTTTCCTTCGCTCAACAACAGGAGGGCCTAGGCCACGTGGGGAGGCCCTGTGATGAGCCGACAGTGAACACGTTAAGTCGCTGTGAAGGTTGGAGGTTCAAGACCAAGCCGTGCTTCGGAAGACCTGGCTGTCTTCTTCTAAGTGACTGCAGGTCTTTAAAATCCCACGGAGCACAAGCTCCATCCATGGAGCACACACACGGATCCCCAGGGAGCTCGGGTGGCTTAGAGGTAAGGAGTTGCACTGCCAACCCAAAGGCACGTGGTTCAGATCCACCAGCTACTGCATGGAAGGAAGATGGGCAGTCTCCTCCCGTGGGACTGTTGTTGTTGTTTGTTGTTAAGTGCCACTGAGTCGTAGGCAACTCATTACGACCCTATGAATGAATTGCATGACTTTCATCATTTCTCCAGGTTCTTAGGGTTTCCGGAGGCAAGTTATTTCAGAAGTGGATGCCACTCCTGCTTCCAAGCTTGTTTTAAACAGAGAGCTCCACCAAACCCTGTCCACCATGGGTCACCATTATCACATTGGACACATCAGTGTCACAGTGTTTAGCATCACAGCAACCACGAGTTACCTCTGTACAGCAAGTGGACACACCAGGGCTATACAACCTTACTGCCTCTGAAAACTTGCTGGAGGGTCAGCTATGAGTCGGTTCCAACTAAACAGCCCACAACAACCAGAAGCATCAACTTAACAGCAACTTAACAGAAACCAGTGATTGGTAGAACAGAGGGAGAGTTTCTTTTCTGAACTCACAGGACTATTTCCTGGCCCCCTCACATACTCTGTGCATGTTTCCGGGAGAGGTTATTCCGTGGACAAGGACGTGATACTCGGCAAGGCGGAGGGTCGGCGAAGGAGAGGAAGACCCTCAACCAGGTGGACTGACACGGTGACTGCAGTCATGGGATACGTGTGTCAGGAATGACGAGGACGGCACAGGATAGGGCAGGGTTCCGCGGTGTTGTTCGTACGACACCTAACAACAACTAGAAGCTGCTGGGGAAGGCCGAGGATCAGGAGGGAAAGAAGACCTTCAATACAGGGACCGCCACAATGACCTTGAACATGAATCATGAGGATGGTGCAGGAACAGGGCAACGTGCAGATCTGTCCTTCATAGAGTCACTGAACACAGCTACCTCAACAACACTGCACATAAAAGCAACAACAACAGGGAATAGTTTATCCCAAGTGCTGTGTACCAGCACGTGGGAAATGACCCACGGCTAACACTCCGGTGAGTTTTCAGAGGCAGTTAATCTCACAGGAGGAGACTGTCCATCCTGTGGGGCAGCTAGTGGATTTGAACCGTGTGCCTTTGGGGACTGCAGTGTAGTTCCTTTACCACCAGGCCACCAGAGCTCAATTTGGCCTCTTGGAAACCTCCAGGACAGAGTATAAAGGGCCCTCAGGGTCAAGGCTACAGTCTTTCAGGAAGCAGAAGGCCGCATCTCTCTCCCATGGAGCAGCTGGTGAGAATGGCTGGTGGCTGGTTGTCAGTTAGTAACCAAGCATTTTAAGCACTGCACCACCAGGATCCCTTGGTGCACAGCTTCCTCTTCAAGCAAAGAAACCCGAGTGGGGAGAAAGCTCGCGTTCACTTTATAAAAGACATTTGGCGAACAAAATCTATTCAAAGAAATCAACGGCCAACATTCTAAAGAGAAGTGGGCGTACTTCTCTTACGGGTGTGCTTTCCAAAGAGAGGCATGCTGGGAAAAGACAGCACTCCCGCAGAACGGCGTGGTGGACTGTCCACTCAGCGTACGCCACGGACTTCTCCTCGTGGTGACAAATCTTCCATCTCCAAAACTCACTGCCCTCCGGCTAGCACTGACCCTTCCAGTGGATTTCTGAGGCTGGAAATCGCACAGCAGGAACCTGCCTACCCTTCTCCCAAGGAGCCGCTGGTGGATTTGAACCACCAGAGACGCGGTCTTCAAGTCAGCAGCTCCACTCTGTACACGGGAAGGTTCCTGCTAACAGCTGAGACTCTGAATAGACCTCCATGGCTCTTCACGCGTCTAGTCGTGGTGGAGCGAACGGACAAGTAGTAAGAATTGCACAAGGGCCTCCTGTGGTCAGCGTATGCGCTTATCTCCCCTCCAGGTGGACCGTTTCTGAAAGGGGAAATCAAGTGAGGAAACCCTAATAGTTAAAAGATGAAAGTGAACTGGGGGAGGGAGGAAAATGGGTGACAGTGAATGAATGAAAATCCAGCTTTTCTGTACATTTTCATTACAATCACAATTTTAAAAAACCCAAAACCCAACTAATAATTAAAAAAATGTGAGGAAACCCTTCTTTAAGTCAGCGAGTACTACAAGCTCTGTACATAGACAGCTGTGTTGCTGACGTAAAGGCTGAATCCAGTGGTTCAAATCCACCAGCTGCTTTGTGAGAGGAAAAATAGGCCATTTCTTCCTGAGCGATTTACAGCCTCTGGAAAAACTGTTGGAGGGTCAGCTATGAGTCGGTTCAAAATTGAAGGCTTTGAATTCTAAGCTGTAATAGGCTCACTGAGAAGAGGCTGGACCAAAGGCACCTAAGAACAAGGACCTTTTTTAGAGGTGTCAAATGCCAATTTGCAAAATAAAGGCTCTGAAAAGTCCTGTATCAAAAACACTGTGGAGCTCTGTTTCATCAAGTGATTGATTCTCTGATGAAAGGGAGCTCTGGTGGCCTAGCTGGTAGGGAGCTGGCCTGCCAACCCAAAGGTATGTAGTTCAAATCCACTAGCTGCTCTGAGAGAGATGGGCAATCTCTTCCTGTGCGACTGATTTATAGCCCTTGAAAATTCACTGGAGGGTCAGCTATGAGTTGACAGGAGTTTCCTGGATGAAATACCTCTGGCTTTCTTTATTCATGGAACCCCTATCAGTGAACTGGCCAGAGGTTCCATCCAAGGATTCTGGGAAATTCTCAGAGCCGGAATGTGGATCTTTAGCAGAGATGTTAGGATTGGTCAGCTAAAGGTGTCTAAGGTCCCTTCCCAGGTCAGGTCTCCAGAGAATATAGGGGCGACACCCACCCCAGTAAGACTGATTTTAAGGGGTGTGATCACATGTATTAAGCCCCATTTGGGGTACCTCTCACCTGATTCCTGAAACCTTCCACCGGTATGAAAAGCAAAGCTAGGAGAGGTTTGGTAATGTGTCCGCATCACCTGGAGGTCACTGCAGATTTCCCCCAAAGCCTGGATCTCTCATTCTAAGGCCTAATTTGGGGCTCTCGACTCTGAATGTATATTTCAATCATCAGGGGAGCTTTTAAAATTCCAGAGGCCTGGACCATCCCTGTCCGATTACATCCACTATAAACACACTGTCCACCCTCACTATCTGCGACAATCTATTATGATCCTGTGTAGAGTGGTCAGCAATGAGAGCTGGGCACCATCTAGTTCTTCTGGTCTCAAGACGAAAGACGTTGAAGTTAATGTGGTCCATCAGTCCTTAGAACTCATTTATTCTATATGTCTTTGCTTTTGGGCCCCTGTTCTTTGTAGTTTTTCTGTTCTACTGTGCTAAGTAGTGAACAGGGTCTTAAAAGCTTACGAGCAGCCACCTACAGGGTAACCCATCAATCAAAGGAAGATGTTGGGCACTGTCTGTGTATGTGGACTATGTTGTGCCAGCTGACCTCGGCATCCCCTGAGACTATGGTCCTGCAAGACTGGCAACTGATTCCCTCAGGGTCTGTGTCTATAACGAAGGCATATACATAGCCTTGGTCCTGGGGATGATGCTGTATGCATGCAAAAGGTATCCAGTGTGGTGGAAAACATGGGGACTCTTACCTACTATTCAGCTATTGCTAGGTGGTATCAAGCTGAATTCGACTCATAGCGACCCTGTGAACAACGGATCTGAACCCCATCCTATCCTGTGTCTTCTCACCACCTCAGTTGTAGTTTGGAGCTGTCGAGTCAAATGTGACTCATAGTCACCCTGTGAACAAAAGATCGGAACCCCGTCCTGTCCTGTGTCAACCCCATCATCTGACACACTTGAGCCCATTGCTGCAGTCACTGTGTCAGTCCATCTGGTTGAGGGTCTTTCTCTCCTTTGCTGACCATTCACCCTTCCAAGCATGAGGTCCCCCTTCAAGTCCATATAAGGACCAGTATGTCACCTTGTTTACTGGGTAATCTGTCCCTGTCTACCACTCCCCCCAGAAGGTGACACCCCTTTTATAAAGGAGGAAACTGAGATGGACAGGGGGGTGGGGGGAAGTCACCTGGCCACAGCCACCCAGCCTGGAGGTGGCGACACTCGGCTCTGCAATCAGGTCCCAGACATGTACCTGGTCCACGTGACCATTTTCAGGGCATCACTCCACCCCCAGACAAACTTGGGGACAATGTCTCCACGGACTGCAGGGCCCCTCCCACACCCGCCCCACAGAACAAACAAAACAAGGCACAGGCAGCAGCACAGGCAAGGCCAGGGCTGAAGGTGGCTTCTGGGCGGAATCGGGTCCCAGGGTGACGTCAGCCTGGGTCAACGGGGACGGCCATTCACCTGACCAGCCACATGGCCAGGGCCTGGCGGGTGACCTCATCACCCTCTCCTATGGGAACGAAACGGGCCTGACAGGAAGGAAGCTGATGAAAGACCCTGCACTTAGAAGGGGCAGGAATCCACCTTCACACTGTTGCCCTGGAACCATGTATAGGCTGAGTCGGCTCGAGACACACACAGGTCACTTCACGGAGTCAAACTTTATATGATTAAAAAAGAAAAATACAGAAATTGTACCTTCAAAATATAATAATGGGTATGATACAGAGACCAGCAGTGCGTTAAAAACTGGACTGCTAACTGAAAGGTCGGTGGTTCAAATCCACGGGCCACCCCATAGGAGGCAGATGAGGCACTGTGCTTCTGTAAATCTTTACCCCTTCAGAAACCCCACGGGACAGGTCTGCCCGTCACATGAAGTCACTGTGGATTGGAATCGTCAACGGAATCCACCAGCAATTTAGGCTTCACAGGCTGGTCCCACCTCTGACACCAAGAGACTCAGGGAGACTCATAGAACCAGTCCCCCCACCCCCAAGGTGTGTCTCTCACCCACAGAGTCAAGTTTGTGTCAAGTTCCTCCGAGGTGGAGGCTTTCAGACCCATTTTACACTCAGGAGCATCGCAGCTTAGCAAAGGTCAGGCCCTTGGCCGAGTCACAGAGACAGGAAGTGGCGGCACCTGGATTTGAACCCTGGCCCTAGGTGCTAAGGGGTCCAAAGTTTCCTGTATCTCTAAGTTGAAAGAAACCACAGATCTGATGAAAGCTCTTCCCAGCAACTCAGCTCAGACAAGAGAATCTATGGGGAATCACCCCATATGAAAAGATTAGGAAACTCAGCAAGTGGGGCTCTAACAGCCTGGGGGTGGGGGCTGAAGGGGTGTTTACTTATTCCTTCCCCAAACCAACTCATAGCTGACCTTCCCGTGATGCGTTTCTGGGGCTGTAAATCACACAGGAGGAGATTGCTCATCGTCCTTCCTCAGAGCTGCTGGTGGATCCAAACCACCGACCTTTGGGTTAGCAACACAACTCCCTAAGGGCTAGGCCACCAACTCCCATTTACACGGGAGGAAAGAAGGAAAGCATACATCCAAAGGCAGGATATGACACAGGTCCACTGTCCTGCGCCCAGCCATGTTCCAGAATCCCTTCCACTTAATCTGAACTCTCTCTTCCTCCCTCCCTTCCTCCTGCATTACTGCTGTGAAGGGTCACTGAGTGGAGTACAACTCACAGCGCCCCTATGAACAAGAGATCTGAACCCGCCCTGTCTCCTGTGCCCTTCTTGTCATCTCTGACACGCGTGACCCCATGGGAGCAGTCACTGTGTCCGTCCATCTCACTGAGGGTCTGCCTGTCTTTCTCTGACCCTCCGCTTTCCCAAACATCATGTTCCTTTCCAACATGTCCAAAGTATATGGCAAGAAGTTTGCCATCTTTGCCTCCAAGGAGACTCTAACTGCACTTTCTCTAAAATATAATACATATTTGTTCTTTTGGCTGTCCATGGGATTGGAGGTAAGGATTCTGAAGCTTCGTCTGACATACTTTGGACATGTTGCAAGGAGTGACCAGTTTTGGAGAGGGACATCATGCTTGGGAGGGTGGGGGGACAGTGCAGGAAAGAAAGATCGTCAGTGAGATGGATTGATTCAGTGACTGGGGTAATGAGGGGTGGGTGTGTCACAAACAGTGAAATTGGCACAGGACAGCGCAGGGTTTAGGACTTGTACATAGGGTCACTATGAGTCACAGGTGACTTGATGGCACATAACAGTAGCAGTAAACAACTCCAATACCACAACTGAAAGGCCTCAATTCTCCTCCTGCCATCCTTTCTGAAGGGCAACAAAGGACTGAAAAGACCACGACCTGAAGCAGGTGCATCTTAGTCTTCAAACTGACATCATTGCTCCTCAGTCATTTGGAGAGGTCCCGACTGAAGACCTGCAGAATGCAATACGGCATTTCAATCTTTTATCCATCACTTCAGTGGTGATAACTGAAGCTGAATTGTAATCCATAGTGTATTTTTTTATTATCTTCTGTGACAAGTGCTTTAAGGCTTCCTCACTTTCAGCAAGCAAAATTGTATCATCTGCACAACGCAGGGTGTTGATGAGTCTTCCTTTGATACTGATACCCTTTTCTTCTTCATAGGGTTCAGCCTCTCAAATGATTTATTCAGCAGACAGATTGGATAGGTATGGGGAGACGCTACAACCCTGACACACACATTTCTGAATTTTAAACCATGCAGTGTTCCCTTGCTCTGTTCAGAACACAGGTTCTTGGTCAATGTGTGGATTTTGCATGAGCACAATTAAGTGTCCTTAGATTCCCATTAGTCTCAGTGTTAGCCACAATGTTAGCTTTCCTTATGGGTTGACCCTGAATCGGCTTTGATCATCAATTAGCTGCTCAGGAGTGGAGTTGGGAGGGAGCTGGGGGTGGGGAAGCAAAGGCATCTGGGAAGTGAGGGCGGCTTGCTGGGTGTCAGCCAGGCCAGGCCCACATGCTCTTCTCTGGCAAGAAAAGAAAGACAGTTTTCGGAAGAGGCTTAATCTGCTTAAAATACCAGTAAAACCCGAATCATAGGTGAGCCATTGCTGGAAGCAAAGGAGTCTGGGAGGTGTGGCAGCCCCGGGGACCAATGACGCACGGCACACAGGCGGGGAGCGCTTCTCCTGAGCTGAACACAAATGATTCCCATTTTACAGGTGGGGAGACTGAGGTCTAGAGAGGAGGGTGACTCCTCAGGAATCAGGCTGCCTCCATGGGGAGCCCCGGGAGCTCACACTGCAGGCTCCATGTACAGATGGTGAAATTGAGGCTCAGGGCACAGGGATGCGAAGAGGGTGCCGTGAACGTCTCAGCTGGGTTGAAAGCCTGCTTTCTGACTCCTATTCCTGCACCTTCACCACGTCCTAAAAATTCTGAGTGCAGAAGCTGCATCGCTTTCGACTTCAGCATCTTACGAAGCTGCCTGCAGATTTTGCAAACCTCTGTGAGGTGCCCGGGAGTGGACTAGGGCTCCCAGCTGCCCTGCGGACAACACACCTGGCCCTGTCCTGTGCCATCCTCCCCACCTTGGTCAAGTTCAAGGCCGCTGTGCCGGGCACCGTGGCTGTTCACTCTGTTGAGGGTCGTACTCTCTCTCTTGGACCCTGGACTTTGCTCAGCACGATGTCTTTCTTCTAAGGACTGGCCCCTCCTGTGGGAGCTTTGTAAATACCTGCGGGTCACTTGAGGGGTGTTAAGGTCGAGAAGCAGTTGACCTTAAGATACCCAGCCTGGAATTCAGAAGCCCTCCAGACGGCTGTGTGTCGTTATGGAGGTCTGTTTTTCTCTGTGGGCCTCAGCTTCCCTTTCTCTGCAAACTGACAGGGAGGGCTGGAAAGATCTAGATGTTCTCACCTTCAAGGCCCAGGAGTTCCTCCCACCCCTCAGCAACCTGTTCCTACTCGCTCCTTGGGCTCAAAAATATTTTATGGGTGATGTAGCATTGTTTACCCATCATGCCCCAGGGCGCTACCTCTGTTCACTCCTGGAGCCCAGCACTGCAGGCTCCAGAACCTTCTTTGAGCCAAGATGTTCACAGAGGACGGGGGAGGTGGCTGCCTCAACAAGGCCTCCCACACCCACCCTTCACCCTTCTTTAAGCCGAAGACCACTGCCAAGAAGAAAAGAACAGGCTCCTAGCTACTAATTGAGGAATTATGACTATTAATTCCTAGGTGTGTCCAGGGAAGGGCTGCATTCTAGAAAAGAGAGCTGGTGAGTGACAGGAATGTAGGCCGCTAGGTAATTTCTGGCTTTGGCAAAAAGCAAATATTTGGGTTTGCAGCTCAGTGGCCCGAGACAGGGGCCTCGAGGCAGCTCCGATTGAAGGCCAGAGAATTTACTCGCCGCCCCTCGACCCTTGTTCCTGTCTCACCGGCCGTCACCAAAGTTCCCCCCAGGTACGGACTGTGTGGCCTGTGCTTAGTGATCTGCGAGTAGACCCAGGTTGACCAATCTGTGGCTGAGGACAAATGCTGTATCATCGCAGAAAGACTTGCCCCAATCAACCGCCACTTTACTCAGAGCTGGAGATTCCAGAACTGACCATCAGCCCCCTGCCACCCCAACATTAGGCTAAGAGTCCACGTTACATAAAGTTAGCAGCTTGAATCTGCCAGATGCTCTGGTGAGCAAGATAGGCCGTCTCCTCCCACTAAGATGTACAGCCTCAGAAGTCTGACGGAGTGTCCCCACTAAGATTTACAGCCTCAGAGGTCTGACAGAGCGCCCCCACTAAGACTTACAGCCTCAGAGGTCCAACAGAGCGCCCCCACTAAGATTTACAGCATCAGAAGTCCAACAGAGCGCCCCCACTAAGATTTACAGCCTCAGAGGTCTGACAGAGCGTCCCCACTAAGATTTACAGCATCAGAAGTCCAACAGAGCGCCCCCACTAAGATTTACAGCCTCAGAGGTCTGACAGAGCGTCCCCACTAAGATTTACAGCCTCAGAGGGCTGACAGAGTGTCCCCAAGAGTCTGAAGCCACTTGTCATCAGTGGGTCTGACTGATTTGACAGGTGGGAATCCTGGTGGCCTAGTGGTAAGAAGCTGCATTGCAATCCCAAAGGCAGGCAGTTCAAATCCAGCAGCTGCTCTGTAGGAGAAGAATGGGCAATCTCCTCACATGGGATTTACTTCCTCTGAAAACCCACGGGAACGGTCAGCTACAGGTCAGTTCCAACTTGACGGTACACAAAAACCAACATGCTAAATCAAAGCAGAGCTCTGCTGGCTTAGTGGTAAGGAGTTGGGCTGTCAACCCAAAGGCACACGGTTCAAATCCACAGGGAGCTCTGTGGGAGAAGGATGGGCAGTCTCCTCCCATGCCATTTAAATACCTCTGGAAACCCGCTGGAGGGTCAGCTATGAGTCAGCCCCAATCGATGGTACACAGCTACAAGAAGCCATTTATTCGGAAGAAAGACAGGCAATCTCCTCTTGTGCAAGTTATGGCCTTGTAAAGGTCAATGGAAGATCAATTTCGAGTTAACAGCAAAGAGTGAGTGAATGACACTAAGTATGTTACAAAGATCAGGCTCAGAGAGTTAGAGTCCCTGACCGAGTCCTACAGCTAGTTAGAAACAAAGCTGGTATCTGAACGTCAGCCTTTCTGAACTGAGCTAACTCTACCTGTCCATAGGTGGAGGGTCAGCGCAGGAGAGGAAGACGCTGGATGAGATGGATTGACACAGTAACTGGGGCAATGGGGGCAGGTGTGTCAGAGACAGCAGAACTGGTTCAGGATAGACCAGGCTTCAGAGCTGTTGTTTACAAGGCGCTGTGAGTCACAAGCAACTTGATGGCACACAACAATAACTGGCGCTCATTCTAAACCTAACCCTTTCCCTAAATTTAACAAAACCAACCTGTGGCTGTCTTGCTGCTGATGACTCACGGCAACTCTGGAGACAGAGCAGGACGGCCCAGCTGGGTTTCTAACACTGAAAATATTTACAGACACAGGCTGCCACGTGCTTCGCTGCAGGTACCAGCCGAGCATTAGCTGGGACTCTCCCATCTTTCTCGGTAGTGGGAAACTTGACTGGGCTGGAAACAGGCCGACGAAAAGCTCATTTCGGGTACTACACACTCAAATCTGGTGGTGGCAGGGGGCGGTGTTAAAGGGGCTGTCTGACTGACGCCCAGCCCTCATGATGAATGTTTGATGAGTCAAATGGGGTGATGAGCCCTTGGGATCCAAGAAATGGATTCCAACGCATGCCAGAGTTCAACGCCAACTCCTAAAAGCGTGGCTTTGCCCAGAAACACTGGGCCCCTGACACAGTTCTTGGTGAGCGAGAATCCACGAGACGAGACAGGTAAGCTTCGAGGACACGCACGCCTGCCCTGCTCAGATCTGGAACCCTCCCTGCCTCAGTATACTCGTCTACGGCATGAGCCACTGAGGACAGCTCCTGGCCTCTCTCTGGCAGCTAAGGAGGCAAACAAAAAGGAAGGGGTGACCCCAAAACCTCGGTGGCTTAACATGTTGTCCTTGGGTCCTGTCAAGTTGACTGTCAGCTCGTAAGAGAGCCTGAGTGATGGAGCAGGACTGTGTGTCACGAGTTAATTCTGATAAAAGCAGGTCACTGAGGCTTTCTCCTCCAGTGTCCCTGGCTAGTTTCAAACTCCTGACCTTTCAGTTACCAGTCAAGCGCTGAAGCGCTGTGCCAACAGGGCTCATCTTGGAAAAGAGCCATTCTTGACGACCTCACACCATTTCTGGGGTTTGTGGACCCAGGAGCACTTAGCTGGATAGTCTAGTTAGGGGTCTTGGATGAGATGGCGATGAGCTAATTTCTGGCAGGGGAGTCTCTTCTTGGGGGACTGGGGGGGGTGCTCTCCACGTTCACTGTCCAGGGTGGTGGCAGTCTGCTGTTTCTTGGTGGCCTCCTGAGCCATGGCAAGCTGCACAAAGGAACAGGGTGGCTAAGAAGGAGAGGTATTGGCCACCGCCGCCGAGACCACTAGGGCGACTAAACTTGCAGCCTTCCTCGAGAATGCCTGGGCCAAGGAGCCAGTGCTGCGCGTGTCCGTCACCATCGCGGGCCTCACTGTAATTCTGCCCCCGTTAAGCCCCTACACCAAGTATGCCTCCGTGATCAACGAAATCACCCCCTACAGCTACCCAGATGATGGGAACACGCCTGACGTGCCCAGACAACCCCAGGACCCCCAGGCTCCCAGCCTAGTGTGGCTGAAGAAACTGTGAGCACCTCCAAGGATGGGGGACCCCCCACAGCCCCTAATAAAAACTTGAAAACAAACAAACAAAAAAGAGAGGTATTTTATAACTTTATCTCAGACGAGGGACTGTCACCTTCGCTGCATTCTGCTGCTCTCAGAGCTACCTGGCACGAGACAGCAGGGGTGGAAATACAGAAGGGGGCATCACTGTGGCAATCTTGGACACTACCAAATTTCCCCACTTTAACACGTGACTCCAGATACACTCACAATGTTTGGGACTATCACTCTTCTCTAGTTCCCAAATTTCCTCACCGGTTATTAAGCACTTAACGGCTGCTAATAGCTAACCCTGGGATTCTACAGTGGTGTTCAGCTGTTGCTGATAGGTGATGGCTGGTCGACCACTATTCACAGCGACCCTCTGAACAACGGAAAAGAAGACCTGCCCTGTTCTACGCCCTCCTTGAGATCTCCACCCACTGTTGCCTTCCTTGTTTCAGTTCCACCTCATTGAGGGTCTTCCTCTTGCGCTGGTCCCTCTGCTTTCCCCAGCATGATGCCTTTTCCAAGGGCTGGTCCCTCCTGACAACATGTCCAAAGTGTGTGAGATGAAGGCTCACCATCCCTGCCTCCGAGGAGCCACCCTGGCTGCATTTCCTCCAGGACGGACTTGTTTGTTGTTTTGGAGGTCCGTGGTAGATTTCAAACTCTTCACCAACATCACAATTCAAAGGCATCAATTCTTCTCTGGTCTTCCTTAGTCATTGTCCAACCTTCACATGCATATGAAGCAACTAAAAATACCAATGATGAAGGGAGCTCTGGTGGCCTAGTGGCAAGATGCTGCACTGCAATCCCAGAGGTACACAGTTCAAATCCATCAGAAGATCTGCTGGAGAAAGAGAGGGCAATCTCCTCCTGTACCAGTCAGATCTGATTTGATGGTACATGTAAAAAATAATACAATAAAAATTTAAAAAAAAATACCAATGATGGTTTGGGTCAGGGACATCCGTCTTTAAAAGTCTTATAAGTGCATTCAGTCTCCCCCACAGTCAGAGAAAGGAGGGATTAAGCATTAGTCCCATTTTACAGAAGTGAATACAGAGGGAGGCAGAGAGACATTAAGCAATCTATCCAAATTCACACAGCAAGTCAGAAGCAGATCCTAGATTCAATCTCACAGCTCACTGCCTCCATAATTCACTCTCTTAACCAACAGCTGTATGTTTGAGGTTGGCCTGGATGGATTCCCCAGAGCCAATGGTCAGAAGTTACCAAGAATTGCGCTGAGCCAGTTGGTAGACACAGACATTATTAAAAATTAAATTATATAAACTGGTGGCCTAGTGGCAAGAAGAAGCTGTGCTGCAATCCCAGTAGCACACGGTTCAAATCCACCAGCTGCTCCACGGGAGAAGAATGAGCAATCTCCTCCAGATGATTAACTGCTTCTGAAAACCTGCTGGAGGATCAGCTCTGGGTCGACGGTACACAACAAGAAGAAGATATATTAAAACAGAATTGTCCAGTAAAATGCACCAGTTCATAATTCTTTTTCTATGTAATTTTTATGCTCTCAGGTCATTTTTCTACTGCATCTGCTTGGTGGCATCGTGTCAGTCTGCTAACCAAAAGGTGGATAGTTCAAATCCACCAGTCGCTAGGAGGTAGAAAGGTGGCTGTGTCATCATTTAAAGATTTACAGACTTGGAAATCCAATGGAGGAGTTATTGTGATTGGAAAGTAATAGACAGCAGTGAGGTTTTTATGCTGGTATCTGCACAGTTGTTGGTGTTAAGTGCCGTCGGGTCATAGACAACTCATAGCAACCCTATGAACGAAAGACTTGGACACTTGTGTGCCTTTCATCCTTTCTCCAGGTTCACGGGGTTTCTGGAGGCAAGCTATTTCAGAAGTGGATGCCACTCCTGTTTCCAAGCTTGTTTTAATCAGAGAGCTCCACCAAACACTGTCCACCATGGGTCACCATTATCGCATTTGACACATCAGTGTCACAGTGTTCAGCTTCACAGCAACCACGAGTTACCTCTGTACAGCAAGTGGACAGACCAGGGTTACCCGACCTAGAAGGATGTTTGACCAAAAACAATTAAAAACAGGCCTGAGGGCTGTGGATTAGAGTCACCCACCTTTGGCTTGATAGCATCACTTTCTGTCCACTAGGCCAACTGATCTCTCCCTAAGCTGTTGTTATTGTTAAGTGCCGCTGAGTCACAGGTGACTCATAGCGACCCTATGAACGAAAGACTTGTATGCTATAAATGAGTGATCAGAGACATCTTTCCTCAGCTCCGTATAAGTTGGCTACTATGGGAATATTTACACCAGGGAAATTGGCAAACGCTGCATTAGGGCTTTCCTTCCAAGAGACCCAGTGGTTACACATTTACCAGCACGCCCAAGATATTGTTTCTTCTCATAAGGAGTTATCTCCAGATTCTTTCTAGTTAATGACCTCATACTTCATGAAATTTTTTTTTTAAAAAAATACAGGCTTATTGTGATATGCTTCAATCCAGATTTCCTTCCTGAAATTCCTGATTTTCTGGGGGAGGAACAAAAGGCTTTGTCTGACCATCTGAGATTTAAGCAAAAGAGGGAAAGAAACAAAGGGGCCCTCAGATCAGAAAGGGAGAAATGGGTTCTTGGAAATCCAGGGGATGAAGGCCGCAGGTAGACACACCCACACCCCCTATCCCTGGCTCTGCATACATTCCTGATGAACCGGAATGGGGGGGCAACCCCAAATATCCCGCCAGGGGTTAAATAAATTGTATGACCACAAACAGCACAGCCTGTTACAGACCCATTTAAAACAGCAATCTGAGATTGTTGTCAGGTGTCACTGGACTTGACCATGACCCAGAGAGAACCAGTCAACAATCCTGCTCTAGCCTTGGCCTTCTCTGACATGCTTGCGCCCAATGTCCAGTGACTGTGTCAATCCACCTTGTTAAGGGTCTTCCTTTCGCAGTATGATGTCCTTCCCAAGGACTATGAAACTCTGTGGGTGTGGTTCTACACTGCAGTGGGGAGGGGGGGGCTGCTCCTTTGTCACAAATTGGAATCAATCAGATGGTCCGGGACAGCACAATTTTCCATAGAAATGCAATGGAAGCCCTGGGTGTTCAAAGGGTCAACAGGCTGGGCCAGCTCACAGAAAGGTGGAAGGTTCAAGTGCGCCCAAAGGCACCTTGGGACAAAGGCCTGCTGACCTACTTCTGAACAACCAGCCACCAAAACCCCTTAAGGAACACACTTCTCCTCTGACAGATGCTTAAGGTTGTCACAGGTCAGCCGGCTTGCTGACAACTGGCTTTACGGACATATAATACTCTTTTAAAAATATTTAAGGCTATAAAGAGATAGCTGGGTGACAATTTCATTCAAGAAGAGGAGAAAAAAAGGAAAGATAAAAGGTAAACACATCTGAATGCCAACGGGTTGTTTATCTGTTTAGAATTAAGGAGTCATTTCTGTTTTCCCCTTGAAGCTCATTTTCTAATATAAGATGATCGCATCTCGGTTTTTAAGCTGGGAGAGGGGTGCAAAGAAGGACATTAGCACGCAGACCCCTACGAGGCAGGCAGACCCTCTGCTCATGTCCCATCCGATGTGTCATTCTGGGTCTCCATCAGAGGCACCTAGCCCTGGCCCAGCCGTTGGTCTCAGCTGGACCCACAAAGGGGCCATTGTCCCCTGGGTGACATCACTCGGCCACCAGGAGCGTGAAATGGGACAGAGACAGCCCTAAACAGAGCAGCCATGCTGCCGCGCATTGACACGGCAGCTGAGGACGCAGCGTCTTCCTCACGACCTTTGGGTTGAGTTCAAGTTCAAGGGCGGGAAGAAAGAGCTGCCCCACAGTAGCACCTAAGACTTCAGCCAGCACTGGACAACACAGTGGCGGGAGTACAGAAGTAATTGTGTGTGTTCGGTAAAAAGTTGTTATTGTTTTTTTGTCCTGTAGCATCATAAAGGAGGACTCATGGCGACGCTACGAGCAGCTGACCTGAAGCCTGGCCTGGCTTGTGCCACCCTCGTCTCTGACACACCACCGCCCATGGCTGAAGTCACAGCATCAATCCAGCCCAGTGAGGCGCTTCCTCTCCTTAGCTGACCCGTCACCCTCCTAAAGCCTGATGCACCTGTCCACCGAACAGCCTCGCCTTAGTGACACGTCCAAAATATGAAAGCTTTGCAATCTGCCTCCAAAGAAGCACTTTTTCCAAGACACCTGTTTGCCCTTTTGATAGTCCATGGGGTTTTCAGTTTGAAGACTAAGGTGTGCCTGATTCAAGCCACAATCTTCTCCATCACCTGCCACACATCAGAGAGCCGGACAGTGAATAAGGATGACAAGAGAATCGCTATAAGGTAATTGCTTGATAAAGGACAGCTAGGTTCCCTCGTCTTCCCTGAAAACACAAATCCAAGGGAAGCAGTTCTTTGCTCAAAAATAATCAAGCTCCAGTTAAACTCACTATTCATTGCAGCTGGTTGTGGTTAACTGATTGTTACTAGTCGACTATGACTCATGACTCATAGTGAACTTAACAACAATGGCTCTGACCCCTGCCCTACCTGTGCCGTTCTCACCACCCTGAAACACTTGAGGCCACGGCTACTGTCACTGTGTCAACCCATCTCTCTCATTGCTGACCTTCCCCGGGGCTTTCTCAGGCTGTAAATCGCACAGGAGATTTCCCATCTTTCTCTCTCGGAGCCACCGGTGAATTCGAACTGCCAAGGAGGCACCATCTTTGTTTGGGTTAATAGCTCAAACTCCCCCCAGACCAGAGCTCCCTCAAGTTCCAGTACTCACGCAGTACTTCAGTTCTAGTCTTAAAATCTAATGAGTTTATACACACAATCCCTGTCCACCTCGCCAAACTCATCACCAGGCCCCTCCCTCACTTACATGGCCACCTCTACCCCTCAGTATTCCTCAGACACACCAGGTCTTCCCTCAGGGCTTTTGTATTATTCACTCTCCTTCCAGAATGTTCTTCCCCTCAACTCTCCACTCATGGCTCATTCCTTCACTCCATTCAACCCTCTGATAAAACTACTATCACCTGAGAAGGCACCCAGTCCACATTTCCTAAAATAACAGTCTCCTTGTTCCGGAACTTCTTTTTTCCCCCTTCAGAACTGAAGATGATCTGTCTCGTTCATTACTTAACCTGTTTGTTGAATGTGTCTCCATTTTGCTGAAGCCAGTCTGTCTTTGTCTTCCCGCCCGGCACAGAGAAGGTACCAGACACAACATTCCACCCCACCCCTCACACACTTTTTAAAAAAATTAATTATAATGAAAGTTTCCAGAGACTTAGGGTTTCCATTCATTCATTGTTGTACTTTTCTCCCTGCCCACCCCCCCAATTCACTCTTTTCCTTGAAAAGTAAAGCTCTTTCATTGTTATGCAATCCCTCCCCCCAAGTCCACTGCACTGTGCAGCCTTCATTCTGGACTCCTGTCATGACAATAATACCCAATCATATATCCTTTTAAACAGTTCTCTTCCTCATCTGTTTCAATGCACTATACATCATTCCTCCCCAACTTTTCTGTCTTCCCATCATCTTCCTGATGTCAGTCCCATTTTACAACAGTGACCCTATGCAATATTTGTCCTTTTGTGATGAGATAGTTCACTCAGCATAATGCCCTCCAGGGTCATCCATTTTGCATATTTCATGAGTTCCTTGTTTTTCAATGCAGCGTAGTATTCCATTGTGTGAATATACCACCGCTTCTCTATCCATTCGTTTGTTGATGGACACTTGGGTTCTTTCCAGCTCTTTGCTATTGCGAACAAAGCCACAATAAACATGGGTGTGCAAGAGACACATTATTCATAAACAGATGTACAACTGTCCCTATCAGCAGATCAAGTGTCCAGGCAAGGAAGAAGCCCAGTGCCAACTCCTACAAGATGCACATTAGGGCCAAGTTCCTTATGATACACCGGTGGCGGACATGTGGATAAAGTGGTCAGTGAACTTCAGGCCATCAGACATATGGGGTACTGGCCAAGGTCAAGGTAGGCACCAGGCTGACAAAAACTCCGGCTCCCACAATTCTGACATTTTACAAAGTTAACCACTGCTGGAGACACCTTTAATGGTCAAAACTTCAGAGAGGGGTGTGTTGTTGGTACTGAATGGGCAGAAGCCCGGGCACGTCACCCAACCTCCTCAGATGCACAGGGAGTGTGCTCTTGTCAAGGACGGCCTGGCCAAATGTTGACAGGGCCAAGTTAAGCTCAGATACGATGACCCCGTGGACTGCTAGGAGAACAAACAGGTGAAACCCAGGCTGCTCCTTGGAGGCAAGGATTCTGAAGCTCCATCTGACATACTTTGAGCATGAAGCAAGGAGAGAGCAGTCCTTGGAGAGGGACATCATGCTTGGGAGGGTGGAGGGACAGCGCAGGAGAGGAAGACCCTGGATGAGATGCATTGAGTCAGTGACTGGAGTAACAGGGGTGGGTGTATCAGAGAGACAGTAAGATTGGCACAGGATAGGGCAGGTTTCAGAGCTGTTGTGCAAAGGGTCACTATGAGTTTAGAGCTACTCAGTGGCACTTAACAACAACAACAACACGCTGACACCCAGCACTTGTTTGATGTTAGAGGTGGTTGTTGTTGTTGTGTGCCATTGAGTGAGCTCCGAGACAATATGGCCCTCAGGCCACCAGACACATGCACTTCCCTTTCCTGTGCCATCCTCCGCTGTGCGTAAACCCACCGCTTCAGTCACTGTGTCAGTGGAGTCATCCGACTGCTCGCTCACTTCTCAGAGAATGCACTGCATGTCCGTGTGCTGATGGTGCCATGACCTGTCCTCCCATGAAGACGGGAGCTGGGGGGTCATCTGTTCGGAATCCCCAATTCTAGCACTCAGTTGTTGTTATGTGCCGTCGAGTCACCTGAGACTCACAGCAACCCTAAGTACAGCAGCTCTGAAGCCTGCCCTGTCCTGAGCCAGTCTCACTGACTCAGACACACCTGCCCCCATTGCCCTAGTTACTATTTTAATCCACTTCATCGGGGGTCGTCTTCTCCTGCGCTGCTCCTCCACACTGTTGAGCATGATGTCCTTCTTCAAGGACTGGTCCCTTCTGGCCACATGCCTGAAGTATGTGAGATGGAGCTTCAAAATCCTTGCCTCCAAGGAAACACTTGATTTCACTCTCTCCGAGACAGACCTATTTGTTTTCTTGGCAGTCAGGGTATGTTCAAGACTCTTCTCCAGCACCA
>NW_006399839.1:8127509-8140098 GCF_000299155.1 Elephantulus edwardii | reverse complement strand
ACTGCCACTGAGAATAATCTGATGCCACCAGGGGCCCCCCCAAGCTGTAATTCTTTATGAGAGGAGCCAGTTCCCTTCCTCCCAAGTTGCGGCTAGTGGATTCCAGTCGCTGACCTTTTATAGTTTGTAGTACAATGCATAATGCACTGTGCCACCGGGCTCTTAGTAGGTGCTCAATAAATTCTGATGGGATAAAAGGATGCATGAATAAAGATGCACAGGTCACACACGCATCGTGCTGCACGTGGGGTCCGACTCACAGTAAAAACACCAAGTCCACTGTCACCAGGTATTGCCCGACTCCTGGTCAACCCCACAGCGCAGAGTACAACTGCTCCCAAAGGTCTTCAGGGCACTGACTGACCGTTCTGCTAGCAGACCGCCCGGCCTTTCCTCTGCAGGACTCTTGGTCAGTCGGAACAGTGCAAGCAGCGGGCACCAGCCAGTGACCAGCGCAGGCTGAAGATCAACCACCTTCTCCTTCCCCTCTCTGGAGGCACCTGTGCAGACAGGTGGGCCTCGCATACACAGACTCTGCACTTTGTCCAAAACAGGTTAGAATGATGAGCACTCTTCAAAGCCCCTCCTGCGTGCCCCAGCTACCACCTGCATCTTTGCAATCGCTGACAAGCACATCACGTCGAATCCCCACTTTATATGTTAGTGACGCTATGAACAAAAGACCTGAAGCCTTTTGGTAACTATCTTTTTTCAAAGTTCATAGAGTTTTCGGCGAGCTCTGGTGGCCTAGTGGCAAGAAGCTGCACTGTAATCCCAGTGGTGCGCAGTTCGAATCCACCAGATGCTCTGCTGGAGAAGGAGGGACGATCTCCTCCTGTACCAGTCGGACCTGATTTGACGGCACACAAACAAAGTTCATAGAGTTTTCAGAGGCATGTTGTTTAGGAAGTGGATGCCACCCCTGCTTCCACTTTATATAGGGATATAAAAAAAGTCCCCCCAAACAACTACCTCCAGCTCATTGCAATCAAGTCAGAACCAACCCTAACTGACCCTCAAGTGGCTGCAAATTGCACAGGAGGAGATGGTGAATCTTATTTCTACCCCCAAGGTGCAGCTGAAGGATTCGAACCACCTACCTTTGGGACGGTGGCGTAAACTCCCTCCCAAAAGAGCTCGGCTTAACTTGCTGGGCACACAGCCAGGCTGAGACTCGAATCCAAAGCCCTGGGCACAGCATCTGAGGCCCCGAGACCCAGGAGGCACCCACTTAGGCTTGGATTCCAGCCTCGGCCCTGGTGGTGCCAGGGGTTCTGATAATGGCTATTTTCTGTCTGGCCTCTCAGTCCACTCAGTGGGCTCTGTTAACCTCGGGGACATGCTGGGCAGGCGCTGGGCGGATGGAGAGGGGGCTCTTCCTGCCTTTGTGGCTCGCAGACAAAGCTCTGGTCTCTCTCTCCTCCCTGTCTTCCTGGGAGGCCAAGGCAGGCCATTAGCAAATCATTTTAAGGTTTGAGAAAACATTTCTAGGCAGGCCTGGGAGGATTGTTTTATGGCTGGTCTACAGGGCTCTGAGTAAATAATGCCCCAGGCTCGGGCTTGACTTGGGATCCAATGAATCCATTTGATTTACTCAGAGAAATCAGAATAGCAGGGCCAGGTCATAAAGACCTCCACCCACCTCAGCCACAGATGCTGGGCAGTGACTGTCGGCAAGCCTTATAAAGTTTCCTCCCCTAAAACAAATATTTAAGTGAGGTCCCCCAGTCAAAAGGGTGGGTACAGATTTTCCGTCTCACTGAGAATCCTTTAAGAGGCAGGTCTTGGTTGTCACAAGAACAACCAACAGCTAAACTTGAGGGGCCCCGCACACCACAAGTTGAGCACGTTCACAGGAAGCGGCCTGTTGACCAGAGTGTCGTTGATAAATCACCCCTTTTCCACGGACCGGGAACAAGGTGCCCGAGGAGGAACTGTGTACAGCTGGGAAGTGGCAGAGGCAGGGTTTGAACCCAGGCATTGAGGCCCGGGACCTAGCACATCTGTCAAGGCAGGAGAGAGTGTAGGGACACACTCTCACCACATCTCAGGGTGAAAATGGTCAAAGATAGAGGAGGCGTTTGGGGGCCTAGGATTATTACGTGCCTGGCGTTGTCTCGTGCCAACTTTATAACCACCCACAGTTCTCCCCATTCCACAGAGGAAGAAACTGAGCCCCTCTGCCAGGCCACGGCAGAGGCTGACACAAGTCACCCCCAAGCCACCAGGAGTCAAGCACGCCACGGATGCCCTTTCAAAGGCCACAACATTGCTGTTAGGAACACATTTATGGATAGTTGACGTTGCTGTAGGTACTGAGCTGTGACAGAGTCCAGGGGCTGACAATCCTGTGTGGGCTGACTTCATTCATTCATTCCCCAATGAGGAAGCACCAACATGTTACACTTGGACAATGAGCCTACGACTGGGGCCACACTGCCAACAAGGGTGGGGGGCATGAACAGAGCGCAGATATCAACAAACTCAGGACATTAGCTGTGCTGAGAACGTGAGAGAGAGAGAGAGAGAGGGACAGATGCAGACACAGAGGGGGGCAGAGACGGGACAGAAAGTGAGACAGAAATAATGGGGCCAGTTACAGCTTCCAGGAGGCCTCACAAATGTCACGTCACCAAGAAACAGAGGCTCATTTCAGGGGGCAGCAAGTTAATGAGACACCTAGACTGCTGGAATGTTCAGCTCTGACCTGTTTCGCATCCAGCCGTGTGAAGCCAGGCGACTTGTGGCACCTCTCTGGGCCCTGGAGAGGGGACTTGAGATCCTGTGCTTCTAGTGTTCAGAAGGCCAGCTAGTGCTTAGTGTGCTTCGGGGACCCCTGCCTCAATGCTGGTGTACCTATGGCCATGGCCATCTCCCCTTCAACCCACTTTGGACAGTTCATAGAGCTGGTGGTCCCCACAGGCAGGGGTGAGAACTTTCATGTGAAAGCTCCCAGTTGTCCCTTTAAGTTCTGTATCATTCTTCCTTAAGTTATCAGAAGTCTAGAGAGTTCCTTACGCTTGGAGGTGAGCTGGGAAGACCCTCATATGGTGCCAGCACCTCAGTCTGGCCCTGGTCCTCACCCTTCCAAATCATCCTGTGATTGCACTGTCCCTCGGAGGGACCCATGCAGGGGGGAGCTGAGAGTTCGAATCAAGCCTAGTTGTCGGTCCACCCTGCCCCTGAGTCCTCCTCCCAAGTGTGTCTGGGTAACAGTCCACTTCAGACCCACTGAAACCTGACCCAGTGTCACTGACGGCGGAGGATACGGCCACCCGGCCACCCGCGGAGCCTCAGAACTCTCCCTCCTCTGGGAAGCCCACAAGCCCTTGCTTCTCCTCCAGGACAAATGACAAAACCAGGACACAGCACAGATGCCATGAGCAAAGACCGTCCAGGGAGGGTGGCGGGGAGACGGAACAGGTGCCCGCTAATCCGCTCCAAAAATAGGGGAGGCCAGCGTGCGGGTCAAGGGTCCAGGATCCACAAGTAACCATAAACCAACTGGCACAACCGGGGCCTCGCTCCTTGCCGGCTCTGGGGACAGAGATGGTGGATCTGTCCCAGGTTCCTACAGGCTCAGGCTTGGGAGCAATCTGTCTGGGGAGTCTCTCACGAAAGCCACACTCCTGCACCTGGCTGGGGTGCCCCCTCCGGGATGGGAAGTAGTGGGGGTCAGGAGTTGCCCCCACCCCCAGCCCAGCACCTCCACTGCAATATTTAGAAAGCATAACAGGCTTACGATCTCCGGCGCCGCCGAATCACTTTGCCTCTTCCGCAGGGAGGAGAAGCGCTGCTGGCTGCGGGCGGAGAAGCGGCGGAAGGACTCCCGGCTCCGCGACGCCAGGTGTCGGAAGGAGGAGGTGCGCTTGAAAGGGGTCCGGCTGGCGGGCTCCCCGCTCATCCGGTCGTGGGCCACCGTGGTGGTCACTAAATTGAGGGCCTCCTGGAAGGACTTCCTCACTGTCCCCATCCACTGGGTCATGTGGCTCTGGGCCACCGTGAGCTTGTCCCCGAGGTAATCCATGGGGGACCCGGAGCCGGAGGGAGGGGAGCTCTGGAGACGTCGGCACCCCCTCGGGGCTCCTGCCCGGGGAGTTCGCGGCCGGCCCAGGCGCGCGCGCGGAGCCAGCGGTGGCACTCAGCCGGTCCACGGTGGCACTCAGCCGGTCCACGGCGTTACGCACATGGCAGGGTGGGCGCGGGGATTCCGGGGTTCACTCGCGGGGTTCACTTGTAATCAGAAGGCAGCCCGGCGGCCATCCGGAGGAGGAGTGATCAGAGTTGCAAAGTAAACACCGTCACTCCCAGGTCCAAGCGCCCCGAGGGCGAGGGAGGCCACGCGCTCTCCAGGGCGTGACAGGAGGCAGGGCTGGCTCTGGGGTTCCCCCCCACACACACACCACGGGGCCACGTTTCCCTCTAGGGCGCACAGGGGACGCCGAGGGGCCCTGCTCACCTGGCCCGTGCAGGTCCGCCAGGAGACACCAGACCTGTTGGCTGTGCGGCCAGCTAGCTCATTTCCGGAGGCAGCCACCAGGTCCCCTGGCAGGGCGGCCCCGATGACATCAGCCCCGCTTTAGCGAGGGGCTTTGCGGCCCAGGAATGCAGGAGGGGCCTCCCCGGCAGGGCGGCCGCCCCGAGCGCTGGCAGTCGCCCTCATTTTTTTTATTTATTTTTTTTTTCTCTTTTCTCCCCCTGTTTCCTCAAGTCCCAACTCGCTCGCAGCTCGGGCTTGTCCCCCGGGGGGCTGCCGAGGACTTCACGTGCACGGGGCCCTCGGTGCAGGCACACGCGGGTGTGGGGCCGCACGTGTGTGCGGGTGCACGTGCGCATGCACGGAGGAGGGGGGCCTCCGGGGCGCAAAGCCCGGGAAGGGTTAGCACGCTGCAAAGGGCTGGGTCTCCCGGGTTGCAGGCGGGGTCCCCGGGCCTCTGGCTGCTGCTGTTAGTCTATCTCCCTCTGGTGGCCTGTTTCTGCTTTTATTCTCAGCCTCTCTCCTCTGCTGGTCTCTCTCCAGAACTCCCCAGTATGTCTCTCTCTCTCTCTCTTCTCTCTCTCTCTCGCAATTCCAGCCTCCTTTCCCTTTATCCCTCCCTGGAAGGCAACACCCAGCCAGGTGAAAGCGCCCCAGGAGATCTCCCCAGGAAGGATGGGGCCAAGCACTAACGGGATACCTCCAGGGTTACTATGGAAACCCCAAGGGACAACATCTGCTCCATACTGGTGGGCAGGCTTGCCTGCGGAGCTCTGGGAAGGATTCCGGGCTTACACTGGGTCACGTGGGCTTCCTGGGTTTTAACCCTTCGGGAAGCCAGTGTGGGTGTGGACATAGAGAGGGGGAGACCCTCGACCAGCAGACCCTGAAAACCAAGGGGTTCCCATGAGGTTGTCTGAATGGCAGTAACTACAGCTGGGGGCTAGAAGGTGATTGTTGATGTCGTGTGCCCTTTGAACACCTGCTCTGAATCACCTTGTCCAGTCCTGAGTCATCTCTAACACACGTGACTCCTTGTTGAGGGTCTTCTTCCCTTACACTGACCCTTCAGCTTTCTCACCATGACGTCCTTCCCCAAAGACTGGCCCCTGATGACAACAGGCTCAAAGTATGTGAGATGGACTTTCACCTTCCTTGTCTCCAAGGAGCCCTCTGGTTTTATTTTCTCCAGGACATTCCCACAGAGCAGCTTTTTCCTTCCAAGAGGAAGGTAAGTCCCCATTTTGTTGTTGCCATTGGGTGCCCTGGAGCCAGTGTGGACTCTGAGCCACTGGACATGACAGAAGAGCTGTCCTCATGGGGTTTCCTTAGCTGTCATCTATACAGGAATAGATCCAGTCATCTATACAGCAATAGATCCTGTCATCTATACAGGAATAGATCCGGTCACCTATACAGGAATAGATCTGGTCATCTATACAGGAATAGATCACCAAGGTCTTTCTCCCACAGAACTGCTGGGTGGACTTGAATCGTTGACCAATCACTTAGTAGCCCAGCGCTTAATTTAGGCCACTAGATCATGCAGTCACAAAGTAGATAGATAGATAGATAGCTAGCTAGCTAGCTAGATAGATGATAGATGATAGATAGATAGATAGATAGATAGATAGATAGATAAAATTAAATTAAGCCCACTGCCATCAAGTTGATTCTGATGGTTGGTGACCTTTCAATGAGGTTCCAAGGCTGTAAATTTCCATAGTAGGAGAAGGCCCATCTTTCTCTTTTCATGTTATGGGGCCACTGAGTTAACTAAGACCCACAGTCACTCTGTGAACAACCCATCTGAACCATGAACCCTGCCCTAGCCTGTGCCATTCTCACTATCTCTGCCACATTTTTAAAATTTTTTTAATTAATTTCAATGAAAATTTACAGAGAATTTAGATTCCCATTCATTCATTGTTGCACTTTTCTCCCCCCCACCCTTCCCCTCAGTACACTCTTCTCTTTGAAAAGTAAAAGAAAAGTTTTTTCGTTGTTTTACAATCCTTCCCTCCAAGTCCACTCCACTATGCAGCCTTCATTCTGGACTCCTGTCATGACAATAATACTTAATCACATATCCCTTTTAAACAGTTCTCTCCCGCATCTGTTTCAATGCAGTATATATTATATATATTATATACATCTTTCTCAGTCTCCCCCTAACCCCAATGTCAGTTCTGTTTTACAACAGTGGCACCATGCAGTATTTGTCCCTTTGTGACTGAGATTTTTCACTCAGCATAATGTCCTCCAGGGTCAATCATTTTTAATATTTTATGAGTTCCTTATTTTTTAGTGCAGTATAGTATTCCATTGTGTGAATATACCACAGCTTCTCTATCCATTCGTTTGTTGATGGGCACTTAGGTTGTTTCCAACTCCTTGCTATTGTGAACAAAGCCGCGATAAACATGGGTGTGCATATATCTGCTTGGACGGCAGTTATGGTCTCTTTGGAGTATATTCCCAGTAGTGGAATTGCTGGGTCAAATGGTATCTCTATTTGCAATTTTTGAGAAAGCACCATACCGCCTTCCACAGTGGTTGCACCATTATCTCTGCCACTTTTGAACCCACTTTTACAGTCACTGTGTCAGACCATCTTGTTGAGGGTCTCCCTCTCTTACACTGACCCTCCACCTTTCCCAGCATGATGTCCTCCTCCAAAGACTGGCCCTGGTAGATTCGAATTGCCGCCCTTTCCGTTAGAAGCCCAGTGCTAAACCTTTGGGCCACCAGGGCTCCCTGTTTTGCAGATGAGGGAATACAGACTTGTCAGACAAGAGAATCACTTTCCCGAGGCCATGTAATAAATATATATCTCTGCACCGTAGCTGTTCCCTCCCCATCATTTTTCTGGGGTCCAGGGCCACACTGGCACAAAGTTGAAGCTTACAAAATAAGTGCTGTTCAAACGTGGATTCCAAGACACAGCCTGGTCTGACTGCACCCAATTCCTGTGCTGTCAACCGTGGCCACACCCAGGCACTGTCCTGATAACTGGCCAAAAGGCCTCCCTAGAGAGAGTTCATCACAGATGCTCTCAAGCAACATGCAACGCACAACACAACACAGATCACTCTCTTCTCTGGATTCCTCATCCTTACGGCTATTCACTCACCCACTCAGGGAATATCTACCCTGGGCTAGGTCACTGGCATACAGATTAAGAACAAAGGACTCCCAGGAGCCGAAAGCCCAGAGAGGGGAAGGTGTCTGTCAGAGACATCCAGTGTGGTAGACAGCCTCCTACCTCGTCCCTCATGGCCCCTCCTACAATGAAGAAGGGTTGATCCCCGTGTCCAAGAGACGACTGTGGAAGTCATGGTTGGCCTCCGAAGCTGGATCATAACAGGACATCACAGAGTCCACCTTTCTAAGTTTGCTCTGCAGGAGGCCAGCCGCCATGTTTGAGGACGCTTAACCAAGTCCTGCAGAGACCCCCACATGGGGAGAATGCAAGGCCCTTGACCCACAGCTAGCAGCAGCTTGACGACCATATGAATAAGCCACGATGGACGGAAATCCCTCAGCCCCAGTCAGACATTCAGGCAACTGTCACCTTGTATGACCGATATTTTGAGTTCAACCTCATGGGATACTCTGAGTTAGAGCAGGCAGCCAAACAGCTTCCAAACTAGTGAACAAAATCACAAGAGTTACAGGGACCCAGAGGCAGAACGGAGCCTGGTCTACTGTTAAACTGAGGGCTGAGACTTATAAAAGGAGGTGAGCAGAGACATGGAAGAGGCAAGAAAGATCTCAGTTTGGCAATGCAGTTCCTTAGCACTAGGCTACCAGAGCTCCACATAGTTAGAATCAACTCGATCTCACACACACAGGGAACTCTGGGGACCTACTGTTAAGGAACTGCACTGTCAACCCAAAGGTGGTGGTGGTGGTTATTGTGGTAGTGGTGGTAGTGGTGTACTATCAAGTAGGGACCAACTCATAGCTGACCCTCCAGCGGGTTTTCAGAGGCAGTTAATCACATGGGAGGAGATTGCCCATCCTTCTGCCATGGAGCACCTGGTGACCTTGAACTGGGACCCTGAACTTGGGACTGCAGCAAAGCTTCTTGCCACTAGGCCACCAGAGCTCCCTACCCCAAGGGTACGTGTTTCAAATCCACCAGATTTGTTCTGAGGGAGAAAGATGGGTGATTTCCTCCAGTACCATTTATGGTCTCTGAAAACCCACTGGAGAGTCCACAATGGGTTGGCTATAACGCGTCGGGACAGAACAAGAACAGTAACACACACACAGAGATGGGCCATTGCAGGACGTCCCAGACCTCATCTCCATGTGCCAGGATCTGCCAACAAAACCAGGCAGCCTCCAGGTTCTAAGCAGGTCTAGTCTCCAAAGGTCCCCTCACTCTCCAAACAGAGAGTAAGCCTCTGACAGCTATGTAGGAATTCCAGGGTGGGAAGGGGAGTCAACATGAAGAAAAATTGAATCCTCTTCACCTGGCACCTGGAAATCTGGACTGGATGTCTCAAATCCACTGCCTTGATCCTATGTGGGATCCCAACAACCCTGTAAGGTGGAATAAACAGGCCCCATACATCTCCAAGGGACTTATGGGAGCAGACTGCAGGCATTGTTCACCCGTGGAACGGGTGGTGGCTTTGAACCACCAACCTTCTGCATAGCAGCTGAGCTCCAACTCAGGGCTCCTTCCAAAAAAAATGCCTAGAAAGCTGGAAGTCCTGATGCTGCTTTTTAACAAACCATCTGGAGCAGAGGTGGGAAACCTGATTGGAAAGAATCCCAGCCTTTAAGAGGAAAACAAGTGTAACCTTTAAAACTTTAATACCCAGTGCTGGCAAAGCTGCTGTGAAACAGACACATCTCGCTGCAGTCTATGGAAACTGGTATCATTTCCTGTGGAGTTTAGCATCCTGAGCCAAGTCTTAAAAGAATGGGCTGCGAGTTAATGGGAGTATAAGGGCTGAAAGGTATTGATGCCTGCAATTTTGTTTGAAATGCTTCCCCAACCAAAAAAAAGTACTATAAGATGGATAGATGGCTAGGTTTTTATCAAACAAAAATAGCAAACTATTGATCTTTATCATTTCAATATAGCAAAACGGTGAGTATATATACAGCCTCCATATGCTGGAAATTTTTCATAGTAAAATGTTGGAGGGAGGGAGATGCCTTTGATCCTGTAGTTAATGATCTAATTCCACATCATGCAACCTGCATTTGGGATTAACAGGTATTTTGCTACAAGGGTATTTATTTATCACACTTGCATACATCATTATTAAAAACACCCCCCCCACACACACACACACACAAAACAACAAAAACCCAAACTCCAATTGTCCAATCAAGGGAGGGCTTGCTTAGGTGCTTCCATAGTGGAGACCAAAAAAATCAGTCATCAAGTCGATTCCAATTGACAGAACCTTGCAGGTCAGAGGAGAGCTGCCCAGTAGTGCTTCCAAGGCTGTGGTATCGAGGGAGCAGGCTGCCTCATCCTCAGAGCGAACCGCCCACTTCTTCAGTAGCTGCTGAGAGCCTCACCCCTGCACCACCAGGCCCCCTTCCAGCAACAAGGATCGTGTCCTTATTTAAAACACTCATAGTCTGTTCACTGGGGAGTTTATTTTAGCATTCTTATTTCTTTTTAAAACACCGTGCGCAAATAGGATTTCTTTCATTTGTGGCTAATTTTGATGGCCCTTAAATTGTGCACCCGAGGGTGAGTGGATCTTTTGCCTCACTGCAGTCGCAAAGGCCCGTGGTTCAAATCCACCAGCTGCCAGCTGTGGGAGAAGGATGGGCAATCTCCTCCCATGCAATTTACTGCCTCTCAAAACCCACGGGATGGTCGGCTCTGAGTCGATTCTTGATGATACACAACAACAACAATGCTTATCCACAGAGCTCTGGTGGCCTAGTGGTGGCCTGGTGGTATAAGGGGTTGCGCTGCCACCTCAAAGGTATGTGGTTCAAATCTACCAGCTGCTTCACAGGAAAACTGCGACTTCCCTCTGAAAATTCACTGGAGGGTCAGTCAGGAATTAATTCCCAAGTCAATGGTAAATAACAATCATCACTCTTGTGCATAATGTAACATAACAGAATTCTTATCCTGTAAAGAAATAAAATATCGTGGCTAGAAGGTTAGGGGTTCAGGGTTCACAGATGGGCCTTGAGCTCTCTTTAGCTGTGTGACCCTAAGCCAGTGACTTAACCTTTCTGATCTTCAAAGATGAAAGCATCATCGCCATTCATGCTGCTGGGAGCCTACTGCCCTCACTTGGATCTTTTCCGGGGGAGGGACGTTCATCGTCCGGCTGCTGTGAGTGTTGGCTACAAGCGGCCAGCTGTCCACATGTCTGGAGAACTGCCCTCACCCAAGGAAAGAGGCTAGACTCAGATGCCCACAGCCAATGACTGAGGGACGCAGAACACAAAACCGCCGTCCCCTTTGCAAGAAGCAGGACCGATTCCGTGGTACGATCCACACTCCAGAGCAGCCTATGGAAGAGGACACACAGCAGCGGACACACATCATGCGTAGTCTTCCTCTGCTCTGTCCTGGACTCCTGCCTCCCTTAGGACGGCTCACCTGAAGACTTTCCCTCAATTACGCACCTGGACATGAATTCCCAGCTCAGTTTCTACTTCTGAGGACTCCAACCTCAGACCGCCACCCCACGCCACAATGACCATCATCCAACCTCCCATCACTCCACCCCAGCGCCACCACCCCACTGCATCATCCTACATCATACCATCTCCCCATCACAACGCACCACATTATACCACCATCCCTCCGCATCACCATCCATCATACCATCTCCCCAACACCCCACAACACCTCACCATCAAACCACTGCACCACCACCATCCTACACTACACACGACCATACTACACCTTCCGCATCTCCCTCACACCCACCACCAGCACCCCATCACCACCACCACATCCTACTGTACTATACCTCTTGTTGTTATGTACAATTGAGTCACTGAGACTCAGTCACCTGAGAGTCACGGCGACCCTGTGTACAAATAGCTCTGAAGCCTGCCCTTATCGTGAGCCAGTCTCACTGTCTCCAACACACCTACACCCATTACTCTAGGCAATCTATCTCATCCACAGTTTCCCCTCTTGCGTGGTCCCTCCACCCTTTCAAGCATGGTGTCCTCCAAGGAGCAGTCCCTCCTGGCCACGTGCCCAAAGTATGTAAGACAGAGCTTCAGAATCTTGCCTCCAAGGAGCAGTTAGGTTTTACCCCCTCCAAGACAGATCTATTTGTTTTTTTGGAAGTCCATGGGATGTTCAAAACTCTTCTCCAGCACCACAACTCAAAGGCATCAGTTCTTCCTCCATCATCCTTCCTCATTGTCCAGCTCTCTGAAGCATAACAAGTAACTGCAAAGACCATGGACTGGATTAGGTGCACCTTAGTCTCTAGCCTGGCACTGTTGCTTTTCAGCACTCTGGAGAGGTCCCTGTCAGCAGATTTTTCCCAATGTAATTCATTTTTGGATTTCCTGACTGCTGGTGTTATGATTGTTGACTGGAGCCAAGTAAGCTGCAATATAGATAAACTGAAAAAGGGGCACTGATCCACAATAATTCATTCTATATAAAACAATGCATAGCAAGTGATCAGAAAGACCTTGGTCTGAATCAGATGCACCTTAGTCCTCAAACTGGCATCATTACTCCTATACCTAGACCAGGAGGCTGTTGTATTTAACACATTAAAGACGCTTTATTCAGCAGATTCACCCAGTGCAATGAGGTCTTTCTTGTCTGTTACTTTGAAGGGTACTGATTATGGATTAAAGTAAAACTCTTTGATCACATCAATTTTTTTCCTCCATTAATCATAATGCTGCTTGGCTCTCAATTATGTCTTAATTAATCAATTTAAAATTCTTTGAAAAGGAAAATAAAACCCCACAATGTAGAAAATTCTTGTATGAAACACAATGTACATGAAAGAAGCACAATGTATAGAAATGTTTGTATGAAAAACAAATAAAAAATATAACAGCCATGAGAAATATTAAAATAAAATAAAGAAGCAGAAACCTTGGTGGCACCATGTGTTAAAAGTAGAAGGGTTC
>NW_006399839.1:8095245-8126858 GCF_000299155.1 Elephantulus edwardii | reverse complement strand
AAAAATAAATAAATTAAAATATTAAAAAAAAGAAGGGTTCCAATTAGGTTTCCAGACCAGAATAGACACAGATCTCCAAGTTTTTCTCATGCTACCACTGGATGTATTTGAACCATCAACCTTTAGGTGAACAGTCGAACACAAACCATTTGAAGTACCCAGAAGGAGTTTCCGTCATCAAAGTCTGCATCTGCTCCTTCCAACAAGGATGCCTGGCTCAGTCTGTGATGATCACCCCATTTGACAGACGGGAGAACTGAGGCAGAGAGAAGTTAAGTGACCATCCCCGGCTGACACTGTCACCTGCAGCGTTCTACTTCTGACCAGGCCGTGCTCACCCTTGTCATGTCATCCTGAAGGACCCCAAGTGTCACACGAAGCAGGGAGCAAGGGCAGGTGGCATCCTGCCATGCAGCCTCTTTCCAGGGCAGAAGAGGAGGATTTAGAGCAGCGGGCTCAGCAGCCAAGGGCCCCCTTGCTTCCTCCCAGCAGGTACCATGTGGTCTGAAAGCCTGACTATAAAAAGTGTTGCTCCCCGAAAACTGGGGCAGCACAAGCGTCCCACCCGCCCAGAGGACCTTTTTCTGCCATCTCCTCTGTTCTCGCCAGCGGACTCCTGGGATATCTCTGGCATCAAGAAAGAAAGAAGCCACCGCTTCTTACATAATTAATCAAAAAAGCGCCAAGAGGGTGAGGAGATCTTGAAAACAAAGAGGGATTTTAGCCAGGGTGTGAGGCGGGGCCTAGAGAAGACCACAGGCAAGTGCATGCAGTTACAGAAATCCGAGCACGCGGGTCACTCAGTCACTCAACAAACATCCCCTGGCCCTAGGCACTTTCTGTGCTTGTCCAATGTGCCTTCTAGTCCCTCAAGAGCTTGTGTCTGATTCTCAGTCATTCTGTGCTGTGGTTGGAGGTGGGGGTATAGGATTAGGGGGAGAGGTGTCAACAGCACACCTCAACCTTAGGTCTACATATAATATTCTCCTAGTGCAATGCAAACACGCACCAGCTCGAGATCAATGAACAAAGGTCCTGTGGAACAGATGGAGGGAAATAGGCAATACAAGTGCTAAGATATAAACAAAGAACATACTACAAGAACACGGTATGGTATGTTAGACTGGGAAAATCTGCAGTTAGGGACCTCTCCAAATTACTGAGGAGTAATGACGTCAGTTTAAGGACTAAGGTGTATCTGATACAGGTCATGGTCCTTCTGACCACTTGCTGTGCATCTGAGAGCTGGGCAATGAATAAGGATGACAGAAGAATTGATGCCTTTGAGCTGTGGTGCTGGAGAAGAGCACTGTACATCCCCTGGACTGCCAAAAGAACAAATATATCCTGGAGAGGGTGCATCCAGAGTGCTCTTTGGAGGCAAAGATGATGAGGCTTTGCCTCACATATTTTGGGCATGTTGCTAGGAGGGGCTATTCCTTGGAGAGGGACATGATGCTGGGAAGAGTGGAGGGTCCATGAAGAAGTGAAGACCCTGAACCAGGTGGACTGAGATGGTGACTGCCTCAATGGACTCTAGTGTGTCAGGAAGTGTGAGGATGGCACAAGATTGGACAAGGTTCAGATCTGTTGTTCACAGGGTCACTGTGAGTCTTACTCGACTCGATGGCACCTAACAACAAAGAGAACATAAGAAAGGAGATAAAAAGTCACCAAAAGGGGGAGATTATGGCAAGAAGAGCAAAGGGGAGATGATCATTTAATTGAGCACCTCTACTTGGGAAAGGGATATTTGGCTGGGGTTTTGAAGGATGAATAGGAGTACTCCAAGAAGACAAGGAGAGAGAATAGCAGAAATGTGGATATACTCAGTCTTGCCTCTCGGGTTCTGCACATGATACAAATCCTCCTAGGGTTTCCTTCCCACTTTTCTCATCTCTGTCACCCTCAACACCATCTTTAGTATTGCCAGCCTCTTCAGATCTTCCTCTCCGGTCTCACTTAAATGACCTTCAGATGTTCTGCTTCCTATGGAAGGCTGACCATTCCAGGAATGTGACTCCTAGAATGAGAAATACACTAACAAGACACTGATGAGGACACTGGTGGCAGAGGAGATAATGACAGCTATTAACTGACCATCTGCTGGGCTCCAGGAACTGGTTCCCGCTCCACACGTCTTACCCCATTTACTCCTCCCAGCAGCCCTGTCAGGTGTGTCCTGCTGGCGTTTCTCCCCATTTTACAAGAAAAGATTTGGAGAGCCCAAGAGACTGGCCCAGGATCCCTCAGCTGGCACGTGGGGCTCTCGGATTTGGATCAGGTCGCATCTGACTCCAAACCTAGGCCTTCAAATCACCTCGCTCTCTCCCCTTGCCTGGTAAAACTAGATTCCACTTGACCTCTGGTGCTGTCAGTAGCTGCTCTGGTTTCAGTCTCCAACTCATGTTGATTCTGTGCACAAAACAATGCAGTCACGTGATCCACAGGGAGTTCATGGGTTCATTTATTTTGGAAGTAGATTGCCAGGACTTTCTTCCTGGTCTCTACCTCTTTACCATTTGCCATCAAGCCACTTCCAACTCATGGTGACTCTATGTGTGTCCAAGCAGAATTGTCCTCTGTGAGTTTTAGATACAGCCAGCCAGGCATTTCTTCTGAAGGACCCCTGAGTGGGCTCAAACTTCCAATCTTTTGATTAGCAGCCAAGCACTTTAAATGTGTGCACCAGAGCAGATCACGGAAACCACTCACTTCAACAGGTTGTGAAGAAAAACCTCTTGGGATCATTCTTGTTATGTTGGTGGTGGTGATTGGTTTTCCCGCAATCATTCATACACATTTCGTTTTACAACATTAATGACAACTGATGAATGCAATCAACCCCAGCATCTCACCAAAGCTTTAGTGTACACGGCCTTTCCCTTTACTCACCTTGTTGTTGATTGCCATCAAGTCAAGCATGACTCATAGCACCTCTATGAACAAAAAACCTAATGCCTTTCTATAGCTATCATCGTTCCTCCAAGTTCAGAGAGTTTCCAGAGGCATGCGGTTTAGGAAGTGGATGTCACTCCTGCTTACAAACCTCTGTTACAACTGGGAGCTCCACCAAACACTGTACACATTGGAAAACCATTATGGCATTTCACACCCCAGTGGCACAAGATTCAGCATCACAGCAAACCCAGATTAACTGAAAACGACAAAGTGACAAAGAGTGATGTACAAAGTAGAAGAGTGTTCCTCTAAAATATAACAACACTAGTCTCACTTAGCAGTGGGTAAGTGTCATCAAGTGGAATACGACTCAGAGCAACCCGACAAACAAAAGACCTGAACTCTGTTCTCTACGTAACATCTTTTCTTTATGCTTATAGAGTTTATAGAGTTTCCAGAAGCGTCTGGGTTAGGAAGTGGATGCCACTCCTGCTTCCGAACCTCAACCAATCTGGAAGCTCCTCCCAGCACTGTCCATGATGGGCAGCCATCATGGCATTTGACACGGCTATGGCACAGGGGAGGGTGGAGGGACAGCGCAGGAGAGGAAGGCCCTCTATGAGATGGATTGATTCAGTGACTGGGGTAATCGGGATGGGAGTGTCAGAGACAGTGCGATTGGCATAAGACAGAGCAGAGTTTAGGGCTGTTGTACATAGGGTCGCTATGAGTCGCAAGCGACTTGACGGCACATAACAACAACAACAACAACATGGCACAGTGTTCAGCATCACAGCAACTCCAAGTTATTTAGTACAGCAGATCGACAAACGGCTCTTGTACCACTTAAAGAATGTTCATCCTAACGGGCCAAAGTCTAGCCCGCTGACACTTGTTTGGGGTGGGGGGGGACCAATAACACAACCAACACAAACCAGAACTTTCCTTACGTGACCTTCCTCAAGTCGTGAGAAACCAGCTTCTAGAGAGGAACCACGGCACAGGAGCCTCCAGGCCAGCTGCAGACTTATTATCCAACTTAGCTACTTATTCACTTTTATTCTCCTCTTCCTCCCTTCTTTGAAGGAGGAAATAATCTGGGAAGGAAATCTTTCTAGAAGCAGTCAGAAGCCGCCAGGCTCCACCGTCAGCTCAAGTGGCTAGGAGCATGTTCCCCGCTGGGGAGGGACCCCAGGGTGGCGAGGTCAGCCTGCAATCATAGTCTGTCTTCTAGAAGCATCTAAAGAGGGTGACAGGGTGGGAGTCAGTCTATAGACACAGCCCCTGTTCTAAAAGCATCTAAAGAGGCCCATGGGGTGGTGAGGTCAGCCTGCAATCACAGCTCCTCTTTGAGAAACATCTAAGAAGGCTGCAAGTCCCACCCTCCTCCAGGAGTGAGGTGAGCCCTACTGCACCCCAACCGGCCCACTCAGCGTGTGACAGTGACTGTGCCCTCGCCCCAGCAGCCGGAGGAGAGGAGGGGGAGCCTGCCGGGGCCTCCTTTTGCCTGTGGTTGGACAGCATGTCCGTTTCTAGCTGAATTCCCACATGCTGGGATCAGCCAGTGGACATGAACAGGCTGTGATGGGAACGGGGACCAGCACGTAAGACGTGGTCCCAGAAACCCATGTGTGATCAGTGTGCTTCCTGTCCTCCCCAAGTGGCCTCTCGGGAGCCGGCCAGGCTTTTACAGACCTCTGGGAAGATCACAGAAATGTAGAGAGTGATAGGAGGCTAGCTCCCTGGCTTCAGTCAGCGTTTACTGAGCACCTACTACGCACCTATTATGCAGGGAGCTCTAGTGGCCTAGTGGTAAGAAGCTGCCCTCCAGTTGCAAAGGCACGCGGTTCGAATCCACTTGCCGCTCCAGGGGAGAAGCGTGGTCAATCTCTTTCCCAGGTGACTTCTTACCTCTGAAAATCTGGAGGGTCAGCTTGACAGCACCCAGTAACAACATTAATGCCTAAGACAATTTGCCAATTGCCGGGAGACTCTGAGAAAAGGGTCCAATATGGGAAGCCAAATTTCATACCAAATATTATATGGAAAAACCATATGCTTATTCAGGAATTGAAGGAATCATCTAAGTTGGAATTTCTCTTGTGACAGATCACATCTTGTCTGCTTCCTACAGACAAGAGGTAGCTAGGTCCCCAGCAAGATAGAGGGAGCATAAAAGTCTCTGTGTGAAATCCTTCCTGAGCTATGCATTAGGTTGTTGTTGTTGTTATGTGCCATCGAGTTGTTTGCGACTCATAGCGACCCTATGTACAACAGCCCTAAACCCTGCTCTATCCTGTGCCAATCGCACTGCCTCTGACACACCCATCCCGATTACCCCAGTCACTGAATCAATCCACCTCATAGAGGGTCTTCCCCTCCTGCGCTGTCCCTCCACCCTCCCAAGCATGACGTCCCTCTCCAAGGACCCGTCCCTCCTTGCAACATGCCCCAAGTATGTCAGACGAAGCCCCAGAATCCTTGCCTCCAAGGAGTACCTTGGTTTAACCCTCTCTAGGATGAATCCGTTTGTTTTCTTGGCAGTCCATGGTACATTCAATACTCTTCTCCAGCACCACAGCTCAAAGGCATCAATTCTCCTTCTATCCTCCCTAGTCACTGTCCAGCTCTCTGATGCATAACAAGTGATTGCAAAGACCATGGCCTGTATCAGGCACCCCTTAGTCTCCAGAGAGACACCATTGCTCTTGAGTACTTTAGAGAGGTCATTAACAGCAGACTTTCCCATCGCAATACGTTTTTTGATTTCCTGACTTCTGGTGCCAAGAGTGTTGACCATGGAGCCGTACTCTGCTCAAATATCACAGCTCAAAGGCATCACTTCTTCTGTGTCCAGCTCTCAGATGCATAGCAAGTGACTGCAAAGGACCATGGCCTGAATCAGGTGCACCTTAGTCCTCAAATGCAGACTTTCCCGGTGCAATACATCTGCTCTCTTGACTGCTCGTCCCAAGTCTACTGACTATGGATCCAAGAAAGATGAAGTCATTGACTGTCTCGATCTTTTCCCCACCTTATTTGCATGACTTCATTTCTCGAAGAGCATGGGGCATTGTCTAACAATACTACTTCCCTAGGTCCTTCCAGAAATGGAAGCCGGTCTGGGGATGGGGGTGGTGTCTGGGGTCTCTCTTGAATAAAAACAAATAAACAAAGACAGGTGCCATGGAGTTGAGAATAGAACTGTGGCCCATGGGGTCTTCGATGAGACCACCCAGGCCTTTCCACCAAGGCATCCCTGGGAGGGCTGGAACCATCACCCTTTAATTCAACTCAAGTGCTTAACCTTTAGCATCTCCATTAAAATAAACCCCTGGGGGGAGGGGGTCCTGTTTTGCTCCATCTTTTTGTCCCCTTGGAGGCTGACGGGGTGAGAGGTCTGGGCTGGCCTCTAACTTTTCTGCATCTTGGGCAAGTCCTGCCCCTTCTCACCCTACAAGGAAAATGCTGTCCAAATCCTTCACTCACTCCGCCACCTGCCCAGTCCTTCCAGGAGATTCTGAACACTGATGGCCACACAGAGGGCCAAACAGTGGTCATTTCTCCTCCGTGAGAGTCTACACCCATCTCTGGTCTTCATGGGGCAACAGGGTCTTTGACAGACCAGCTCCTTTGTCAAAAGAAAGTATGAAGAGACAGTTTGCTCTCCTCAGAAAACAAGGCAGAGGATGAAACAAGGGAACTGCCTCACGTTTCATGCCCGGATGTCAAACTCCACGGTCATCGTCTCAGCTGGCCCAGGTCTCCTATGTCCCTCTCTGCTTTACTGAGGCGTGGACACTTCCTGCGGGTGTGGTAGGGGGGCCATGGGATATACCAGCTGGTGTCTTCTTGGCAGCAGGAAAGCAGGGCAGGCCATGGACAGAGGGGATGGGTGGAGTGTGGGGTGGCAAGGGAGCGCCCCGCTTCTCTGTTCACAACAGAAATCATCTGGTATAATAGCAGCTGCCCTGCCCCTCACCAGGCATTCTCATTTCCAAATGGACTTAATGAGGCCCTCAGAGGAAAGGCTTCACCCGGCAGTAATGAGATGCTGGCAGCCAGTTGCCGCTTAATGGGGACAGGTCAGAGGAGGGGGCAGCCGTGATGTCCACCGCACGGTGCTGGGGATGCCAGAGGGCCGCCATGTCTGACTTCACAGCAGTGTCCACAAGCGCCCGGCCAGCCCTCCCCTCCTCTTGAAGAAAACAAGACATCTGAGCTTTAGGTTTGGTTCTCAGGCCCCCACAACTCTGAGTTGTGTGTCCCTGGACTCTCTGAGCCTCAGTCTCCACACCTGTAAGCAGGGGTGATTGTACCCACAGCAAGGAGCAATTCTGGGGGTTAAATGAGATGCAGCCTGGAGGTTTCCTCACACACAGCAGGCACTCAAGGAATGATCCCCCTCTTCTCCTCCACGATGGACAGCAATGGAAGAGAGGGGAAACTCGGTCTGCAGGGGAGCTGCAGTGGGAGCCAGGCTCAGCCCTGCTCTGTGCGAGCTCCTCTCGCCCACACGGGACTGTCCCCTCGCATCTGACTGCTCCTCCCGCCCTCCGCCCTCTGCTGGGCCAGCCCATCAGCAAACCTTCAACATGGCCCATTTCTAAACGCCCAACAGACACGTCTCCCCAGCCCACCTCGCTGTTCCCCTGGAGAGCTGTTGACACTTCAAACATAACACATCAGAGAGAGAGAACTCTTGCCCCTGCACCCCGCTTCGGAGCTGCACCCTCCACGCCCTTCTCTGTGGCAGTAAAAAGGCGCCACCACCCCGCCACCACCCCCGCAGTGTCTGGGTTGGGAGCCTGGGACCCTCCTTCTCTCCTCTCTTCGCCCCCACACCCAGTCCCACCAGTTCATTCTTAAGACATGATGACTTCTCTCTGTCCCCTCGGCACCAGAAGCTGAGCCCCCACTCCATCCCCAGTCTGTTCGCCTGACAACAGCTTGGATGAGCCCCTGAACCAGATGCTTCCTCAGCCTTCCATGACAGCGGGGACAAACTCCAGGGGCTCTTACCCAGCCATAAAGGCCCCTGCCTGCTGCCCTCTGTGGTCACTCCAGGCCCAGTGATACTACCTTTATGCTGGCTCAACTATTTCAAGCTCATGCCCATCCCAGGGTCTTTTCTCTGCCTGAGACATTTCTCCCACCAACACAGCACCACTCCTTGTCTCTCTCTGAGATCTACTCAATATCGTGCCTTATCCCCAAGTCTCTCTCAGTCAGTCTACTGTTTAACTCTCTCTATAGACCTTACCAGTGTTTGGGATTACTAGATCTAAATATCCTTGGCATGAACAGTCAAAAAAATCAAAACATGTACTGCATTGGGTAACCCTGTGTTCTACATTGTTGAGGAGCAATGATATCATTATAAAGACTAAGGTGCATCTGATTCAAGCCATGATCTTTTTCAATTCCATCTGAAAGTTGGGTAATGAATCAGGTGATGGAAGAGTCAATGCCTTTGAGTTGTGGTGTTGGAGAAGAGTACTGCATATGTCATGGACTTGTCAAAAGAGTAAATAAAACAAAACCAAACCAACAAAAAGAGTAAACAAATTTATCTTAGAAGAAGTGCAAGCTGAGTGCTCCCTGGTGGCAAGAATGGTGAAGCTTTGTCTCACATCTTTTGGGGATGTTGTTAGGAGGGCCAGTTCTTGAAGAAGGACATCATGCTTGGATGGTCAGTGCAGGAGAGGAAGACCCTCAACGAGACGGACTGACAGGGTCAGTGACTGTCATAATGGGCACATCAGAGATGGTGAGGACGGCGCAGGAGAGGGCGGGGGACCGATCTGCTGTTGACAAGAGTCACTGTGAGTCAGAGTCTATTCAACGACGCCTCATAACAACAGATCTACTTCTTTCCATTGGGCACTGGTGACCCAGTGGTAGCGGTCTCAGCTTCCACGCAGGAGGTGTGGGTTTAATTCCCAGCCGATGCATCTCATGTGTAGGTACCACCTGAATGTCAGTGGATGTTTATGTGTGACTATGATTCCAAACAAGCTGTAGCAGCGCTTCCAGACAACGGCAGGCTAGGAAGAAAGGCCTGGTGATCGCTTATGAAAATCAGCCAGTGAATCTCCACGGATGACAATGGTTGACATGCAAGCAAAATGAGCATGGCATGGGGCTGGGCAGCGTTCTGTTCTCTTGTGCCTGAGCGCCAGCTAAGATTAGTGATAACAACTGATTTTTCCTCTATATTATTTAGTGTTCCACTAGCACAGACCTTCTGTTAGGGCAGGGAATGTGCTTTGCTCATCTCCGTTTGTTAATCGTCTGGAGCATACAAAGTGTTCCATAAATACTCATTGTTGTTGCTGTTAGGGGCTGTTGAGTTGAGTACAACTGGTGGCCTGTGAACAAGAGATCTGAACCCTGTCCTGTGCTTCTCTGACACACTCAAGCCCACTGCTACGGTCCTGAGTCAAATCCACCTGCTTGAGGGTCCTCCTCTCCTTTGCTGTTCCTCCACCTTTCCAAGCATGATGTCCTTCTCCAAGGAATAGCCATAAAAAAATGGCTGAGTGGATGGAAGGATGGATGGATGGACGAACGGACACACAAGCACTCAAGGCACACCACACGGGTCGGAGCCTGCTCTTCCCTGACATGGAGTGACCAACAACCATTCACAGAACAGTGACGGGTGTCCCCAGATGAACAGGGCACAGAGGAGACACTCAGCCAACGCTCGACTCCATGCTCAGCAGAGAGCTCTCCTCCCAGCCCTCCCCACACAACACACACTGGAAAACAAAACTTCTGCGATTTCAATAACCACCAACGAAGGTCTGAGGAAGACAGCATGGGAGAACAGAGTATTGCCCGGTAGCCATAGCAACGGACATCTCCGAGCACAATTCTGTCTCATTTTAACTTTTTATGTAGAAATTTCTAGAGAAAATGCGGCAAATCTTTATAATTTTTTTTCCCCTCTCTCTTTCTCTCAGGTGACATTCTACAGAATATATCTCCTCATTTGGCTCTGAAAAAGGGGGGGGGACACCACAAAAAAACCAAACCCTAGCAAAATGTCAGGTTGTCTTAAGATAAACTGGTTTGCAGGCATAAAAGTCTCATCTTTTAAAACGTGAGGTTGATTCTAAGACTAGGAACCAAGCAATCCTAATACCAGCCATAACAGATAACCAGTATCTTTCTCTGTCACAGAACGAAAAGCCCAAGAGGTTAACTTCCATTCATTCATTCAAAGCTACCCTGTGAACAACAGATCTGAGCCCTGTCCTATCCTGCGCCATCCTCAGCAACTGTGACACACTCGAAGCCAAGGTTACAGTCACCGTGTCCATCAATCCTGGGAAGGGTCTTCCTCTCCTTCACTGGCCCTCCACCTTTCCAAACACGATGTCCCTTTCCAAGGAATAGCTTCTCCTAACAACATGCCTCCGGTATGAGAGATGAAGCTTCATCAGCCTCGCCTCCAAGGAGCACTCTGGCTGCACTTTCTCCAGGATAAATCTGTTCTTTGACAGTCCGTGGGGTGTTCAGTACTCTTCTCCAACACCACAGCTCAAAGGCATCATTCTCTTTCCATCATTCTCAGTGCCCAAAATTGTTCACTGCAGCGTTGTTTATAGTAACGTATAAAACTGGAAACAATTCCTAAGTCCCCCTAGAGGAGGCTGGTTAATGAAATCACAGAGCAAGGGGGAAATACGAAGCCATGAGGAAGAGCACTATATATAGCAAGAGCTCTCCATATTTATGGTAAAAATATGCATATACATGGGAAGACAGCTTTATGCGCCGATACAGGCTTATGTAGGCCTAAAATATTTCCAGAGGAGACATAAAACTCGTTGGTTTCTGGGAAGGGAGAGTGCAGGTCGGAATGGCAGGGAGACTAGTTTCTTTAAAAATAGTTGGAGGCATTTACCATGGCTGGGCGTGACTTTTTTCCCACTTAAAAATTAGTAAATAGGCGGGAGGGGTGGGCAGGGGGTAAAATGCAACATTGAATGAATGGAAATCCAAAATCTCTGTAAACGTTCATTAAAAGTAATAAAACTAAAAAAATTAGTAAATAATTTTCTTTTCTTTCTCCCCCCTCCCCCCAGGTATATTGTCAAATCAGATCCAACTGGCACAGGAGGAGATTGCCCCTCCTTCTCCAGCAGCTTCATCTGGTAGATTGGAACCACGTGCCTTCGGGACTGCAGTGCAGCTTCTTGCCACTAGGCCACCAGAGCCCCCTAGGAAATCATTCTCAATGGTTAGACATCACTCGTGTTAAATCTTTGCCCCCTGGAAAAATAACTTAGGAGGCTAACGTGGCACTGCTGTTGTTGATGTCACGTGCCATCAAGTTAGAATCGGCTAAGCGCTGAGCCCCTAAGAAGTTTCCGGAGGCTGTAAATCACACGGGAGGAGACTGCCCATGTCGAGGAGCAGCTGGTGGATTTGAACTGCCTGAGTTTGGGTTGTGAGCGCAACTTGGAGTTTGCAAGTGGCCTCTGACGTGAATGCTGCGAGTGTGGACCTGCCCTGTGGTACCACCAGGGAAAGATCTGGCAAAACAGGTCCCGTTAAGATGACAGCTAAGAGGGAGCTCTGGTGGCCTAATGGCAAGAAGCTGCACTGCAATCCCAGAGGTACGCGGTTTGAATCCACCAGATGCTCTGCTGGAGAAGGAGGGACAATCTCCTCCTGTGGCAGTCAGAGCCAATTTGCAGGTACACACACACAAAACTAATAAAATAAAATAATAAAAAAAGATGACAGCCAAGAACACCCCAAGGGACAGCCATTCTACAGTGTCCCCCTGAGTCAGGAACCAACATGACAGCAAGTATTAACAACAGAAAACTGATCTGCTCACTCAGTCCTTGGGTATCTGGATGTGACAATCACACACATAGCCATCTGAGCATCTGTCATTCCCCCTGGAGGGACCGGGAGCCCCACTGCAGCCCTGTCACCCCTCTCGGCGCCTGGCCCAGCTTCACGGGCACTTAAAACATGCTTGAGGAGCGAAAGACTCATTACAAACAACACAGCATACCCACTCTCATCTTTTTTTTCCCTTTACATATTATCTATTTTATTGAGAGATTCATCTCATCACACACGGTCCAAGAATACACAAATAGTAAAGGAAGTATAATCAGATGCATTCAAACATCATAGTTTATCAAAACCAGCACCACACCAGCAGCCACCAACCTATTCAGCAGAGCTTCCTTAACTGGGAGTTGTTTGAAGCGACCGGCTTGAGCACTAGGGACAATTTTTTTCAGGCTCTGAGTAGCTGTAGGGGTCTCCGCCGGGGTTAAAGGACCTCCCTCCACCTTGGCATAGTACCAAAACTGTGGCCACTCAAGGCTGTAAGTCTTAGTGGTGTTTACCAGTGCTGGGGTCTTCTCCATCAAGTTACGGACAAATGGGGCCACGGCTCCAGCACCCCAAGCCCAATGCCCCTCACTCTCATCCTTTAAAGAGAAAGGCAATCTCCTCCCGGGCAACTTGGCAGCTTTGAAAACTCGCTGGAGGGTCAGCTTTGAGTCCATTCTGACTCAACGGTATAGAACAACGACATCTTCTTAAGAGTTGTTAGTTTTGAACAAGTCATCATTCACCGAGTATCAGTTACAACTTCGTCTGCAGGGAGCCCTGCTGCCAAGCCAAGGTCCACCTCTCCCTGGTGGTTCGAATCCACCTGCGGCTCCCTGGGAGACAGGTAAGCCATCTCCTGCCATGTGATTTACAAGGCTCGGAAGCCCAGTCAAGAGCGAACTATGAATCAGTCCCGGGTCTACAGCAATGAGGGTGGGTGAAGAGTGACCCCATTTGACACCCAGCATCACATCTGATAGAAGGGAGACGGTCGTCATTGGATGCAGGGCCCCTGACTCAATCCCCAGCACCAGTGGGGTTACCACGCTGAGAACACAGCTGTCCTCGTCTCCAGACCTCGGCCAATCAGGAGGCAGGAGGGGGCAGTCATTGTTTTTTAAGGAATGTATGATTAGGTACTATTTGCATGACAACCGTCCAGAACAAGAGGTGCAGAGCAGGGTGGACTGGAGAAGGGGGGGAGGTGAGGAAATTGTGCAGCAATGAAAGAATTTTTTTTTAAAGAGAAAAGCAAACTGGGTGGTGGGGTAGGGAGGAAAACGTGCAACAATGAACGAATGGAAATCCAAGGTCTCTGTAAACTTTGATTAAAATCTTAATAAAATTTTTTTTAAAAAAGTTGCTGCAGTTACGTCGATTCTGACTGCACTCCTACTGCAGCCTGAGTACAACTATGCACCACAAGGTTTTCAACACTGGTTTTTTGGGAAGCTGGTTGCCAGGCTTGTAAAAGTTGGTCTTCCTGAGAAAAATTGGATAAATTGTGTATATTGCACTGAAACAGATGAGGGACTGAATAATTTAAAAGCAATGTATGATAGGGTATTATGGGTATCACAAGAGTCCACAATTAAGGGTGCATAGTGGAGTGTACTTGGGGTGGTGGGAGGGGTGCGGGGGGATTGTGTACCAGGGAGGGAGTCTTTCTTTTACTTTTGAAAGAGAGGAGCGAACTGGGGGGTGAGGGGAAGAGGGCTGGGCGGGTAGAGAAGTGCAGCAATGAATGAATGGAAATCCAAATTCTCTGTAAATGTTCATTAAAATTATTTTAAAAAAATTGGTCTTCACAATCACTTGTTATGCATCATAGAGTTGGACAGTGACTAGGGAGGATAGAAGGAGAATTGATGCCTTTGAGCTGTGGTGCTGGAGAAGAGTATTGAGAGTACCATGGATTGCTAGGAAAACAAACAGATTCATCCTGGAAAGGGTTAAACCGGGTGGCTCCTTGGAGGCAAGGATTCTGAGGCTTCTTCTAACATACTTTGGACATGTTGTGAGGAGAGACCGGTCCTTAGAGAGGGACATCATGCTTGGGAGGGTGGAGGGACAGCGCAGGAGAGGAAGGCCCTCTATGAGGTGGATTGATTCAGTGACTGGGATAATTGGGATGGGAGTGTCAGAGACAGTGCAATTGGCACAGGATAGAGCAGAGTTTAGGGCTGTTGTACATAGGGTTGCTGTGAGTTGCAAGCAACTTGACGGCACATAACAACAAAGAACAGTTGCCAGGCCTTTCTTCCACGGCACCTCCGGGTAGACAGCTGAGCAGGAGGATGGATTAAACCTGAGGACTCCTCAAGATGGGCCTTTAATCTGTGGCATTCTTCACCCCACAAGCTGCTGTATGAGATCAGGCTAAAAGCTCTCCCTCGCTACATCTATTTCCAGACATTGCCCCTCAAAATCAACAGGGGTTTTTTTTAAAACAAAAACAAACTCAAGGTTGCTATGAAGTTACCGGATCCAAATCCCTGGCAGAGGGCAGCGGAGCACAAGCAGTTTGAGAAAGCAACGGATATTTATGGCGCCAAGGTTGGGAAACAGAATCCAGGCAGAAAGGTTTCATTGCGCCCATTTTACAGATGAGAAAATTAAGGCTCAGATAACGAACTGTTTTTATTGCTGTTCTTTTTCTTCCTCTTCAACTGAAAGCTGAAGCTAGATTAGAATGTCCTCTGTCAAACACCCAAAGCTCTTCCTTTTGGTTTTGTGTCTGCGGCTCAGCTTGGAGCGGGTTAACAGGCCTGGCCAACACAGGAACACGGCGATTTTAGAAACCGACTCGGAGGAAAACATTCCACAGGCTGCGCTTGCCTGGTACAAGCTGCTCAGCAGCTCTAAAATTAGAACCGCTAACGCAGTCAGGAAAAGGGTCTCTAGGGGTGCCGCTGCACTGCCAGACGGGGCTGGGGCTGGGCATGGCGCCTCCGTGCCACTCAAGGCCGGCCCAGCGCTGGAAAACAACATCTATGGGAAGCAGTGCTGGGGCAGGTCTGCAGAAATTTCCTGTCCTTGGAGCAGAGCAGAACAGAGCACAGGAAGGCTGCAGTAGGGCTGGGCGGCCAGGCCCAACCCGCTCGGACTTCCCTCTCCATCCATTAGCTGGACAGACATGCCTGCAAAGGTCACAGTGTGGGGGACACTTGCCAAGCATCTGCTGTAAACCTAGCCCTGTGTGAGGACTGAGGAAAGAGGTGAGCAAGATACAGACCTGCCTTCCAGAAGTTACATTCCTTCTGACACTTGTTCACGTGATTGATTCCCACACTTACCACGTTCCTATGGAGTGACTGAAAGAACAGGCTCAAGACCCTGGAAAGCAGCAGTCAGGAAAGCAGGAGAATTACACTGGGGAAGTCCATAGTTGGAACCTCTCCCAATTGCTGAAGAGTAATGATATCAGTTTGAGGACTAAGGTGCACCTGATTTAGGCCATGCATGGTCTTTCTGATCAATTACTGTATGTCTGAGAGCTGGACAATGAATAAGGATGACGGGAGAAGAATTAGTGCTTTTGAGCTGTGGTTTTGGAGAACAGCACTGAACAGCCCATGGATTGCCAAGAGAACAAATATTCCCACCACCCCAATCACAGAATCGATCCATTTCATTGAGGGTCTTCCTCTCCTGCGCTGTCCCTCCACTCTCCCAAACATGATGTCCCTCTGCAAGGACTGGTTGGTCCCTCCTTGCAACATGCCCAAAGTATGTCTGATGTAGCTTCAGAATCCTTGCCTCCAAGGAGCAGCCCAGCTTCACCCTCTCCAGGACAAACCTGTTTGTTTCCCTAGCAGTCCATTGTATATTCAACACTCTTTTCAAGCACCACAGCTCAAAGGCATCAATTCTCATTCTACCATCCCTAGTCGCTGTCCCAACTCTCCTATGCATAGCACACAACTGTGAAGACTATAGCCCAGATCAGGCACACCTTAGTCTCCAGCCTGATGTCGTTGCTCTTCAGTACTCTGGAGAGGTCCCTGACAGCTGACTTTGCCAATGCAATTTGTCTCTTGATTTCTTTGGTCCTAGTACCAAGAGTGTTGACTATGGAGCCAAGAAAACAAAAACTGTTAACAATCTCACTCTCTTCACCATCCATCCTGATTTAAAGTTTACAGAGCAATTACTATATGCAAGACCAGTTAGGAGCTGGAGAGAGCGAAGTGAACAAGACGCGATTCTGTTAGTGAGATGTGTTTCAGTCGCTCTTGGATCCTTCCCTCTCTTTCACATGGTTCTGTGTGCAATTATTGGGTGCTTACTGTGTACCCAGCCCTCTCCCAAGCTCTGCAGACAGAGACATGAAAGAAGACACAGCCAGTCATGGTGACCAAATTAATTTCTTCTTGCATTTGTTGATGGACAGTCCTTGACATCAAGTGCTGTGGCAGGTGCCAGGGACACAGAGATGAGATACAGTCACTCCTCTCACACACGGCCACTGACCCATTCATTCCTCCAGTCAGTTCATTTACAGGCTCTTGCTACATTTCGGGCACTGAATCGCCAACACATCTTTGTGGCCTCTACTTCCAGGACAGCCAACTAAGGCAGCGCCCCTCAGAATCAACGGCTTTTAAAAACAAGGAGAGAGGGGAGCTCTGGTGGCCTAGTGGCAAGAAGCTGCACTGCAATCCCAGAAGCACACGGTTCAAATCCACCAGATGCTCTGCTGGAGAAGGAGGGGCAATCTCCTCCTGTGCCAGTCAGATCTGATTTGACAGTACACACACACACACACACACACACACACACACACACACACACACACACTAATTTAAAAACAAGGAGAGGAAGAACAAAGCACAAGAGTTGCTGGGAATTAACTGAATTAAAATCCAAGTTCACAGGAAGAAAGAAAAGGGAGCCTCAGCACAAACCCAATTCGATTCATGGCCTTCAAGCCGGGACCAGCTCACAGCTGACCCTCCAGCCAGTATTCAGAGGCTATTAGGAGGGTCGGTCCTTAGAGAGAGACATCAAGCTGGGAGAGGTGAGGGTCAGCAAAGACAGGGAGACCATCAGCGAGCTGGACTGACACAGTGACCGTAACTATGGGCTTGGATATATCGGAGACGAAGAGGATAGTACAAGACAGGGCAGGAGTCAGATTCCTTCTTCAAAGTGTTACTACGTGTCACCATCGACTTGATACCTAACAAAAACAACAAATCGCACGGGAGGAGACTGCCCATCTTTCTCCCTCGGAGCACTTGGTGGATTTGAACAATCTGCCTTTGGGATGGCAGTGCAACTCTTTACCCACCAGAGCTCGGCCTTAGCGTGAGCAATCTGAAAAAGCACCTGACATGTAAGTGGCAAAGGCTGGGAAACAGCGTCCAGAGAGCAAAGTTTGACGATGCCCATTTTGCAGATGAGAAACACTGAGGTTCAAATAAGTGTCGTCCCTCTATACCCATGGTCGTGCAATGAGCACTTACCGAGTTGCTGCTGGGAGTCAGAAGCTCATATGTGGATAAAAGAGAATGTCTCCCCCCTGAATAGCAAACTAACATCCTGGCATAATGGTAAGAAGCTGCACTGCAATCCCAAAGGCACGCAGTTCGAATCCGCTGGCTGCTCCACAGGAGAAGGATGTGCTTTCTCCTCCTGTGGGATTTACTGCCTCTGAAAACCCACTGGAGGGTTAGCTGTGGGTTGGCTCTGACATGATCACACTCAGAACAATAACAACAGACACATATTGAGCATCTGTTGTTATGTCAATTATGTTTGGGATGAACATTCTTCTAAGTGTTACAGCACTGGTCTGTCAGTTTGCTGTACTGAGGTAACTTGGGGTTGCTGTGATGCTCAATGCTGTGTCAATGGTGTGTCAAAAACCATAATGGTTCTCCATGGTGGACAGTGTTTGCTGGAGCTCCCAGATTGAGACAGGCTTGAAAGCAGGAGTGGCATCCACTTCCTAAACAATATGTCTTTAGAAACTCTATGAATATAGAGAAAGGAAGATAGTTATAGATCAGGGTTCAGGCCTTTTGTTCATAGGGTCACTATGAGTCATGCTCAACTCAACAGCAATCAACAACAACAATATTGTGTCGGGCCCTCGGAGGGGTTGGAGGAATGAGCCCCGACCCTGGTATGCAGGTGGGGCTGCAGGGGCTCACTTGCTTTTTCCAACCCGTCTGTGTGGTCCCCATTCCCGGGTTCCTCAAAAGCTCAGGCAGAGGCAGAGAGCTGGCAAGCTTGCAGCCTAACAGGAAGTGGCTCGCCCACGGAGCAGCAGGGCAGAGAAGAGAAGGGATGCAGGAGCCAGGGAGGGAGCAGGGGCAGCACAGGGGGCGAGAGAAACGTCTGGAAATAAACGCCAACGAGAGGGCTCCCGGGGGCGAGCAGGAGATGAATCAGACACACAAGCGAGAATGTTCAAGAGCTCCAGGAATATTCTCAGTTTGGAGGAGGAAGGGAGAAGGAAAACAAGCCACAGGCTTCCAATTGTGGCGCAGTCAACACCAAACCTCCCACCGCAAAGCCTGATTCCACGCTCTCTGGACAAACAGCTTGCTTGTCGGGAGTGTATTGGGCTTTCTTTGAAATACCTCTTCCCACCACACACACACACACACACACACACACACAGTCAGTCAGTGTCTCTTTCTCTCTCTCCCTTGCCCTCTCGCGTCCTCTCTCTCTCTCTCTTGTCAGTAGAGTATCAGGCATTCTTTGAAATACCTCTTCCCCACCACTCACTCTCTCTCTCTTCTCCTTCCTCCCTCCCTCCCTCTCCCTCACCCTGCTCTAACATCTTAACTGTTTTCTGTATTTTATCCTTCAGCTTCATATCTCAAATCTGGGGCTACACACACAGAGTGCTGACCCTGACTTTGCCCCCACACACACAATAAATGCCGAAACACACTCTAGAGCAACAATGATCCAACTGGTATGGCTTCGAGAGAGAAAGAGAATAGAAAAAGTTGAGAAAGTGCAGAATGCTGGTGCTGGAGTGGTTGAAGTCAGCCGTGGAAGGTTCTGGATGATGGAGACAAGGCGGGCGGAGGCCTGCCAGGGAGATGGGCACCTGCCCTAGAGAATCCATGAGCAGGGTCAATGGTGGCTGTTGCACAGTACATTATGGGTGTGATTCTGTTGTTACAATCGAATGTTTGGTCTCGCCAAGGCCCTCTCTGCATATCCACAGTGCAGACGGAGCCCTGGTCACCTGAGAGCCTAGGAGAAGCGCACAAACTAAAGCTGTGTGCCCCAGGAGCCACAAAGCCAGCACTCGGCACAGAGCAGGGCTCTGCTGCCTTCTGGAATCTTCCTAACCGAGGACATTGACCCTCCCCATGAGCCTGGGAGGCCCCTGGGACTGACCTGAGTTCACCTGGCAAGTTGCTAGGGTTTTGTCCACAAGATGGACTGAGGTCATCCACGGGGAGGGGCGGATGGGTGGACAAAGGCCGCTTTCACTGGTTGCTCGGCAGCAAACAGGGGAGGGAGGGGGGCCAGGCAGGCTGAGGTGGGGCCCAGAATCGGCGTCCAGGAGGCCCTTCCATCCCACACGTGACTCCTTTCTCGCCTCCACCTTTGACAGGGACAGTCCAGGTACCGAGGAAACACTGAAGGATTCACTGGACTGTGAAAGACTGTTTGCTGTTTTGTTCTAGAGTGATTTTTTTTAAAGGACATCACAAGATAGAAAAATCTAATTATAAGCATAATCAAATACAGTGTGGGCTCCAAGACAAAGCGGCCAAGGATCATATGCCAGTCCCAACCCAGCCGGCTTTGTGATCATCCACAAATGGCTTAACCTCTCTGAGCCTCAGTCTTCTTGTCTATGAAATGGGCATGACTGCAGTATCTCCCTTCCCATGACTATTTGAAAGGGTACAAAGAAATATTTGGTACCAGCAGCCAGGAAATTAAAAGACAAATTGCACTGAGAAAGTCTGCTGTTAAGAATCTCTCCAGAGTGCTAAAGAGCAACAATGTCAATCTGGAGACTAAGGTGCACCAGATCCAGGCCACAGTCTTTGCAATTACTTGCCATGAGTCAGAAACCAGGACAGGGATGATAGAAGGAGAATTGATGCCTTTGAGCTATGGTGCTGGAGAAGAGTATTGAGAATACCATGGACTGTTAGGAGAGCAAACAGGTTCATCTTAGAGACAGTGAGAACCTGGCTGCTCCTTGGAGGCAAGAATTCTGAAGCTCTGACATACTTTGGACATGTTGCAAGGAGGGAACAGTCCTTGGAGGGAGACACCATGCTTGGGAGGGTGGAGGGACAGTACAAGAGAGGAATACCCTCGATGAGATGGCCTCAGTGACTGGGGTAATGGGGGTAGGTGTGTCAGAGACAATAAGGTTGGCTCAGGATAGAGCAGGGTTCAGGGCTGTTGTACTTAGGGCCGCTATAAGTCACAAGCAACTTGATGGCACATAACAACAATAAGGAAATAATACAAAGCAATCTTCTAAAAGCCCATTAGCACAGGCAAAAAGAATCATAATATTATATATAATACTAAGGATATATGAGGCCACATATTATCAATACCATGCATGATCTCTAAGGAAACCTGGTGGTGTGGTGTATAACATGCAGAGCTGCTAATGTAAAAGTCAGAAGTTCAAGCCCATTAGATACTGAAAAGGAAAGATGGGCTGTCTTCACTTCGATTTACAGCCTCAGAGACCTCACAGAGGGTTACCAAGAGCTGGGCTCGACCCGAAGGTCATGGATTTGGGTATCTCTCATTCACTGCTGTCATGACAGAATCAACTCATCACTGACCCTCCAGCGGGTTTTCAGAGGCTGTAAATCACACGGGAGGAGATTGTTCCTCTGTCTCCTGAACCCCGGGGGGAAGTCAAACCAGCAGTGACATGCCACAGTGAGTAGCTCAACTTTCTACCCATTAGACGACTGGGGCTCCTTCATAATGATGCCATCATCGCATTTGTACCTATATTTCATGTTAATGAACTTTCGTGGCCTTGTGGTAAGAAGCTGCACTACAATCCCTAAGGTACACGGTTCGTACCCCACAGCTGCTCCGCAGGAGACAGATGGACAGGTGTTGTCCCCTGCAATTTGCTGCCTCAGAAAATCCTCCTTGGATCAGTTCCAGGTCAATGGTACACAACAACAACAACATATGCTAATACAAGTACGTTTTTTACTTTACTGATATGCAGTTGCGTTCTTCTGAATCAGAACCACCAGGGAGTTTTCAGAGGCAGTTAATCGCACGGGATGAGACTGCCCATCTTTCTCCCGGGGAGCAGCTGATGGATTCGAACCACATGCCTTTGGGTTGGCTGTGAAGCTCCTTATCCCTAGGGCACCAGGGTGCCCCTCTATATTTATTGTCATAAATGTGGTTAATAAGGATAGCAACACACTATTAAAATAAATGGAAGGGCTGTTAACAACTCTAAGATGGGAAGGATGAGCTCACCTAAAGGTATCTCGGAAGAAAAGTCCTGGGGATCTACTTGGGGGGAATGATACTGGAAACCCCACAAGGTACAATTCTATTCTGATACAGGTTGGGTCGTTCAGATTCCATCTGACAGCCAAGTGGTTTGGAGGATTTGCTAAGACAGGCTGCCCTCTAGTGGCTCAACCTGAAAATCATTTTGCCCAGGAGGCAACCAGCCACTTTGTAGGAGTTAATTGTTCTGTGTCCTTCAGTTATCTGGCTCCGAATGATGGGCAACAGATGGAAACCAGGCCCGGCTCTGCACCATCCTCACAATCTCTAATACGCTTGGACCACTCCCTCCTGACACATGCACAGAATGAGTGAGACAAAGTTTCACCATCCCTGACTCCAAGTAGCACGCTGGTTGCACTCCCTCCGAGACATATTGGTTTACTCCATGGCATAGCCAATACCCTTTGTCAACACCACAGCTGAAATGCATCAATTCTTCTTCAACCATCCTCATTCGTTGCCCAACTTTCACATCCATATGAAGCAACTGAAAAGAAGATGGCGTGGGGTAGACACACCTTAGTCATTAAAGTGACACCCTTGCTCACTGGTACTTTAAGGTGGTCCTGGATAACAGATCTACCTGGTGTAATACATCATCTGATATCTTGACTGCTGGACAATACTCTTGGAAAGGGATTTTTTTTAAAAAAAAAGTTTTAGGTTTTTTTATCTTTTTAAAAAAATAATTTTAATGAGCATTTACAGAGATTTTGGATTTCCATAATTCATTGCTGCACTTCTCTCCCTGCCCAGCCCTCCCCCACCCCCAGTTCGCTCCTCTCTTTCAAAAGTAAAAGAAACACTCCCTCCCTGGTACACAATCCCCCCGCACCCCTCCCGCCACCCCAAGTACATTCAAATGAGCTCACCGAAAGGTATCTCGGAATAAAAGTGCTGGGGATCTACTGGGTGGAACGATACTGGAAACCCCACAAGGTACAGTTCTATTCTGATACACACTATGCAACCTTAATTGTGGACTCTTGTGATAACCATAATACCCTATCATACATCGCTTTTAAATGATTCACTCCCTCATCTGTTCAGTGCAGTATACACAATTTATCCAGTTAAAAAAAAGGTTTTTATTATTAATTTTAATGAACGTTTATAGAGACTTTGGATTTCCATTCATTCATTGTTGTACTTTTCTCCCAGTTCACACTTCTCTTTTGAAAGTAAAAGAAAAATTCTTTCAGTGTTATACAATCCCTCCCCCCAAATCCACTCCACTATGCAGACTTCATTCTGGATTATTTTTACTAAAAAAAGGTAGTATCTTCCATTTATTCACGCCTAGTCTGTTCCAGCTTATGTCCACAATGAGAAGCTGGCATAGTCCTTATCTTACAGAGGATGCAGCAGAGGCTCTGAGGTAGGAAGTCACTTCTTCAAGGTCACACAGCAGGGAAGAGGCAGGCTGGCTCTGAACTTGGCTCTGTCAGAGCGCAAAGCTCCACTCCCCACTGTTGCTGGTGTTGTTCTGACGTGCTGTCGAGTTGAGCACGATTCATAGCGAGCCTGTGAACCACCGATCTGAGCCCTGTCCTGTCCTGCGCCGTCCTCATCATCTCTGACGCACTTGAACCCATTGCTGCAGACACTGTGTCAGTCCACCTCATTGAGGGTCTTCCTCTCTTTCGCTGACCTTCCACCTTTCCCAGCACGATGGTTTTTTTCCCAAGAACTAACCCTTTCTAGCAACATGCTCAAAGTATGTGAGAAGTTCACCATCTTTGCCTCTAAGGAATACTCCGGTTGCACTTTCTCCAAGATCTATTTGTTTGTTTGTTTGACAGTCCATGGGATCTTCAGTACTCTTCTCCAACACCACAAGTCAAGGGCATCAGTTCTGCTTCTGTCATCTGTATTCACTGTCCAGCTCTGAGATGCAGAACAGGCAATTCAAAAGACCGTGGCCCGAATCAGACGCACCGTATCATCTGCTTTTATGGGTGCATTGTCTGTCAGATGTGGCACTAGAACAGAGCTCCCACATTAAGAAACATTAGGAAGAAGAACTGACCAGTCACTTCTGAAATAACAGGCCTTTGAAAATCTACCCCTCACTGGGTCTCTGAAATTGGGGGGGTGGGGAGGGTTGTGCTTGGGAAAACACTTTCAAAGAATTAATTCTGAGCTTTCATTTTACCAATGGGAAAACTGAGGCAAGGAGAGGTTAAGCAACTGTCCTAGGGTCATCCAGCCACCCCGCCTCTTGGCCCCCAGGGCAGTGTCTTGCCATGTGCTTACCCGTCCCCAGTCCCATGCTCTGTATTTATCACTCCACAGAACTGGCATGTTCTCTGACCACTCTAAGCCCTGAAATGTCTGAAACCACCAATAAGTCGTTGAGGACAGCGAGGGCTGATGGTCCAAAGACCTTCCCAGGAGAGTGAGGTTCGGCACCCACCCAGTTATCAAGAGTGCAGCTGGGGTCCACCGAGGCCTGGGGAGGCCTGAGGAACCACCTTTTCCCCCTGTTTAATTGTCCTTTTTTGGAAGAAATAAGTACATTTTCTGTTTGTGAGGGAGCCCGCAGACTAACACTGGCTTGGCCAGGAGGTGCCGTAAGGGACCAACGACGAGTCTGGAACTGACTCAGTAAGAGAGAGACGTAGTGACTGGCCTGGGTACAGCTGAATTCCCACAAAGCCTCCAGAAGAAATCCCAGGGGGGTGGGCTGTGCTTCAAAGGCATGACTGGGCTCTTCCTGGGAGGAGGGAGGATTGTGGGGGGGCATGATCTAAAAGGCAAAAGCATCTTTCTACAAGGCTTTGATGGTTCCATCCCGGAAAGTCAATTCAGACTCATGGGGTTGAACAGAGCAGATCACCAGGCCTTTCTTCCGCAGTGCAGCCAGGTCGCCAACCTCTATGTTGGCTGTTATTGGTTTTAGATAATATATCAACTTGGAAAATACCCATAAACCTGCCAGTAGGTTTTCAAAGGCAGTTAATTACATGGGATGAGACTGCCCATTTTTCTCCCATGAAGTCGTTGGTGGATGTGAACTGTGTTGAATGTGATAATGGTTACCCATGGTGGACAGTGTTTGCTGGAGCTCCCTGATTAAAACAAGCTTGGAAGCAGGAGTGGCATCCACTTCCGAAATAGCTTACCTCCAGAAACTCTATGAACATGGAGAAAGGAAGGAAGTTATACACGTGTTTAGGTCCTTCGTTCATAAGGTCGTTACGCGTTGTCTATGACTTGACCACACTTAACGACAACCTTAACCTTGGCAGTGCAACTCCTTAGCACCAGTGTAAACAATTTTCACTACTCTGGGCAGGAAGTCTCCACGGGACCGTCTCACTGACCCTAAGAATGGGGCCGGGCAGGAATCATTGTTCTTCCTGTGCAGATAGGGAGAGCCGAGGACGATTCTGATGGTGAGTCTACAAGTGAACACTCTTCCCTTCCAAGGTGGACAGCACGTCCATCCTCCTGCTGTCAGGCCAGACGGCTTCGTGCCATTCCCCCGCTTCCGATCCTTCAGCAGACCCTGGAATTGAACCTTCAGAGCTGCCCAGAACTGGCCCACTTCTCGCCCTCCTCCTCCACGACCTCCTCCACTCCCAGAGGTCCGGCCACCTTGGCGGCTGCAGTATTCCCTTAAGGATCGCCTGATTGCGCCGTCCCAGGGCTGCAATGCTAACTCAGAAGTCAGGACTCTCTGGCGGTTCCATCCAGCGGTGCCTCCTTGGGAGAAAAGGCGGGCAGTGGCCTCCAGAGCTATTTAGAACCCCCAAAACCCAACAGAGGGTCAGCTAGGAGTCGTGTGCAGTGGATTTGAGCTTTCACTTCAGAATCTGTGTCTTCAGTTCTGTTGGCATGCCAGAGACAAGGCTCTCTTCCAGTCTTGCTTGCTGATGGACCCCAGGCTGGTACCATGTGTGCAAGGACCTGAACTGAGGACCTGCTGTTTGCCCAGCACTGGTGTCAACGGCCAAAACTTACTGAGCACCTACTGCATACCTAGTTTTGCTTCTGTTGCTTCACTCACTACGTCCTCAGCCCCTGCCCATGAGGGTGATGTCATCATCTCTGGTGGTGGCTCTGATGGCCTAGTGGTAAGGAAACGAGCTGCCAAACTGAAAGCCTGCAGTTCGAATCCACCAGCAGCTGCTCAGGACAAGGATGGTCAGTCTCCTCCCATGCGATTTACCCCCCTGGAGAACCCACTGGAGGCTCAGCTATGAGTCCAATCCGACTTGAAGGTATAGAACAATAGCAACACAGATGAAGGGACAAATGGTTAAGGACTTTGGCTGCTAGCCGTAAGGCTGTCAGTTCAAACTTCCTCAGAGGTGCCTCAGAAGAGTGTCCTGGGAATCTGTTGCTAAGCCTTGGACATCCTGTGTGCAGTTCTAGCCTGCACACGTGGAGACACTGGGAGTCCGAATCCCTTAGCACAGCACCCACCAATGGACAGAGAAGTCAGATTCTAAAAGGGTCTGAGGCCCTGCGGCCCCATCAGGAAGTGGTCCAGAGGGGGTCAGAAGCCAGGAAGGCTCGACTCCTGCCCTGCCGCCAGCTCTCAAAAGGCCTGCTCCAATCACACAAACCTCTGGTGACGCCAGTTATCCCGAGGCCCAAACCTCAGGCCCAACTCAGACGGCACAAAAATAGCCAGTTCTTTCAGCCACAGACGTCGTTAGCAAAGCCACAGCAGACCCTGAGTGCAGACGGAAACTGTCAAGATCTGACAGTAACACAACAAACAGGACCATGGCTGTCACAGCGAGGGCCTTCCACACACTCGGTGTGCTGTTTAGTGAGAACACATACTATGTGCCTGGCCCTGAAAGTGCCTATTATGTGCCAGATACTGACAGCACCTACTAGGTGTCAGGTCCTGAGAACACTTAGTATGTGCCTGGCCCTGAAAGTACCTATTTTGTGTCAGGTACTAGCAGCACCTACCATGTGCCAGGCCCTGAAAGCACCTACTGTGTGTCAGGTCCTGAGAACACATACTATGTGCCTGGCCCTGAAAGTATCTATTATGTGTCATGTACTAGCAGCATCTACTATGTGCCTGGCTCTGAGAGCACCTACTATGTGTTGGGTCCTGAGCCAGGGCTGGAATTCTGGTGTGAAGAACACCTCCCTGCCTCAATAGATGTGACAAGCAAACTTATTTAGCTTCTGGAGTCCAATTAACCAAGCTCAAATCTGTGTGTGTGTGTGTGTGTGTGTGTGTGTGTGTGTGTGTTTAATTGTATTAGAATTAGGAACGTTCTTTCCTGTGAAATCTGTTTAACAACAGGAAATTACTTAACATATTAGCACTTCAGTTTGTTGTTGTTGTTCTTCTGTACAATGAGACCAGCAATATTTACCTTCCTGAGATTGTTAAGAGGCCAAATCGAGACATCACATGCTGAAGCGCTTTGGGTATAGCATGGGTGTTGGGTTACTATTATTTGTAGTCTCTGGAGCCTTGTGGTGCAGTGGTTAAACACTTCGCTGCGAACCAAAAGTTTAACGGTTCAAATCCACTTAGCAGCTTTTCAGGAGAGGCTCTGCTCCCATCACAATGAGAGTCAATAAAACCCCACAGGGCAGCTCCAGACTGTCACATGGAGCCATTACGAGCTGGAATCAACTCAATAATAATAATAATAATAATGTTGTTATTATTATTATTATTATTATTATTATTCATGGAGGTGACAGAAGGCAGAGGGGCCATTACAGCACTGCATAAGGAGGGAGTAAGAAACACTAGGGGGTCAGGAAAACCATGCACATTCAGACACATTCCAGGAGGGGAAGGTGATGGGAAAACAAAACTTAGAGATGCAAAGAACAGAGTGACTTTTCCCACCATCCCATGGAAGAGGGGTCCCTGGGACCACACACCTGGGCAAGCAGTCCTCTGGAAAAGGAGAATGAGTGGCCTACAGCCAACACAGAGGAGGGTGGGTGTATAAACCCCAGCTGAGTCTCAGACCCCAAGGGCCACCTCTGCTTCGGAGAAAATGGATTCTTTTGGGACATCTCAGCAGCTCCTGTTACACTTGGGACAGCCCCCCTGTACTTGGAGCAGTACCCCTACACCCATAACAGTACTTAGCAACAGGGCTACACTCAAGGCCACCTCCCCTCTGCTTGGAACAGCTCCTCCCACACTGAAGCAGCACCACCTACACTTGGGGTAGCACCTTCCACACTAGGAAAAGGTCCCCCTACACTCGGAACAATTCCCCCACACCCAAGTAGACCCTTCTGCGGTCAATGGTGTGATGTGGAAGTCAGGCAGCTTGAAAGAGTGGCCTTTTGGAGGGCCCGGGAAACCCAGGGGGGATTCTCTGCCATTATACCACAGTTTCCCACAAACCTAGACTCTGAGCACCTCTCTGAACCCAGTCCTGCATCAACAATGCAAACGTTCTCTTATGTCACTTAAGGAGCTCTGGTGGCCTAGTGGTAAGAAGCTGTGCTGTGATCCCAAAGGCACAAAGTTCAAATCCATCGGTTGTTCCATGGGAGAAGGATGGGTAATCTCCTCCCGTGCAAATAACCAGGCTCTGAAAACCCATTGGAGGGTCAGCTATGGGTCGGTTCTAACTTGATAACACACAAAAATAACAACTTGTCTAATCTGCAACATGGCTGTGGGCTGTGCAAGGGGACGCTCTCCAGCCCCTCCCCCTGTTATGAATGGGGAAACTGAGGCTCAGAGCCAACCTAAGAAAGAAGCAGAGGAGGGGTTCACAGTCAGGTATCTCTCCCCTCAGAGCCCAGCTTGGTCCAATGTAACATCAGCCCATAGTCTTCCACCATGCGAAGCTTTCCTGCAGGCTGGCCTCAGTGTCCCCGTGTGGAAAACGGGAAGATAAGGCTTAATGAAGTAGCTAAGATGATCTAGAGGAAATCCAGGTTCAAATACAGGCTCAGACACTTCCTAGCTGGAAGACCCAGGTCAAGCATTTAACCTCTGGGACCCCAGTTTTCCCAACTGCAAAATGTGGATAATCTCCCCAGGGATTTTTAAGATGGGGACAGTGATGAAAATCACTCAGAACAGACCAAGGAGAATGTAAATGTTCAGTGGTGGGGCAGGAATAATAATTTTATATTTATATACTTTATATATTATATTTATATTATTTACTATTGTTGTTGTTGTTATGTGCCGTCGAGTCATTTGCGACTCATAGTGACCCTATGTACAACAGCCCTAAACCCTGCTTTATCCTGTGCCAATCGCATGGCCTCTAACACACCCATCCCGATTACCCCAGTCACTGAATAAATCCACCTCATAGAGAGCCTTCCCCTCCTGCGCTGTCCCTCCACCCTCCCAAGCATGATGTCCTTCTCCAAGGACCTGTCCCTCCTTACAACATGTCCAAAGTATGTCAGACAAAGCCCCAGAATCCTTGCCTCCAAGGAGCAGCCTGGTTTAACCCTCTCTAGGATGAATCTGTTTGTTGTTGTTGTTGTTGTTATTGTTATTATTTGGATCACAATAAATTATAAATAATACTGAGAAGAATCAGAATCCCAGGACACTTCATTACATTCATGCAGGATCTATACGTGATCCACAAAGCAGTTGTTAAACACAGCCAGGGGCTACTGCATGGTTTAAAATCAGGCCCTTTCGCCACACCTAGTCAATTATTCAATCTGTTTACTGAGTAATAGTCCAAGTGGCTGGATTATATAAAGAATGCAGCCTCAGGATTAACAACCTGTGACATGCAGATGGCACGACCTTGCTTTCTGAAAATAAAGAGTTAATGACAGAGACAAGAGGCCTCTGGTATGCTGTATATCTCAACACAAAGAAAACAAAAATCCTCATGACTGGGCCAGCAGGCAACATCATGCTAAATGGAGAAAGGACGGAAATCGCCAAGGATCTCGTTTTCTCACTTTAATTTGAGTTCGCAATCAATATGCGTGAAAGCTGCACTCCAGAAATCAGAAGATCTATTGCACTGGGCAAATCTGTTGTCAAAGACTTCTGTATTGTGCCGCCGAGTAGGGATGTCACTTGAAAGACTAAGGTGCACCCGCCTTAAATGCCATGACATTTTCCATTGCTTGATAAGCAATTAAAAAAGCTGGACAATGAATAAGGAAGACCAAAGTAAAACTGATGCCTCTGACTTGCGATGCTGGCAAGGACTCCTGAATAAACAATGTGCCTGCCAGAAGAACAAACAAATCTGTTGGAAGACACATGCAGCCAGAGTTCTCCTTGGAAGCAAGGACAGTCAGACGTCGTGGACATGCTGTCAGGAGAGGTCAGTCCCTGGAGAAGGACACAGTGCTTGAGAAAGCAGAAGTTAAATGAAAGAGAGGAAGACCTTCAATGAGATGGTCTGACTCAGTGACAGGCTTGGGCATGGTGGAGATTGTGTGGGTGGCGCAGGGCTGGGCATCAGCTGACCAGCTGTACAAAGGGTTATGCTATGAATTAAGAGTCGATGGCACCTAACAACAATATTGTTGTAAGGGACAAGCACACTCAAGTTGTCATACTTGATGTCAAGGTCCCCCAACAAAGCCAGGGACCTTGGGACAGACTGGCTGGGTTGTTTCAGCCACAGAGGAAATGAAGGAAGTTTTCAGAACATCCTTGGCAGCGGCTGCCAACAGCTACAATTACTAGTGATTGAAGACAGAAACTTAATCTGCTGCCCCCACTTCCCAGCTGACGCTGGGGCCAGCCACAGGCCCTGAGAGTGGGGGTGGCTTCTCAGGCCCCTTCCTCCCAAACCCCAAACAGAAAAGTCAATTCAAGGAGGGTCCAGGCTGCCACCAACACCCTACCAACAAATTAAGACTTTTCAGAAACTCTCCTCTGTGTCTGATTTAGAAGGTGAGATTTTAGGCATAAAGATCACATCAAAATAGGATAAGACTTTGGGGCACCCGAACTGGGCTGAATGTATTTTGTATGTGGAAAGGGAATGGCTTATAAAAGTGGCCAGAAGAGGGAGCTCTGGTGGCCTAGTGGCAAAAAGCTGCACTGCAATCTCAGAGGTGTGCGGTTTGAGTCCACCAGAAGCTCGGCTGGAGAAGGAGGGGCAATGTCCTCCTTCTGTACCAGTCAGATCTGATTTGACGGTACACACACACAAAATAATAAAAATAAGCTAAAAAAAAAAGTGGCCAGAGGGTGGATTGTTAAAGATTACATGATGTCCTTAAAAATAAAAAAAAATTAAAAAAAATAAAAAAACAAGGTGTTGCGGTCCAAAATGCTGGTACCTTTGAACATGACCCTGTCTGGAAAGTGGGCTGAGGTCTTTGAAGATGTCAGCAGTTCCGTGAACATGAGGTCTTGCTAGTAAAGCGGATACTATTGCGATCATAGTGGGGGTCATAAAAGAGGTAGAGAGAAAGAGACAGAGAACAACCATATGGATCAACCAAACAAAACCTGGGATCACCAGAAGCTGGAAGACAAGAGGATCTTCCCCTAAGGGCTGTGTCCCCCAGGTTCCAGAACTGTGAGAGAAAAAGAAAAAGTCTGCTTTTATAAACCACCTAATGGGTGGTATTTTATAAGGCAGCCCTATGACACTATTAGAATCAGTCATTCTAGGCTTGGCTGTGGTTCTTGGGAAAGAGGAAGAGCTAGTCTTGGCTGAACAACCTCAGAAATAAGGTAGGGGTTTTACAGGTATCCCCACAAATAAATGAGGAAGGAGGCATCTACCCAGTGCATACCAGGAAGTCACGTTCAGGAAGACGAAGTGGCCAGTTCAAGGTCAGGTAGATTCGTTACAATGCCAACCCAAGTCCCTGGTCCTTTCCACATGTATCTATCCCTGCACCACCGGCTAAGCCACTAGCAAAGCCACTTGACTCCCTGAGACTCTGAGATGTGGTCACCCACAAGATAGATGCTGGTGATCGGGCAGGAATTTCTCTCAGCTGGGAAAGACCTCTACTGCCACATCCCAACTCTTTCTGTCCAGATGAGGAAGCGGCGGCTCAGAGAGGGAGAGATGTGCCTGAGTTCCCAGAAGGCAAAGCTAGGGCAGAAGCGGGTCCCCAAGAGCTCGAGAGACTCTTCACCTGTCCAGGCCAAGCTGGTCAAAGTTTCTCAAAGCCACCTATAGACATGTCACAAGCAGTTAATGTCCTATTCTACCCTGGCCCTAAGGACACCTTCCACTGGGCCACCCATTGTCTTAGCATCACCTGTTAGCTTCTGCTTATCCTACAGAGCTCAGCTTCTGTGGTTAGGTCGCCAGGACCATGTATGATAGGATCTTGTGCCCCACCCCATATCTCTCTCTCTCACACACATACACACACATTCTCTCTCTCTCTCTCTCTCTCTCTCTCTCTCTCTCTCCATC
>NW_006399839.1:8091493-8095145 GCF_000299155.1 Elephantulus edwardii | reverse complement strand
GCTTCTGCTTATCCTACAGAGCTCAGCTTCTGTGGTTAGGTCGCCAGGACCATGTATGATAGGATCTTGTGCCCCACCCCATATCTCTCTCTCTCTCTCTCTCTCTCTCCCCCTCTCTCTCTCTCTCTCTCTCTCTCTCTCTCTCTCTCTCCATCCCACTGGATGATCAGGAGAGCATGTGTGTCTTGCTCACCTTTCTCGTGAGTAGCTGACATCACCCTCGCTGCTTGGTGAGTATGTGTAAAAGGTGTCTTGGGAGAGAATAAGTTGGGTGCTAGGCTTCTAACTGGAAGATGAGTGGTTCAAACCCACCCAATGGATTCGCAGGAGAAAAATCTCGTGACTTGCTTCTAAAAATCTGGCAGTATCTGCAAAGGCCGTTGTTGTTGTTGTTGTTGTTGTGGCTGTTGTTACGTGCCGTCGAGTCAGAACCGACCCATCGCCGACCCTCCAGTGGGTTTTCAGAGTCAGTGAATCACACAGGAGGAGATTGCCCATCTTTCTCCCGTGGGGCAGTTAGTGCATTCGAACTGCCTGCCTTTGTGTTGGCAGCGTATCTCCTTACCAGTAGGTGACCGGAGCTCCCCTGAAAGCCCTTTAGGGGCGGCTGAACTCGGTCATGTAGGCTCAGTAAGAGTCAGAATCAACACAACAAATGTCTGTTGAATGAAACTTAAGATCCCGGCCCTTTGTTCCCATGCCTTGCACCAACACCAAGCTCCGAGTTCCTGGAGTGTCTGACGGGCTGTGTCTTTGAGATCGCTGCACCCTAGCGGAGAGCCCAGGGCCCCACGTACCTCTAACAACGCCAATGGGATGCTGAGTAGCGAATTAAAAAAAACAACTCATCACGATTTTGCAAAACAGCTGCCACGGAGTCAATTCCACCGGCGTGTGTTAGAGGGTAGAATCACCCCTCAGGGTCTTCTTAAGAAGCAAATCCTCAGAGCTGTCTCTCCCCGGCACCTCTGGGGAGGTTCAAACGACCGACCTTTAGATTAGCAGTCAAGCACGAGTCGTTCCATTGTACCTTTTATTGGTACGTATTTCAGTACTAACTGGTGACTTCTCTCCTTCATGCTTGCTTTCTGTGAGCACCTAGTTTTCTACTCTTATAAACAAGAACACTGTCATTGTTAGGTTGTTGAGTTGACTAGGACTCAGCGACCTTACGAACAACAGCTCTGAACCTGTCCTGTCCTGAACCACCTTCTCTGTCTCTAACACACCTGTCCCATTGCCACCGCGCGTCAATCCATTCCATCTCTTCTTCCTCTCCTGCACTGTCCCCTCCACCCTTCTAGGCATGATGTCCTTCTCCAAGGACTGGCCCTGCTAACATGCCCCAAAATCCTTGCCACCAAGGAACAGCCTGCTTTCACCCTCTCTAGGTCACACCTGTTTGTTCTCTTGGCAGTCCATGATAATGTTTAATACTTTTCTCCAGCACCAAAGCTCAAAGGCTATTGTTAAGTGCCATCGAGTCTTCTATGACTCATAGCGACCCATGCACAACAGCCATAAACCCTGCTCTATCCTGTGCCAATCTTTTTATTTTAAAATTTTTATTTTGTGTGTGTGTGTGTGTGTGCGTGCGTGTGTGTACCATCAAATCAGATCTGACTGGTACAGGAGGAGATTGCCCCTCCTTCTCCAGGAGAGCATCTGGTGGATTTGAACCATGCACCTCTGGGATTGCAGTGCAGCTTCTTGCCACTAGGCCACCAGAGCTCGCCTATCCTGTGCCAAGCTTACTGTCTCTGACACACTTGCCCACATTACCCCAGTCACTGAATCAATCTATCTCATCCATGGTCTTCCTCTCCTGCGCTGTCCCTCCACCCTCCCAAGCATGACGTCCCTCTTCAAGGACTGATCTCGCAACATGTCCAAAGTGTGTCAGATGAAGCTTCAGAATCCTTGCCTCCAAGGAGCAGCCTGGCTTCACCCTCTCTAGGAAGAACTTTTTCCTTCTCCTACCAGTCCATGGTACCCTCAATACTCTCCTCTAGCACCGCAGCTCAAAGGCGTCAATTCTCCTTCTATCCTCCCTAGTCATTGCTCAGCTTTCTGATGCATAACAAATAATAAAACGAAAAGAAAGCCACACAGCTGCTTTGCATTTCAAACATGAAGGAAGGTAATCTCTCAGTAACTGCAGGGCATGGAAGAGGAAGGAGGCTCCTGTAAAGGACCATTCCGGGAGACTTTGGGGAAAGAGAGAACAGGGGGAGGAGAAATGCAAGACAAATGCTTCCTAAAGTAGCCTTTTTCTCAGAGCTCTGGAAAGTTCTCTGGGTGAGAAGGTATCTGAAGTATTTGCAAACATTCAGCAGGGGGGAAACACCACATTTCCCAAAATTCTTCCCTTCTGGGCGTTCTCCACCCAACAGCAAATGTCTAGGAAACCCTGACATCCATAGGGAAAACGTGACAATTCCCTAGGAGCAAGCTCCTCCACTCGGAGCCCTGGTGGGTGTCACCTTGAGCCCCCTGCAGAGATCCACCGAGGAAGGAGCCCAGAGAGGGCAAGCAACTGTCCTGAGAACACACAGCAGCCCGGCCTCCGAGTCAGAGGGCCTCAGTGAGATTTGTGATGCACGTGAACTCCTCAGAGCCCTCTGCATGGGTTCCCTAACTTTGGCATTTCACCAGAATAAGTTTTTTTTCTCTCCCCTCTCCCTGCTGAATGGAGGTGGGAACGCGATGCAACTTTTTCATTTTTTTTAGCGAATTCATTGAAAGAAAATCATTATTGGGTATTATTTTCATTTCATAACAGAAAGGGCATTTTCACACACCAAGGAGGATGGAATCTCAGGAGAGAGTTAGTCCCTTAAGCCAAAGAGCAGCGCTTTCTAAAAAGCTCACTGGGCTGCCTTTGTTTATCTGGGTTCCCCCCCCCAGAGAGCTGGAGGCGCCCCAAGTTGTGACGACTGCTGGGAGGGGTGCTCTGCCTTCATCCTCTTCCGCACCCCGGCCCCTTCTGCAAGCCTCCCACCAGGGTCCTTTCCTGCCCGTCCTCAGCACTCCCCCTCTCCCTGTAACCACGTCCAGGTCTGGAAGAAACCAGAGACGCAGAGACAGAAGCAGACAGCACATCACACAGCAGCTCGATGCAACGATGCAACGAGGAAGGAGGACCAGGGAGGGGACTCGGCCGGGCGCACTCACCCACAGGTACCGCAAGAGTTTCAGCAAGCTGGGGCAGTAATAATACTCCATGGCCGGCGGCCGGCCTTGTGCCACCGGCGCCACACGCAGGGCCAGCACCCCTCCGGAGGTGGGGGTGCTCTTCCCGCACCGCCTGTCCCGGGGGAGTCAAGTTCACGGCGCCATGAATCATTCAGGAGGCAGCTGGCAGTCAGGGGACCCGCCGGCTGGCTGGCTGGCGGTCACAGACCCTTGGAGCCAGACAAGCTGCGCTGGGTCACATGAGCCCCGGGGAGCAGAGCGGGCGGCTCATCCGGTCGGGCGGGTCTAGGGGTGGCTTCTCTGGAGCCCCAAAAGTTCCTGGATCCCCACTTCTTCCTGGTGTCCTGTGAGGGCTTTGCTGAGGACACAGAGGGCTTGGCAGGCGTGTGGCAGGGAGGGTGAGGAGGAAGCCCCCAGCTCTGAGAGAGAGAGAGAGACAGAGACAGAGATACAGAGA
>NW_006399839.1:8051324-8090572 GCF_000299155.1 Elephantulus edwardii | reverse complement strand
TGTGTGTGTGTGTGTGTGTGTGGGGGTGTGTGTGAGTGTGTATAGCATATAAATGTGTAAGCGGTAAGGTCCATGAGTGGAAGTGTGTATGATGCGGGGGAGGGGGGTGTTAGTGTGTATATGCGTATTAATGTTTGAGCGGTGGGGTCCGTGAGAGGAAGCATGTATGTAGGTGTGTGTGTATTGGTGTGTTTGTCATATGAATGTGTGAGTGGCGGGGTCCGTGAGCGGAAGTGTGTATGTATGCAGGTGTGTGTGTGTGTGTGTGTTAGAGCATGAACGTGGATGAGTGTATCTCACCAGGGCGTGAATGTGTGTGCTATGAGGGTGCGAATGTCTGTGGGGTGTGCGTGTGTGGCTCCCCCCACAAACCACAAGGACAGGAAATCGTGAACCCAGGCTCTCATCGGTTCCCACTGCTGCCCCTCCTGATATCAGTCACGTCCCTTCACACCTCACTGAAGCTTCAGAACCATCCTGTCCCAGTCCTCGTTTCAGAGAGAGAACTCAAGATCAAGGGTTCAGAGAGGGCGGGTGACCGGGCCAACGCCACACAGCAAGGTGGTCACTCAGCGCAGGCTGCACTAACTTCCTAGCCACAAGCACTAGCTTCTCCGATCCCCGAGGGCAGCACATGGTGGGAAGAGAAGGGCGGGGGAGAAGGTAGGCTTGAAGTCATGACCTGCTGACCACACATGGGGCTACAGGTGGGGAGCACCTATTTCAGAGCCTAAAACTGAATAGTGCACCAGCCAAAGGCAATCTTTTGCTGACATTCCCTTCACATGAGCATGGCCTCTGCAGGCCACCGCCGCTCTCTGAGCCTCGGTTGTCCCTTCTGTGTAATGGGATGAACCATCCCTGCCTTTGAGGGGCTTGAGAATTTGAGGGGTTAAAATAATACCAAAGCATCTAGTGCTGTTCTCACAGTGCATCCCAAAGGCGGGAGGGCCAGCTCCCCCAACCAGATGAGGAAACAGAGGTTCAGGAAGGCAGGAGGAGTTGCCAAGAGAGCCCGGATGCTGGACTGTGAGGTGGTGACCGACTCGGGCCTGGCCGGGCCCACGTCCTGCCCAACGCCCCTCACACCGGGCGCTGAGGGACACCCCGAGGCTGGCATGATGAGCTCAGCAGGGCTTCGTTGTTCTGAAAACGGGGAGGTGAGGCGGAGACAGAGGGAAGCGGGACCAGGTGGGGGATGTCGGGGCTCCGAGCTGGGCCCCTGCCTCCCAGCCTGCAGCTCTGCCTCGTGGTCCCTCCCCCGGCTCCCCGGACACCCGTCCGTCTGTGCAGCACACACACTTGAGCCCCAGCTCCAGGCCGGGCTGCACACAGGAAGCCCGCTGACCTGTGGGAGCTGCAGTGGGGTGAGCTGAGTTCAGCAGTGGAGGAAACCACAGCGCCAGCTTCAGAACACTTTGAAAACAGGCCTGCAGCTTTGCTGACACTCCAGGCCCCACGTTCCGCCTGTGTGGGGTCACTGGCCGGCAGTGAGCTGAGGCCCCACGATGGCACAACAGGCGAGGCTGTCCTACTGACAGAGTCCGGTCAGAAACCAGGCCCTGTTTGGGGGCGAGCGGACAGTACAGCTCTCGGGGTGGGTCTCAATCCCTGATTGACTACAGTCACGAGGTCGGGCCTGTGTGGGCACCGGCTGACCGTACACTCAGAGGGTCAGACCTGAGCTCCGGCTGACTGACATACCCCCAGAAGGTCCTGCCCTCATCTCTGACTAGATGATTGACATGACAGCCAGAAGGCTGGGCCCTGATCTGTGACTGACGGGCTGACGGTAAAGTTAGAAGGTTGGATTCTCATCTCTGACTGACTGTGATTGACAGTACAGCCAGAAGATTGGGCCCTGACCTCTGACTTACTGACAGCCAGAACTCTGCCTTGTTGACTGACTGACTGACAGTCCCAGCTGATGGTACAACCAGAACATTAGGGCCTCCTGACAGACAGTTCAGCTGGACATTTCACCTTGTGTGGCGGGGCTGTTGGTGTCTGAGCAGGTGACAGTCAAGTCTGGGAATCAGGCACTCGGTAACTGACAGGCAGAGAGAACAAGAGAAAGAGAGAGAGAGGGAGGGAGGGAGGGAGAGAGAGAGAGAGGGAGGAAGGAAGAGAGAAAGAGAGAGACACACACACACACGGGACAGGCTGGAAGGAGCAGAAACGGTGGCAGAGACGGGACAAGATGGAGAGAACCAGAGAGACTTGGGTAGCCGGAAAGAGATTCCGGAACGAGGAGGAAAAAGAAGACTCACAGAGCTGGCGGCGTGTGGAGAAAGGAGATGGGTAAACAACACGGGGAGAAATGTGAAAAACCGAGAGAGACCCAGAGAGAGTCAAGATCTCACCCCTCTCTGAGGAAAAGGACTGAGCCCAAGAGAAAGTCAGTGAGACAGATGGCCTGAGAGGCGGACAGGGCCACAGAACAGAGCGCAGGTGGGGAGAACACTGGAGGGTGTCGGAGGGGTGGGGGGCAGAGAGATGACGGTGGAGACAGCACACAAAGGACATAAAAACAAAACAAAATCCAAGAGAAAGAGCAGAGCTAATGCCAAACAAGGCAAGCAGGGCATCGCTGCCGTTGGGTGCCGCTGAGCTCGTCACCGCTCACAGCGAGCCTCTGAACCACAGATCTGAACCGTGTCCTGTGCCGTCCTCCTCATCTCTGACACACGTGTGCCCACTGCTGCGGTCTCTGGGTCGATCCATCTGGTTGACGGCCTTCCTCTCTTTCACTGACCCTCACCCTTCCGAGCATGGAGTCCCTCTCCAAGGAGTGGCCTCTCCTAACGTGTCTGAAGTCTGTGAGACGGAGCTTCAGCACCCCTGCCGAGAGGGGCACCCTGGCTGCACCCTCTCCCACCACATATCTGCCTGTGGGCAGGAATGTCCACAGAGACCCCAGCCCCACCCCGTGACCAAATTCCCAGCCAGGAAGGACCGGTGTCCATGCCCCTGGCCCTCCTCACACTCAAGGCTGGAAAAGGACCTCCTGTGAGCCCCTGTCCAGGGAACTGGGCCCAGGTGGGGCGACACTGGGGCAGGAGAGGATATCTGAGGGTGGATGTGAGACCTTCAGGGGCCACACACTATTTCACACTCGATTCCCAGTGAGCAGGGTGAGGCTAGGGCCCTTCCCCACCATCCACGCTGAAGCAGGCCCATGAGCACAAACGTGGCCATGGTGGACGTCACTTCCGTCCACCTTGGAGGTCCTCCCCTGGCTGTCCTGCAGTCTCAGAACCAAGTCCAAGCTCATCTCTTCTCCCGTAGAGTAGTTGGTGGATTTGAACCACTGACCTTTCAATCAGCACAACATGCAATACGCCCTTCCAGCAGAGCTCCTCAAAACAAAACTCCAACTCCTTGTGGTCAAGCCAGAACCTTGTCACATAGCTGACCCTTCACTGGCTCTCTGAGACCGTAAACACCATAGAAGGAGACTGGTTATCTCTCCTACGGAGCTGTTGGTTGTTCCTAACTTAACAGCTAAAAAAAAAAAACCCAAACACCAAAACCAAAAAACTGGTTTTTGAAATGTTGAACAGGGAGCCCTAATGGTTGGTAAGGAGCTGTGCTGCCAACCCAAAGGCATGCGGTTCAAATCCACCAGATGCTCCATGGCAGAAAGATGGGCACTTTCCTCTTGTGCAATTTACTGCCTCTGAAAACCCCCTGGAGGGTCAGTTCTGAGTTGGCTCTGACTTGATGGCACGTGGCAACCACAACAAATGGGTGGCACACTGGGTGACAGGAAAGACCATTCACAATAAGGGGTGGACTGGACATTAGAATTAATTCATTACATTAATCAATTAAAGTGAATGTTATAAAACAAACTAGAGAATTGATGCCTTTGAGCTGTGGTGCTGGAGAAGAGTATTGAGTGTACCATGGACTGCCAAGAAAACAAACAGATTCACCCTGGAGAGGGTTAAACCAGACTGCTCCTTGGAGACAAGGATTCTGAGGCTCCGTCTGACATACTTTGGACATGTTGCAAGGAGACACCAGTCCTTGGAGAAGGACATCATGCTTGGGAATGTGGAGGGACAGAGAAAGAGAGGAAGGAAGACCCTGGATAAGATGGATTGATTGATTCAGTGACTGGGGTTTGGGGGTGGGTGTGTCAGCGGCAATGATATTGGCTCAAGATAGAGCAGACTTCAGAGCTGCTGTACACAGGGTCACTACAAGTCGCAAGTGACTCAACGGCACATAACACCACCACCACCAACGATCAATGGCTGAATAAGAGTCAACAACATTTGTAAACGTGCACTCAAAACAACCCAATTTTTCTAAGGACATTTGAAAGAATCTATTTGGGTGTGAATCAAATGGCAGAGGCCCAAGCCGAAACGCTCAGTGTCTGCTTACAGCCCAAGCCTTCGCCGATGAAGTGAACTACTGCCTGACCTTAGGAGCTTTCAGGTGGCCTCGTGGGTAAGGCATCCACCAGCTGCTCTGTGGGAGAAAGATGGGCAGTCTCCTCCAGGGCGATTTACAGCCTCTGAAAACCTGCTGGAGGGTCAGATCTGCGTCAATTTCAGCTGGATGGCAACAAACAATTACAAGGGTCGTCTTTTCCAAATCCTTCCATCCACAGTGCCTCCTTACCCTATCAGCTGTTGTTGGGTACCGTCCAGTCAGAACCGACCCATAACTGACCCTCCAGCGGGTTTTCAGAGGCAGTTAACTCATCCTTCTCCCCGCAGAGCGGCTGGTGGCCTCGAACCGGTTGCCTTCGGGATTGCAGCAGAGCTTCTTGCCACTAGGCCATCCGAGCTCCCTACATCAAAAGTCACTCACAATTAAATCTCAGGTCCACCAGGACTAACACACAAACATTAGGAAGGAAAACAAGGGTGTAATAAGGAAGTCAGACACTTTGACTGATTATTCTGATTATGGTTTTTAAAAAAATAAATATGTTTTAACCTAAAAAACAACAACAACAAAAAACACAACCAATTTTTTAAAAAAATTAAAGGGGAGGGAAAATCTTGCTCGTGGCTCCATCCTGTCCTCTGGTGGTGACTTCTAAACACTGCAGAAGGAAAAATACCTTCTTTCAATGGGAAGGAGCTTGTTTGTTCTGGTTTTTTGTTGTTTTGTTTTTTGGGGGGGGCATGTTGCAAGGAGGGATTGGTCCTTGGAGAGGGACATCATGTTTGGGAGAGTGGAGGGATGGTGCAGGAGAGGAAGACCCTCGATGAGATGGATCGATTCTGTGAGTGGAGTGGTGGGAATGAGTGTGTTTGAGACAGTGAGGTTGGCACAGGATAGAGCGGCGTTTAGGGCTCTTATACACAGGGTCGCTATGAGTTGCAAACAACTCGATGGCACATAACAACAACAACAACAACACAACAACTAGTTTATCCTCTGCTTCCAGTCTCTCCCACCCCTCCTGGATCCTTATACTCATTCTACAATAGAAGTTTTATACAATACTTATCCTTATGGGGCCGAGTTAGTTCACCCAGCATAACGCTCTCCAGTCCCTCCCAAGTTAGGTAATGCTTTACAAAGTCACTGCTCCTGCGTGTTGCATAGTATTCCATTGTGTGAATGTACCATCATTTCTCAATTCATTCATTTGTTGCTGGACATTTGCAAGAGTTGAAAGCACACCATGGGCGGTTGTCCGGAAGGTGCACGGATGAACCCACTGATCTCTCGAAGAGCCCAGTGAAGTAGGTACTGTTAGCGCACCTATATTTTTGTGAGAAAAGTTCATTAACTCACAAAGGACACACGGCAAATGGGCACCGGGGCGGGGAAGGGCCTGAGACAGCCGGACCCAAGATCCATCAGCGCAAATGCACAGGCAGTGTGTAAAGTGGCTGCCCGCAAAGATGGGGAGATGAGAGAGAAAAGAAACCTCTGGGAGCACATACCACAGCCCCTCTGTGTACCACCAACCCCTCACTCCTGCCTGGCCTCTGGGAACGGCTCTGCTTCAGATCTGCCAGGTAAGGACCTGCAGCTCTGCATTCAAAACCCCTGAGAGCACCAGGTGGTCTGTGCCAGGCCTGGCACTTACGAATCACCTGCAGCTCAGGTGTCTGCAGGCAATGAGCAGCTGGCCTCTGGCTTTGTCCCGTCATTACACTCTCCACTTCCCTCCCAAACCTTCTCTCTGTCCCTGGTATGAGAAGGACCAATGTCCCAAGAGAGGACCCCCTCTCAGAACTCTCTGGAATGGATAAATCTCAATGGTAATACACACACAGTTGAGCCTCTTAGCCATCGTTCAAGCTGTTCCTCGGCATGGCTGTCCTTACAAACTTTGTTTCTCGCTACCTGGTCATCTTCTACCCACCTGTCAGAAACCCAGCTTCAGTGGGCTCCTGAGTCTTTCAGAAACCCAGCTTCAGTTGGCTCCGAGGCTCTCAGGAACCCAGCCTCAGTAGGACCCCAAATCTTTCTGGTTCCCTACAATGCTAGACCAGGCTGCTTGTACCTGTATCTGTCTCCCCAACTCAGCTAGGGACTCATTCTGTCAGTCAACAGGCATTTGCTGAGAATTTTCAGGAACACCTTTGCATCATTCTCTGTTCTAAGGGCAGAAAACCCCGAGGTGAACAGGTAAAGCAACCATTCCATCTTGCAAATCCGGTTTGGAGGAGGGGGAAGGAGGCAAGAAACCAACAATAAATAAAATAAATATCAAGGTGATTCCAGGGAGTTGTTCACTGCTCTCAAGTTGGAACCAACTCCTAGCTGACCCTCCAGCAGGTTTTCAGAAACATGAGAGGAGATTGCCCAACTTTCTCCCCCAGAGCAGCTGGTGGATCTGAACCACTTGCCTTTGGGTTGGCAGGGCAACTTCACAGCCACTAGGCCATCAGAGCTCCCTAATTTCAGGCGGCACTTAGAACCATAAAGAGTTTAAAGACAGTAGAATGGGGTCATAAAAATGCTGGCGTGTAAAGATGATGACAGCCAATACAAAGATTCTCAAATCTCCATGAAAATAAACAAAAACACAACACCACAATATCCATCAACAGATGGATGGGTGAAGAAAAAGGTGATGCCGTGCAAAGCAATAATACTTGACCATACAGAGAAACAAAGTTTTCTGGGCTATTTGGTGTTGGTTTCTGGTGTGTTTTTGTTTTGTTTTGATTTGTTTTGGTTTTTAATTCCCTAGTAAACAGATAGTGAGACAAGTGTTGAATACTAATACTAATGCTTTGGAAAGTTCAATCCTAGGGAAATGAGAGTAAAGAAAAAGAGAGTTCAAGTAGAAGAGGGAAAAAGAGTGTAACAGAAGCTGGTGGGTTCAGAAGAGGCCATGGAACAAGGGCCACTGGGGTTAACATCAGATGAGAACACACAGAGAACAAGATTCACCAGTGTTAACATCGAAGAGGCCATGGACGAGATAATAACTCTTTTTTTTTTAATGTGTGTACCGTCAAACCAGATCTTACTGGTACAGGAAGAGATTGTCCCTCCTTCTTCAGCAGAGCATCTGGTGGTTTCGAACCGTGCACCTCTGGGATTGCAGTGCAGATTCTTGCCACTGGGCCACCAGAGCTCGCCAAGATAAGAACTCTTAGTTGGTGGGATTGTAAAATGGCAAAACCACTCTGGAAAGCAGTTTGGAGCTTCCTAAAAAAAGCTGAACATAGACATTCCACATGACCCAGCTATTCCACTACTCGGAATACACCCTGAGAAAATGAGAATTGAGCGGAGACTTGTACGCCAATGTTCACAGCAATGTTCACAGCAGCATTACTCACCGTCACAAGAACATGCAAACAGCTCAGATGTCCAACCACAATCGAATGGACTGAGAAATGATGGTACATTCACACAATGGAATACTACGCAGCACGCAGGAGTAACGATTTTGTAAATTATTACCTAACTTGGGAGGGACTGGAGAGCATTATGCTGAGTGAGCTAACTCAGTCCCACAAGAAAAATATTGTATAAAACCTGAGTATAGGAATCCAGGGGGGGGATGGAAATGAAAGCAAAGGGATGAGGATGTATGGGGGGGATTAATTACAATTTGTACAATTTGGGGGGGCGGTGAGGGAAATTGGAAGACTATGGTCGGAAAAACGCTATGTTCAAATTTTGTAAATAAAAGTGTATGTATCTATGAATGAATGAATGAAAAGAAAGAAGAAAGAAGGAAGGAAAGGAAGAAAGGAAGAAGAAAGAAGGAAGGAAGGAAGGAAGGAAGGAAGGAGGGGGAGGAAAGGAAAGAAGAAAGCAAGCAAGCAAGCAAGCAAGCAAGAAAGCAAGAAAGCAAGAGGCCATGGAACAAGACTGATCAGTGTTAACATCCGCTGCATCTCGTCCGAAAGCAGAACTCACCAGCCAGATGAAGTGCCTGACTGTGCTTTCCGTGACATGGCACAAGGAATGAAGTTTTCTGCTTTAGATGTTGCCAGCAAAATTGGGATCATCCAAAGTGAGTCCAGCTGGCTAGTTCTAAATATACATTTTCCTCACCACCAAAAAAAGAAATGAAGCCTTGATAAATGGCGCCGCGTGGATCAACCTCCAAGACGTGCTCAGTGAATGAAGAAGTCAGAAAAGGACACACGGTGCGGGACTCCACGTGTGAGAGGTGTCCTACGGAGGCCTGTGACTCATAACGCCCCTACGTACAACAGCCCTAAACCCTGCTCTATCTTGAGCCAACCTCACTCTCTCTGACACACCTACCCCCAGTACCGTAGTCACTGAATCAACCCACCTCATCAAGGGTCTTCCTCTCCTGCGCTATCCCTCCACCCTCCCAAGCATGACGTCCCTCTCCAAGGACTGGTCCCTCCTGGCCACATGCCCAAAGTATGTGAGACAGAGCTTCAGAATCCTTGCCTCCAAGGAGCAGCCTGGTTTCACCCTCTCCAGGACAGACCTGTTTGTTCTCTTAGCAGTCCATAGTATATTCAACACTCTTCTCCAACACCACAGCTCAAAGGCATTGATGATTCTTCTGTCATTTTTAATCACTGTCCAGCTCTCTGATGCATTGCAAGTAATTTCAAAAACTATTGCCTGGATCAGTGAATAGGGTTGACATAAAGAGAACTGATGCCTTTGAGCTGTGGTGCTGGAGAAGAGTGTTGAATATACCATGGACTGCTAGGAGAACAAACAGGTCTGTCCTGGAGAGGGTGAAGCCAGAATGCTCCTTGGAGTCAAGGATTCTGAAGCTTCGTCTGACATATGTTGGGCATGTTGCAAAGAGGGACTGGTCCTTGGAGAGGGTCATCATGTTTGGCAGAGTAGAGGGGCAGCGAAGGAGAGGAAGACCTTCGATGAGATGGACTGATTCTGTGACTGGAGCGGTGGGAATGAGTGCGTGTGAGATGGCTAGGTTGGCACAGGATAGAACAGCATTTAGAGCTCTTGTACACAGGGTCTCTAGGAATCGCAACCGACTCGATGGCACATAACAACAACACTGCCTGGATCAGGTGCACCTTGTATATGTTGGGGTTAAAGATATACACCCCGTGCCATTCAGCAATCCACCTTTGCTTATACTCCTGGCAGGCATGACTCCTGATGACTGTCAAAAGACATTGCCAAGGATGGTGGCACTAGCTGTCATTGTCCCAAACTGGAAACCACCCAAATGTCCAGAAATGACAGACTACAGCAATACATGAGGAGGAGAGAATATTCCTAACCCAGAATAAGTACAGCAAGAGAAAAATCACAAACTATTCCTACTGGGGACATGCTCACAAACAGAACGTCCCCCAGAGGAAGCCACAGACAAAGGAAACAATGCGTTGTTAGGATTGAACAGGTTAGTAAGAGGAAAAGGCGCTGGACAGCCACGTGGCTGCCCTCCCCAGTAGGACACACCTCGAGCTACAATCCCGCAGGTGTCCACCAGAGGGCACGCGTGCACCAGCTGGTCTCAGAACTCCAAAGGGGCCAGGGTGGTGGTGACAGGTGTCCCCCCTTGGCCTCCTGGTCAGTGTCCAGCTGGGGACTCTCTGCAGCCCCAGTCCCCAGGAGCCCACAGAGAGCCCCTGCAGCGCTGGGCTATGCTCCTGAAATGAAATCTAATGTCATCCTTTTCCAAGCCAGGTCCCCACTCTCGGGAGATGTCCCTTCCGGTCAGCCAACTAGAAAGAACTCTAGAATTCCACAGGCCTGGGCTCCATCCCGGTATCGCTGTTTCCTTGCTGTGTGTGTCCTGGGGCTCAGTCACCACATCTCTCTGGGCCTCAGTTCAACACCTCTGAAATAAAAGCATGGGCCTCCACACATCAGGTCTAGCTAAATGAGGTTGTTACTGTTATATGTTGTCGAGTCGCCCACGACTCATACCGACTCTATGTACATCAGCCATAAACCCTGCTCTATCCTGTTCCAATCTCCAACACATCTACCCCCATTACCCCCGTCACTGAATCGATCCATCTCATCGAGGGTCTTCCTCTCCTGAGCTGTCCCTCCACCCTCCCAAGCATGACGTCCCTCTCTAAGGACTGATCCCTCCTTGCAACATGTCCAGAGTATGTCAGACGAAGTTTTAGAGTCTTTGCCTCCAAGGAGAAGCCTGGTTTAACCCTCTCTAGGTCAAACCTGTTTGTTCTCTTAGCAGTCCATGGAATATCCAAGACTCTTCTCCAGCACCACAGGTCAAAAGCATCAATTCTCCTTCTGTCCTCCCTAGTCATTGTCCAGCTTTCTGATGCATAGCAAGGAACTGCAAAGACTATGGTCTGAATCAGGTGCACCTTAGTCTCCAGACTGACATCGTTGCTCTTCAGTGCCAGGAAATAGGGGCAGCAAGCGTCAATGGCCTCATCTTCACACTGGCACCACTACCGCCACCCCCTGGGCTTGTGTGGACCAAATGGGATGCTGTCTGTATGGTGCTGGCACGACGCTGGTCCCTAGAAAATGCAACATCATCGCCATAGCAACAAGAGCAGAGGACAGCTGGCGGAAGGATGCTTACGCGTTCAGCTGTTAACCAAAAGGCTGGCAGTTCAAACCCACAACCTGCTCCGTGGGAAGAATGATGTGACAGCCAGCTTCTGAAAAGGTCACAATCTTGAACCCCCAAGGGGGCAGTTCTACCTTGTCTTACACGTTTGCTACGTGTTAGGATCTCCTGGACAATCAATGTGTTGTTTGCTGGTTTAATAAGTGCCCAGCCCTGCCTCTACCATCTTCAGGACTGGACCATGGGGGGGTGCACAGGATCTGCAATGGCTCAATATTTTGTTTGTTATCTTCTGGTTTTGTTCATTGGTTTTTTCATATCACAAAGGCTCCCTTTTTCATTTTTAGATTGCCAAGCCTTTCTTCCTGGTCTTAGTTTTGAAACTTACACAGCATCCTGGCAACACGGGAGCCTCGCTGACTGATGGGTGGTGGCCGCGAAGTGAACCCGGGTCTCCCCCCAGGAAGGCGGGAATTCTACCACGGAACCACCGGAGAGGGACATCATGCTTGGAAAGGCAGAGGGTTGTTGAAATAGAGGAAGAGCGCCAGGCAAGTGGGCTGACACAGGGGCTGCGGCAATGGGCTCTACTGTGGCACAGTGATGAGGCCGCCACAGGACAGGACAGGGTTCAGATCTGTTGTTAGCGACGGGTCATACTCGACTCAACGTCACCTGACAACAACAACGTCAGTTTCCCCCTCTGCATTCTCTTACAGAGCTAGTGACGAGACAGGAAGACATTCTCTATCTTAGACATCACCTGCCCCACTTATTCTGCCATTAAGGAAATCGGGGTTTGGAGAGAGAGGGAAGATGTCTTGCTCAGAGTCCCATGTGAGCTGACGGTCTGGGCCTGGACCTCTCTGACTCTCTCCCTGGTGAGGCGCTCACTGCCTCCACCCTCCTGTTTCGTTCAGGGGTGCCCTTCGGGCATTGGGGTCCCCGGGCCAGCCCTTTGTGGGGCTCCTCCATTCACTATCCACAGGCCCACGTGCCGCAGCTGGTTTCTCTATCTGCAATCTCTTGCTCAGCAGTCAGTCAGGGATCATAAAACAAGGTGATTCAGGTGTGGACTGTGACCAGTGCCCCATGTCTTGTCAGCGTTCCCTCCCGTGGCCCTGAGGACACCAGCTGAGGGCAGAGTTCTGGTCACCTCAAGAACATTCTCTTAGCTCCACAAGCCCTTCGGTCAGCCTCTGTTAGACCCTTTAATCATAAGATCTCCTTAGGGGATCTTCTACATGTGAGTCCTTGAGTGTTGAGGGGCCTGGGAAGTTCCTCTCCTCAGCTCCCCAGAGTTCACAGACTGGGGCAGGGTCCAGAGAAACAGCCTGGAGGGTTTAGTTAGGAGAACAGAGGACAGAAAGGCCTGTCTAAAAAGAAGGACGGGCACATGCCGGAGTATGGAGATGGAGTAAGGAGCATATTTGGGGAACGGTGGAAGGACCTTGTGGCTGGCTTCGAGAGTCTGGGGGATTCAGTCTTTGCATATATTTATTCGCGTGTCCTGCACTGTCCTGGGCACCGGGGTCGTAGCTGAGTACAATGATAAACTGGAGGGAAGCTCAACAATTCCAGGGGGTTCGCACAGCTGCTGTTCACTGAGCCCTGTTTATGTGCCCGGCCTATCCTGGGCACCTTATATGTCCCCTCATTTTCTTTTTATTTTTTAAATTGTGTGTGTGTGTGTGTGTGTGTGTGTGTGTGTGTGTGTGTACCATCAAATCGGATCTGACTGGCACAGGAGGAGATTGTTCCTCCTTCTCCAGCAGAGCATCTGGTGGATTTGAACCACATGCCTCTGGGATTGCAGTGGAGCTTCTTGCCACTAAGCCACCAGAGCTCCCTTGTATGTCCCCTCATTTAATCTACCCATGAGTCGGGCCCCTGGAGGAGGCAGGGCTTGACCCCAGGTGGGGAGGTCTTAGCAGAGAGGGAACGGTTATTCCAAGTGTTGAAGGATTAGCAGGTGTTTCGTAGCTGTGTGTGCTCAGGGAGAAGCACCCACGTTCCATCAAGTTGCTGGAAGCAGGAACCCCAGGGCCGCGTCTAGAATCTCTTACTTAAACGATGCTTTGATGCGTCGCTCCCGGGGAGCCCTCCCTTCAAAACCAGCTGGCACCGATGAATGATGGCTTTCAAGGAGTTCTGAGAAATACATTGCCAGGACTTTCTTCAGATGCACCTCTGGGTGGAGTCAAACTTTGCACCTTTTAGTGAGCAGCCCGGTGTGTCAGCCCTTTTCACCGCCTGGGGCCTCCGAGCTGCCTGAGCGCAGGTTTGCACATTCCACTCAGCCCCAGCTCTACTGCTTCACCGATAAAACAAGGCGTGGTATCACCTCCTGGCACCATGCGGCCGTCTTTGTAAGCACGAATGTCACTCATAGATTTGACAGGGAAGTGGGAGAAAATAAAACAAAAAAACCTGATGAGAACAGCAGTGCTTGTGAATGCTATCGACCTAGGTAAGAGGGAGCTTATGAGAGCCCTGGTGGCCTAGTGGTAAGGAACGGTGCTGCCAACCCAAAGGACTGCAGTTCGAATCCACCATCTGCTCCATGGGGGTCAGCTATGAGTAGGTTCTAAAGCGACAGAACAACAATGTAAACATTGCAGACACTTCCTAAATTTCGGTAGGCTGACTGGGCTCTCAGAATGGAAGGAAGCAACCAAAACTAAAGATGACATACTCATTTCTAGAAACAAGTAATCTGTTTCCACATTTGAAAATGCAAGTTTCCAGGGAGCTCTGGCGGCCTAGAGGCAAGAAGCTGCACTGCAATCCCAGGGGTATGCAGTTCGAGTCCACCAGATGCTCTGCTGGAAAAGGAGGGGCAGTCTCCTCCTGTACCAGTCAGATCTGATTTGATGGTACACATACACAAAATAATATTTAAAAAAAAAGAAAGAAAAGCAAGTTTTCATGGCAAAGTTCAGTAAGCCAGCAAACAACAAATGCTGGTGAAGATACAGAGGGATGGGAACTCTCGTATATACTGCTGGGGGGACTGCAAAATGGAGCAAAACCGTCAAGTTTGAGACTTTAAAAGCTGAAAACGGAAATAACATTTGACTTGGCCATCCCGGAACACCAAACGAAATGTTTCACACTGTGGATGAGAGATGTCCACCCAGCTGACGCAAAAAGATTCGCAACTGTGCCCTTTCCAAAGAAAAGGTGGGCCTGCAGAATTCAGACATTACTGAGCCGAAATATTGACAGTACATGCGCGGAAAACTTTGGTGAAGATAATGCAAAAACACAGCAAAGAGATACGGAACTGCCAGAAATTCCAGATGGGTTCAGAAGAGGATGTAATCACTGCTGACCTCAGATGAATCTTGACTACGAGCTGGGTATACTGGAAAGGTGTCTGCCTGCATTTTATTGACTGTACAAAAGTATCTGAGTGTGGATCACAGCAAATTAGGGATAACACCGAGGAGAGCGGGAATTCCAGAACACTTAACTGTGCGCATTCAGAACCTACAGATACAGAAAAGCAGTCACTGGGACAGAATGAGGAGGTGCTGCATGGTTTGACATCTGCAAAGCTGTGTGTCTGGATCTCATCCTGTCGCCGTACTTAACTCACTCTGTGTGCCAGACAAATAATTCACCAAACTGGACTCTGAAAGTGGCATCAGGACCACAGGGAGACTCATGAACACGGTCTGATGCCACACCCGGTTTGCTGAAGAGGATCTGACACACTGCCTGATAAACATCAGAGGCTACATACAGCCTCCAGGATGGGGTGCATCTCCACGTAAAGAAAATAAATCTTCTTCCGTCTATATCAATAAGCAACATCACGATAAACAGAGAAAAGACTGAAGCTGTCAAAGATTTTGGATCTGCAATCAACACCCACGGACACAACTGTCATGAACACAAATGGTGTCTTGCAAGGGCCAAACACACTGCCAAGGACTGCCTTGAGGTGTTACAGTGAAAGGATATCACTTTAAGGACTAAGGTGCACCTGACCCAAGACATGGTCTTTTCCATCACCTCTGCTGCCTGTGCAAGTTGGACAATGATGTTCTGTTGAGCCAGAACTAACTCACAGTCAACCTTCCAGCAGGTTTTTCAGAGGCTGTGAATTACACAGGAGGAGACTTTCTCCCACAGAGAAGCTAGAGGATTCGAACCATGTACCTTTGGTTTGCAGGGTGCAACGTCTTACCACTAAGCCATCAGAGCTTCCTAGTGTTGGAGTAGAGCACTGAACCTATCACTGACTGCCGACAACATCTTCAACATCGCTGACACATTTGCGTCCCTCACTGATATAGGCACCATGTCAACCCATCTTGTCAATCCATCTTCCTCTCTCACACTGTCCCTCCATCTTTCCAAACATGATGTCTTTTTCCAAGGACTGGTCCTTCCTAACAACATGCCCAAAGAATGTGAGACGGTGTTTCAATGTCTTTGCCTTCCAGGAGACCCTGGCATCACCATCTCCAGGACAGAGATTGTGTTTGATTTTGTTTGTTCTCCTGGCAGTCCACGGGACATTCAATACTCTTCCCCAACACCACAACTCAGACACAGATCCTTCTGTCTTCTTTAGTCACTATCCAAGTGGCCGTTATAAAGGGCTGGATGTGTGCGCCTGGGAAGGGCCCAAGCATTTTCCGCATCATCTCATTCAAGCCCAACACCAGCCCCACAAAGCAGAAAGCACTCTTGCGCCCAACTAACAGATGAGGAAAACTGAGGTCACAGCCATCCCTCGTCACAGCTCTGATCAGAACCCAGACAATCTGGCTCCAGATGCTGGTGCCCAACTGCTCCCCATCAAAATCCCACGTATGATTTCACGAACGCATTGATAACTGGCTGACCCACATGCGTCATCACACGCTGTCCTCGAAACACCATCAGAAAAAGAGAAGTCACATATTTTTTAAACAGAAACAAGCAAGGCTTACATTAATTGTTCCACATGTCAGAGACATTGACAGAAGGCTGCGGTGAGATTTGAACCCGTGATTTTCAGATCCCAGCACTTCTACGCCAGGCAGCTGGAATTACATCTTTGCACTGGGCCAGAAACCCAACAGGAGGGTAGGCTTCCCTGGTGAAGCCACCGGATACTATCCTCATCACCAATCAGGGCACAGCACATCAGAGGTCACCACAGGCCTAGACAGCACTATGACCACCCATGGCCACAGTCGCAACCCCCACAGTGGTCTACTCAGCCACACCACTGCCACTCACCACCAGGGGCCCGCTCCGCCTGTCCTTGCAGAAGCTGTGGCTCCTCCGAGGGCCCGCGACGGAAGGGGACACTCGCCGGGTAGGCTGCTCATTGACTTCGGGGACGTCCTTCTTCTCCAGGTCCCGTGGCGGGATCTAAGGGTGTAAACACAAGGGAGAACTTGACTCGGGAAGGTCACAGCTCCAGGAAGAGCGTCACTAGCATAAAGTTCCTCCCCACATGAGCCCATCCACCTGGGGAAAGAACCACATGGCCCCACCAGCTACAGGAGTTGATGGGAACCAGTGAGGCTGAGCTCAGGACGCGCATGGCACTGTGCCACCACCAGGGGGCCGACTGCACGGCCCTGGGCACCTGGCTAATCTCCCTTCACCTCTGGGGAGCCAGGCACCTGTTAGGTGCTGTCAACTCAAATACAATGTACAGCGATGCTGTGGACAGCCAGCCCGAATCCTGCCCCCCCGTGCCATCCTCATCACGTCTGCGACCTAAGAGCCCATTGCTGAAGTCACAGCGTCAATCCATCTCCTGGGGTCTCTGCTCTGCTTCGCTGACCCTCCACCTTTCCAGACATGATGTCCCTCTCCGTGTCCTCTCACTGGGAGTCCTCCACAAATGCCATTAGATGTTGGGTGTTATCAGTCGTCCCTGACTCACGGCGACCCCAGGTGACAGAGCGGAACTGTCCGCACAGAGTTTTCTAGGGAGCTCTGGTAGATGGGAGTCTTTTCCTTCGTAAGAGTCACTGGGGGGGTTAGAACCAGCAACCTCCCACTTAGCAGGTGTGAGACTAAAGATTGCACCAGCAGGTCTCCTTCCATAAACATTAGCCACCCTCATGGCGGCATGGTCGTGCAGGGGGACCCCACATGTTCTCCATGGAAAAAAAATGTATGCATGACTAGATACTCAGAGAAGGCAGACAGACACAAGCGGGTTTGTTTTTTATACACAGAAAACACACTTGCAGGTTATGAGACCGGGAAGGGGGGTGTGACCTGCCTTCCGCTCCCATCACAGATGAGGAAGAGGAGGCCCCGAGAGGGCCTGGGGGGGTCATACACACAGTACTCTTTCAGAGCAAAGGCCCTGGCCACAGGTTTTCCTCACTTTTAGTATTATTTTCATTTTTGGTGTTGTAGGAGGCTCCCGGAATCCCTGAGCAGCGTTAAGTGGTTACATGCACAGTTGCCAAGCAAAAGGCTGGTAGTTCAAATCAACCCCAAAAGCTTCCGAAAAATTATCCACTGAAAACTCTAGAACATGGTTCTGTCCTGATACACAGGGGACCGCTGTGAGCGGGGGTCAACACACTGGCCACTGACTGTTTTCCTTTATCTGCGTCTAGTCCGGGGATGCTCAGCGTGGCACTATTTGGGGCCGGACAATCGTGGGTGGAGGATGCAGGCCAGAAACCAGCTTCAAGCTTCTACGACCTCTTGCCTCTGTCATCCCTCCCCCGACAGCAGGAGGAGGGCATGGAAGTTTCCCACTTCTTCCCAAAACACAGCTTCAGAGCCTATGGGCAGGGGCTGATGATGGGGTTCCTTGGGAATCGAGGCATTCTCAGCTCTTAATCACGTTACCGTGTACCGTCGAGTCAGAACTGACTCACGGCTGACCCTCCAGCAGGTTTTCTGAGGCTGTAAATTGCATGGGAGGAGACTGCCCATCTTTCTCCCGCAGCTGGTGGGTTCAAACCGCCGGCCTCTGAGTTGACCAAACAACTCCTTGTCACTAGGCCACCGGAGCTCCCTAAAAACCTCATCCTGGGACTAACAGTCCCACGCTCAAAGACAGGGCAATGATGGGCATAGTTCAATGCTGATTTATTTTATAAAATATCATGAATGGGAAGGATTGTATGAACTACAATGTTGAGTGAAGGAAAGTGTGAAACAGTGTATATAAACTTTGTAAACAAACCAATATAAAATTTTAAAAAATTATATAAGAAAAAAAGAATCCCATGCTTTATGAACTGAGCCAGCCAGCCAATTTTATCATGTTGTCGTGTGCCATCGAGCCAGAACCAACCCACAGCTGACCCTCCAGCGGGTTTTCAGAAGCAGTAAATCACATGGGAGGAGACTGCCCATCCTTTTGTGAAGCGGCTGGTGGATTCGAACTGCGTGCCTCTGGGATCTTGGCATGACTTCTTACCACTAGGCCACCAGAGCTTCCCATTTTGTCACAGTGCAGCCTCATAACAAGGCTTCAAAGTGGAATGCTGTGAATTTTATTTAGCAGGGGAGGAAACGGAGGCTAAGAGATGTCCAGGGTCAGTTTTACAGTGGGGAGGGACGAGCAGAGGCTCAAAAGTGGCCTGTGTGCTCCTAGACGGGGGTCGCTGAAGAGCGCGCTCCCACCAGACTCTCTTGGACCGGAAGTCAACCTCAAGTTGACACTGATGTCAGTCTCCATAACAAGCCTTCCAGGTGGCACCCCATTGGAGACAGGAACACTGAGGTCCCGGAAGGTGGACAAGCTCACCTTTAAGCACTCGGCTAGAAAGAGGGAGAGGTGGGATGTGATTTGGGCTCTGGGTGGTTGATGCCACCAATCTGCTGTTACAATCACTGAGCAATCACTCTCCTCTCCAAACTTCTGTGGATCAGCCACTGGAAAAGAACGTCTATCTCTCAAGGCTAGGCTCAAGCCCGCACCTCCTCCAGGCTGACTTCCTGGCTTTCTTCTTCGGCCCCTTCATACAGAATCACTTCCTCCCTGGGGTGAGCATGACCCACTTCCCCAGGTCAACTGAAAGCTTGGAACGGATGAACTCCAGCCCTAATTTCTCCCCTCTGCAACCCTCTTTACTCCTCTTCTACCACAGAGTAAAATCTTGTGTACTGGATACTGGGGCCACCATGATTTCCAACACTGGCTTGGCTACTTGATGCTGTGTCGCCTGGGACAAGTTCCTCAACCTCTCTGAGCTTCAAGGATTTTTATTCCCACCTCTGGACAAGAAGACAAAGGTACCCTCAGCAGACGTTGCTGGTGTCCTGCCCAATATTCATGTGCCTGGCAGTCATAGAAGTGACCTACTGTTCAAAGGTTTTCTCTCTCCACCACTGAACACAGAACTACCCATGACAGAAGAGCCTGAGATTGGAGTCTGAGTCTCAGCCAAGAACCAGTGGGAGCCAGAATGTTCCCAATAAAAGAAATACCCCAGATACTCTGCCCTTGGAGGGAACCATTCAGAGGTGTGTCCTATAAGGCCTCCTGGAGTCCCTGGAGGGAGACCCACAATGAAGAAAACACAACTTTATCATCTGCCGTGTCTTCCCAAGGGAGCTCTGGTGGCTTAGTGGGAAGAAATTGCACTGCCAACCCAAAGGAACGTGGTTCAAATCCACGAGGTGACCTGTAGGAAAAAGATGGGCCATTTACTGCCTCTGAAAACCAGCTGGAGGGTCAGTTATGGGTCTGTTCTAACTCAACAGTATACAATAAACAACAATAATCCTTTCTCGATCTCACACCTCCCTATCCCACTGGGTCTCCCTCTGACCCTATCTTAACAACCCTGCTTGTACCCAAAACCTTGCCTCAGGTCCTGGTTCTAGAAGATTCCAGATGAGGACAAACCTCCCCTCACAAAAGGCTCTGATAAGATCATTCAGCAACTATTTCGCAAAGGTTCCCAAAAGGTCAAGTGTGATCTTGAGCCTGGGAGCCAACAATTCTGGTGTATAACCAGTGCTGAACAAATGATATCATAAGCATCATTCCAGGCCAGAGATTGCAAACTGGTGGCCAGGACCTAAACTGAGTTAGTAAATAAATGTAATCTGGACTGAGCCATGTCCCCTCCTTTTACAATGGGAGATTGCCAGGGGTTGAATTTTGTTCACTCAGGTTGTTGTTGTTGTTATGTGCCGTCGAGTCGTTTGTGACTCATAGCGACCCTATGTACAACAGCCCTAAACCGTGCTCTATCCTGTGCCAATCACATTGCCTCTGACACACCCATCCCGATTACCCCAGTCACTGAATCAATCCACCTCATAGAGGGTCTTCCCCTCCTGCACTGTCCCTCCACTCTACCCAGCATGATGTCCCTCTCTAAAGACCTGTCTCTCCTTACAACATGTCAGGTACATGGATGTAATGATAGAACTGGAAGTTCTGGAATGATCCCCACACTATGATAAACCAGAGAGAGTTGATGGAGGATTGAGGGTGGAATGCAACACTCCCTAATCGCGTGGGCAGCCCTAAATTGATATCAAGGGAGTTTCCCCCACCCCCAGGGTGTGGCCTGTGATACCTTCTATCACCCCAGAAATAAAAGGGGAGGGAAAGTCTGTAGAGAAGGGGCACCTTGCTAGTAGGAAGAAAAGACTTGCCAGGAGTGGAGTGCCTCATGTTGGATCCAGGCCCCTGCTCGAGAAAGCTCTTTGCTGCTGGGGAAAGGCCAAGATGCATGGAGACTGGCAGGGAACAGGAGGCCCACAGATGCTAAAGAAACGAGGCCTTTTTCTCCACAACCAACAGAGGAGAAGTCCTTTCTCTAAGGCTGTCATGCTGAATATGGACGTCTAACATCCTAAACACTAAGAGAGTAAATATCCGCTTGTTAAGGCCATCCATCCACTTTATCTGTTTGAGCAACCCTATATAATGAAGACAGGGTTACGTATTAAAATCTACATGTTCAGATTCCATGACAAAACGTGTCAGGGCCAGTACTCTCACACGCCAAGGGTTAGCGGGAACTGGGCAGCAGGTGCCCCCGGCAGGTAGCGCATCAACATTCTCTTTGCCGCAATCCCTACCACTCCCTAGAGTCTCACTCCTAAGGTCAGGCCCCTCATTTACCTGCCACCCTGGCCCGTGCAGAACCAGAGTTTGAGAACCCCTACCCGAGAGGTATCATCAATACAGCTTAAATCGCCATCTTACCTTGGGGTCTTCTCGAGTACCTGACTCGCGCCGACAGGGCCCCGTTTTGTTCTCAAAAGTCTCCGAGCCTTCTCTGGGGAGGCTGGGCCTCCCTTTGGCCAGCTCCCGCCTCCTCTCTCTGGCTTCCTGCATGATGGACCGGCCTTCCTGGATGTGGGCCGGCGGGCCTTTCTCAGAGCAGGCCCTCTTGACGTCCAGCGGCCTTCTGCTGTCCTGTGCGTAGTCACCCCACTGAGCTCCAGTGCCCTCGTCTCCTCTCCCACTGGCCTTCTTTGAGGTCCCTTTCTTCTGGTCCATGGGGGCTGACCTGGAAGGGTCACTTGTCCCGCATCTTGGATCCTCCTGGCGAGGGGGCTTGGGCTCACCTGGGTAACTCTGACGGCTGGTGCTGTGCTTACTACCAGAGGGCTTCTTGTCCTCCTCGGGTGCTCCCAAGGCTGTTGTTCTGGGGCCCACAGGGCCAGAATTAGTCCCCAGATACTCTTCAGGAGCTGGGTTTAGTGGAGCCCACAGAGGCGGGTTCAATTTGGTGGTGGCAGCTAAGTCCAGGGTGTCCACCGGCTGCTTACCTGAGCCAGCGGGGGAGCTACGTTTTGGTTCTGTTGAGCTGGCCTGTTTCCACAGACCTTCTACCTGTACTGTCTCCTTCAGGTTCTTCCTCCACTGTTCCAGGCCTCCTCGGGGGTCCAGCCTTCCCTGGGGCAAACTGCCGACCTCCACTGGGGCACTTTCTTTCCAGTCCCGAGCTTCCACAGGGCCTTTAGCCGAATGCCCCTTGTACTCGGCCATGAGGGCGTCAATGTCCAGGACGCTGGATCGGTAGCCATCTTTGATTTTCCCAGGAAATGTCTCACTGACCACTTCCGTCCTCCTCCGGGCAGGCTGGCTGACTTGCGTGTGACTTTGGAAAGTAGGGGTCATCTTGGAAGGACTGCTGGCGGACGTCCGGTTCCCACCGTCCTTCCAAGCGTTCCGGAAGCCGCCACTGTCTTTCGACCCCCGGTGAACCCATAAAGCATCCAAATCGATGATCCGTTCCCTGGAAGGATCCAGAATTCCATCCCCGAGGGATGCTGGCCGGCCGGCCGGCTTCAAGTTCTTGGAGAGGTTGTTACTCTCACTGTCTCTTTTCTTAGCCCAGTTTTTACTGCCCACGGCCTGCACAGGCTCTTCATGGTTAAGAGAAACCAAAGTTGGTGAGAAAGAATGCGGAGATGGAGGCGGAGCGGCTCTTCTAGAATGTTCCATCAGGTTTTCAGGCCCCGACTTGGTCACGGTCCCCTTGGCTTTTTCAGCATCGGGAATCTGATACGTTACTGCAAAAAACGTTGCCTTGGGTTCCACAGGTGACCCTTGCTTCCCTGCAGGAAAAGTCCAGTCGGGGGACAGGGTCGGGCTCCCGTCCTGGGTACCCCCCCGACTGTGGGACAGTTGAGGGTGTCTTAAGGCACCAGCTGTCGGAGTCAAAGGATCTGTCTGCCTCTCCACCTTTGGTGAGTGTTCCGGGGTGAGGAAGCTGAATTCCTCAAACCTCACGTTGTGAGGTAAAGTCCGGCGCCTCCATCGCTCCATCCTCTGGTCCCCGTGATTCACTCTCCGCATCTTCACTTCGGGCTCTGGCATCGGCATGGGCCTTGGGTCACCTTCACTGGGGGCCACCAAAGGTCCTTTCTGCGCAGAGAATGCCCTCATGTCGGCAAGCTCCTCTTTAGCCCTGGAGGGAGGGCCCGGAGCCCAGCCCTGGGAGGGTCCACCCTTGTCCCTTGAAAGGTGGCCCGCTGGCTTGTTCCCAGCAGTGTCACGTTCCTCAAGCTGCACCTCTCGGATACTGGCTTTCACCACCCTTGCAGGGGGTGCCTCGAGGGTGCAGGAGCCCACCGAGCGTTCACAGGCCCCCGGGAGGCTCAGCCCCGAGCCCTTCTCCTCGCCGACCACCACGGTGGCCTTGCTCCAGCTGGCCGAGAGCCCTCCTGTCCACTTGGGCGATGAGCAAGCACGTCCGGACACCTCCTTCGGGTCTTGACAGTCGGGCCTGGGCAGCCCTCGGGCTTCCCAGAGCAAGCTGGCCCTCTGCACGGACCCAGGCTGACCTTCCGGTGTCCCCGCCGGGTCGGATGCAGGGACCTCAGGGGACAGCCGCCTCTCCTTCTGCGCGAGCCCAGTCCCGCTACTCCTCAGTGTCACTGCCTTCTCCTCTGGAGCCACGGGCACGGCCTGGCTGTGGGCCCGGGTCCCCACAGCATGCACAATGTCATACCTGGGCTCAATTTTGTGGGCCACCGGCAGGCTCACGGAGTGCTTGTAGAAAGGGCTGTTAGTGTGCTTTTCTCCCAAAGGCAGGGCCTGGTGGGTCTCTTTCGGCTCACCATTCAAAAGTGCCGTCCGTCCCAGTTTCTCTGCCTCGGGATTTTCGAACCACCTGGAGCCCTCTTTCTTGAAGTCTGTCTGTTCTGGTGGGGGCTTCCCCAGCCAAGCACCTCTGTCAGGCCTGGGTCTGCTCTCCGATACGCGAGCATCAAGCACACTGCCGGGGGCCACGGCCAGTGGGCCACAGCGTCTTGACTGGTCAGCCACATTGTGTCTCTCCACGTGATGCTCAAACACAGTAGCCCACACGGTCCGGAAGTTCCCCTCGTCCTCGGGGGTGACGTCGGACATGCACGCAGGTCCCACCACGTTTTCACGGGGACAGCTGTCCGGGTCTTGGCTCTGGCTGTCCTTCCGTTCCGTCGGCTTCGCCTTCTCCCGGAGTGTCCCTGGCTTCCAGGAGCTTCTGGAGGCTGACGTTCCAGGCCCTTCCAAGCTAGGCCCTTCTTTCTGCTAGAAAAGAAAAAGAAGAAGAAGAAAAATTAATGTTAAAAGATTCAAAACAGGAAGGATGAGGTGATCGAAATGGCAAAGTTAAAATAGTAAAATACCCCAAAATGTTAAAACTAAAACCATTTAGTGAGGGTGTGGATGCAGGGAAATGGACACTCTCTAGTATTGCTGGAGGGAACTTTACAAATATAACTTTTGCCCCGAAGAAACCATAACTGCCACCCAAGCAGATAAATGTACACCCATATTTATTGCGGCTTTGTTCACAAAACCAAAGAGTTGGAAATAACCTAAGGGACCATCAACAAACGAATGGATAGAGAAGCTGTGATATAGTCACACAATGGAATACTATGCAGCACTGAAAAACAAAGAACACATGAAATCTACAAAATGGGTGACCCTGGAGGACATTATGCTGAGTGAAATATCTCAGTCACAAAGGGACAAATACTGAATAGTGCCACTGTTGTAAAACGGGACTGACATTGGGACTGGGGGGAGGCTGAGAACGAGGGGATAAATTATGTATACTGCATTGAAACAGAGGAGGGAGAGAACTGTTTAAAAGGGATATATGATGAGGTATTATTGTCCTGACAAGAGTCCAGAACGAAGGCTGCATAGTGGAGTGGACCTGGGGAGAGGGATTATAAAACAATGAAAGAATTTTTCTTTTACTTTTCAAAGAGAAGAGTGAACTGGAGGGGAGGGGTGGGCAGGGAGAAAAGTGCAACAATGAGTGAATGGAAATCCAAAGTCTTGGAAAACTTTCATCAAAAATAATTTAAAAAAATATATAACTTTTGAACCATTTAACAGAACTATTATTGTGGTTTAAATAATACAGATGGAGCTCTGGGGACCTTGTGGTCAACAGCTGCACTGCAGTCCCAAAGGCAAGCAGTTCAAATCCACCAGCTGCTCCTCGGGATAAAGATGGGCAAACTCCTGCCATGTAATTTGCTGCCTTTGGAAACCCACTGAAGGTTCAAGTTACAAGTCGGTTCTGACTCAAGGTAAACAAGAAAAACAACAAATTGGAATTTTTAATTAGTTATTCTCTTTTCTCTGAGCAAGCTCCTTCCAGGACTCTTTTCTTCATCCCTCGGCGCAATTCTAAGTGAGAAAAAAAGCTCAAATTAAAAAGAGCCGCTTTCGCTTCTCCTGGGTACACACCCAGGATCGGCCTTGCCGAGTTACATGGGAATCCTATGTCCAACTTTTTGAGGAACCCCTCAACTGTTTTCCACAGTGGCTGTACCATTTTATAGTCTCTCCAGCACCAGAGGAAGGTTCCCGTTTGCTACAACTTCCTTCACCACAATCTGCTGTTTCCCTTTTTTTAAAAAATACGGTCATTTTGACTTGTGTAATGGCTAATGAACAAGGGAACACTGACACTATGCGGTTTAAAATCAAGACAGGTGTACTTTAGGGCTGTATCATCTCTCCATACCTATGCAAACTGTATGCTGAATAAATTATTCGAGAAGCTCAACTTTACAAAGAATGTGGCATCAACACTGGAGGACGACTCATCAACAAACTGCCTTCAGCAGGTGACACAGCCTTACAAGGTGACAGCAAGCAGGACTTGAAATGCTTGCTGCAGAAGATCAAAGAAAGGCTGAAGCCTTCAATATGGACTACATCTCAATACTGAGAAAACAAAAACCCTCACCCCTGGCTCAACAGACAGCATGATGATAGAGAAAAGACTGAAGTCAGTGATTTCACCTTGCTTGCTTCCACCATCAATACCCTTGACACCAGCAGTCAAGAAATCAAAAGATATGGGAGGAAGAGTGCAACAGTGAATGACTGGAAACCCTAAGTCTCTGTAAACTTTCATTAAAATTAATAATAAAAATTTAAAAAAATTTTCTAAAAAATCAAAAGATATATTGCATTGGGAAAGTCTGCTGGCAAGGACTTCGCCAAAGGGCTAAGGAGCAATGATGTCAGTTTAAAGACTAAGGTGCACCTGACCCAAGACTTGATCTTTTCAGTTACTTCCCATGTATTTGAAAGTTGACCAATAAACAAGGATGACAGTAGAAGAATTGATTGGAGAAGAGTCCTGAGTATCCCATGGACCGCCAGAAGAACAAAGAAATATGTTTTAGAGCCAATATAACCAGGGTGGCTCCTTAGAGGGAAGGACGGTGAAATTTCGTCTCCTATATTTTAAGTATATTGTTAGGAGGGATCATTTCTTAGAAAAACACAGAATGCTTTGAAAGGTGGAGGGTCAATCAGTCTCACTGAGGGTCCTCCTCTCGTTCGCCATCCCTCCAACCTCCCAAGCATGATGTCCCTTTCTGAGAAACAGCCTCTCCTCACAACATGCCCAAAGTCTATGAGAGAGAGCTGCTGCATCCTTGCCTCTACGGAGCACTCTGGTTGCACTTTCTTCACGGCATCCCTCAGGGCTCTTAACAACGGGTTCAAGTATGTCAGAGATGATCAGGAAAGCACAGGGTAAGGCCAGGTTCAGATCCACTGTTCACAGCCTCACTCTGAGTCATATTCAATTCAGTGGCACCTAGCAACACAACAAATGGCTAATGACATTTGCTTGCTGGCCATTTGGTGAAATGCCCGTTCAAATCCTTTGTCCACGTTCTAACAGGGTTGTAAAGCGTGTCTATTTTTAAATCCATCTAAATTTCTTAAAAAGTTAAAATAGCTACCAACCACGTGATGTGGCAATTCTGCTCCTGTGTATTTGCCCCAGCGAGAAGAACACAGCTTTCAGCACAAAGCCTTGTCCGCTAATGTCCACAGCAACATTATAATGGGTCCCAGGCAGGAAAGAATCCATGGTAAATCAGTAGGTGAAGAGTTGAACAAGTTGTGGCCTCCTCAACCATAAACAGGCAAGAGCTACTGATACACATCTCTCTGGTGGTTCGAATCCACCAGCTGCTCTGCGGGAGAAGGATGGGCAGTCCTCCCCCCGTGCGACTGACTGTCTCTGAAAAACCTCCAGAAGTCAGCTATGGGTCAGTTCAAACTTGACAGTACACAACAATAAAATGAGCATATTTTTTGCAAACACAAGGGAGAAATACCCTCAGTGATAGGGACTGACACAGTGACTGTGATACTGGGTTCTAGCGTGGCAGAGATGATGAGATGGCACAGGACAGGACAGGGGACAATTGTGCACTGGGTCGCCATGAGTCATACTCAATGGCCCCGACAACAACCACAACAAGCTAGAGCGTGGAAGCTCTTTTTCCATGAAGTTCAAATACCCAGGTTCCCGCAGCGGGGAGGTAATAGAGCTGGGACCAGCACCCCTCATGTAGTGTGGGAGAAATGGTTAACAAGCTTGGCTGCAAACCAAAAGGTCGGAGGTTCAAGGCAACTTAAAGGCACCTCAGAAGAAGGCCTGAAGATCTACTTCTGAGAAATCAACCACTGACAGTCTTGTGGAACACAGCTCTACACACAGGGTCACCAAGAAGGGAGGTGGACTCCACGCAGATGGTGGTACACACACACACAGCGGGAAACACAGGGTGTGAGAGCACAGCCAGCCTCACCTGTCTCGTGTCCTCCGAGAGCTTTCTGCTCGCCTCTGGAAGCTTCTCATACTGGCCCTCGCGGCTTGAAGCAGGACTTGAAAACCTGGTAGAGAGAAGGCAGTTTGTTACTCTTGACAAGGCTGGTTGCTGTGACTACACCCAGGCCACTCTCCATAACTTGTTCTGGAGCCCACAGGACGCAGCTGGCCACGTCACCCAAGCCACACTGTCTGACTGCCTCTCTGTGCCAAAGAGTGTCCTCTCCCCACATCTGATAAAGGGGCGGTGGGCAAGGTCCACCTCAGACACAGCATGCTCAGGCGGATGGGCCCCAGGCCGGCGGAAGAGCCCTGGCTGCCGGCCCCAGCTCTACCACTTCCCCACTGCGGGAGCCTGGGCGGGAGGTGACCTCACCTGAGCTTCTATTTCTTCATCTATAAAACAGGTATAATTAATACCGCCCCGTCCTCCTCTGCAGGGCAGGGAAGAAACCACCCCGGGTCCTAAGAGTTACACGAGGGCATCAGGGAAGAGCAAAGATGCCCTACGAGGGACAATTAATGCTTAAAGTCAACAACCGGGGCACACAGCAACAACAGCTTCGCGGTGGCCTGGCCAAGGAGGCAGGAGGCAGTGGACTGCCGTGAATGTGCAGCCAGGAGTCTGGCTCTGCCTCTCTAGGTCACCTTGGCCATGCCACTGTCCCTCTCCAGGCCTCAGTCTCCCCACTCGTCAAGGGGGACAACAGAGCACAACAGGAATTTTCCATTTCTGAAATGCAGACCCCTGAAGGGGTTGCACTTGCCAAGCTCAAGGGTGAGACCACAGAGGTAAGGAGGACGAGGTGAACTGAGCCACTGAACCCTGACCCACGAGGCCCTGAGCATGAGAATAGCGCACAGCTATTCATCAAAACTATGGGGGGTTCTATGAGGAAATGAGAACTGAGGCACAGACGGAGACTTGTACACCAATGTTCACAGCGTTATTCACCATCATAAGAACATGGAAACAGCCCAAATGTCCAACCACTATCAAATGGACTGAGAAATGATGATACATTCACACAGTGGAATACTATGCAGCACACAGAAGCAATAACTTTGTAAATTATTACCTAACTTGGAAAGGACTGGAGAGCATTATGCTGAGTGAACTAACTCAGTCCCGTAAGGACAAATACTGTATAAGACCATTATTGTAGAACACGTATGAGGACCCAAGTGGGGGAGTATGGGAGGAGAGGGGTGAAGATGGGCAGGGGGTGTGGGGGGGGCAGTCATAAGGTCACACAGCTTGATGGGTGGAGGGAGGGGCACGTAAAGGAAATGGGAAAGATCCGGGTGTGAAAAACAATGTATATGGACTTTGTAAATAAACCAGTATGAAATTTAAAAAATTTCCTTTTAAATTGAAAAAAAAAACAAACCCAACAACAAAATACCAAAACCTGTGGGGTTCTAAGCCCACCCGGAGGTGCCGAGGAAGAAAGGCCTGGTAAACCACTTCTGAATAGCCACAATGAACGCTCTGTGGGACGCAATTCCATTCTGCATATCTGGGGCCATCAAAAACGTCAGACTGGTGACTTCGGTCCACAACCAGCAGTGTAAATTCTGTCTCATGGGCTCCCAGCGACCCAGGTGGGACTGTTTCTGAATGGGAGGAGAGTCTCTGATTCCTCCTCTCATCGTACTAACACCCAAGACACACACACACACACACGCGCGCGCGCACATTCTCTAAAGAATGGAGGTTCCTATTCCAGGTGCTATTTTCTGTGTGACGTTAACTCGGGGGTCCTCAGGCCTGGCTGGACCTGAGAAGCTCTCAGGGAGCTTTCAGAAGCTGGCAAAAACATCAGCCCCTCCTCAGATCAAGTTAATGGGCATCTCTGGGGACGCGGCCAGCGGTTGGTATTTTTCCAGGTGGTTCTAAGGATTGAGAGCCTTCGGATTGGCTGCCCTGGTTCCCAGGAGCCAGTGCGCCCACAGTTCTGGCGCTGGGAGCTCCACCCTGGACAGAGTAGGCCAGTGGCATGCATGTCATTGTCACGCTGTGACACCGGCATGCTGGGGCCGAGGCGCCTACAGAGAGAAAGAAAGCCAAGAGAGGTAGGGCCACGCTTTGCAAATCATTATTCACAGACTGATGTGTTAGCCACAGTATATTGGCATCTCTGAATCTCTGTCTCAATCACATAGACTCTCTTTGCTGTCAAGGTGGGACCAACTTGTAGCTGCCCCTCCAGTCCATTTCTGAGGCTGGAAATTGGAGCGGAAGAGAAGACCCCTCTTTCTCCCTGGGAGTCACTGGGGGATTTGACCCAGCAGAGAAGTGTGGCCTTTCATGTGGCAGTGCAACTCCCTACAGACTCCATCACATATCAGGCAGGTCTTTGTATTGTACCCATTTTCCAGAAGAAGAAACTGAGGCTCAGTGAGGGGACATGGCCTCCCCAAGGTATCACGACCCCCGGATTTTGTTCTGCACAGAAGCAGGGAGAAGACAAATAGTATGTACTCTCAGATGGAGCTGGAACCGCAAGCAGGTTCCCAATTTCCTTGCAGTGCCTCAACCTTTCCAAACCTCATCTGTGAAATGGGTACAAGACCTCTGAGTTAAGATGACAAGAGGCAGCCCAGCCACTGGCACACAGGGGTCACAGAGGGGACCTGACAAACCTCCTCACAGCTCAGCTGATTCTTCTAAGAAACGGAAACAGCTACTCCTCTATCTCAGGGCTCTGAGTTAATGGGGAAAGGGCGTGTAAAGGGCCTAGCCTGGAATGGCAGGGTCTCTGGTAGGCATTTTGAGCCCACTTGGCCAAGGCCCATGGAAGGGCCTCACTTACGCTTTGTTCGAATCCACTGACGGTGTCCTCGCCTGGAACGCCCTCCTCCTGGTCTCCTGATCTCTCTTAGGCTCGGTGGACTCGGCAGTCCAGCCTTTGATTCGCTCCTGGACACTCACGGCCCCCTTCTCTGGCTCAGGGGCTGCTGACGGAGACTCGGGGGTGGCCAAGGCGGGGGCCGAACCCACCGCCAAGGCCGAGGCACCCTCGTCCCCAAACAGGCTGATGCGTTTCTTGACGCTCCCTTTGGAGGCCCACGTCTCTGCCGCCTGGACCTCCCCATCGGCCACTCTGCCTTTCGCCTCTGCGGACTCCTGACCCTTCCCAGACCTGGGGCAGGGAGACTCGGGCATCCTTTCCACTTTCCCGTCTGGCTTGGCTTTCTCGTCCCCAAGACTCTGGTCATCTTTCAGGGTAACTCTGGCCGAGTCCCCTGCGGTCCTGAGGATGCCCAGCTCTGCCTGTTTGAAAATCATCCTTTCCTTCCACGCCTGAGTCCTCCTGGCCACACAGTCAGAATCCACATCGTGAGGGGGACCCTCTGCCGTGACTGACCACTCCCCGGGCATTGTGGGCTCTGTACTGGGCCTTTCTGTCCTTTGACCCTGGGCAGTGGGAACCATCACAGACCCGTTCATCTCGTCAGTCATCTTCTTGAGCAAAACCTCTCTGCTCTCAAAGGGGGCTGTGAGGTCCATGGACAAAGGCCGGGGCTTCCTCACCCATGACTTCTCAGGGGGGGTGGGGGGTGATTTCCCCACCACGGCCACCCCACCATGGGCCAGCTTCTGGGGATGAGCTGATTCCAAGAAGATAGCCGACACTGGCCTTCTTTTCAGGGCTGGCCTGGTCTCCACAGGGGGCCCCACAGTGTCCTCTAAACCGCTGGCCTTTGAGGGGGGCTCACTCTGACCTCCCTCATCTTGGTTTATGGCTGGCCTTGTCTCCTCGGACAGGGGAGTGGGTCGGGGAAAGGTCCCCAGAGGTTTTCTGGCAGGCAGGGCAGGTTTGGGGGCCACCTCGGGCCGAGATCCAGAGGGGGGCTCCTGAGGGACCCCTGCTTTGGCCTCCTGTGTCACCTCAATGTTCCCCTTCCCCAGAGCGGGCCCAGTTTTGATAGTTTCAAAGAGAATCATGGTGCTGGGGTTGGACTGAAGCAAGGAGGATTTGCTGTGGAAAGATGAACTTCTCCTGGGGCCCTCCGCGCCCTCTGTCTCCTGGGTGGGCATCTTCTCATCCAGACCCTTCACCAACACGTCCCGGGAGAACCCACTGGACGAAATTGGTCTGCTCACACCAGGCCGCAACGATATGACGGGAGCTCTCACATCCAGGGCCTTCTCCTTGGAGAAGGGTTTAGGGGCGAGTCTCGGCAGAGGGAATAATCGGGCTGAGCTCCTCAGGGGGCTTTTCCCGTCTAAGATCTGCACCGAGGGCACCCCTTCAGCCTGGCGGAAGTAGCTCCGCTTCAGAGTCTCCTCCGTGGGGATCTCCCCAAGGCCCGGCACCCCAGGCAAGGAACTCAGAGAGCCGACCTCCACTCGGGTCGCCATGGTTACGGCTGCAGGTCCATGGGGGAATCAGAGCATCCAAAATGGAGACACAATTGCTAAAAAAAGAAAAGAAAAGAAAAAAAGGTTATATTTCAGTCAGTATTAACATACTTGAGTGACAAAGTTATAAACTTCTTAGTCAAAACACTCTGAGGGAATAAGTTTCGGGCCTCAAGACTCATGGTCTCAGGAGACATCAAGGTCAAGTGGCCTTGCTGAGTTCATCAAAATAACGCTCTGCATCATACCATAGTATCTCACAACTGAAATCGTCAAAGCTTGTGATCAGGCCTCCAAGGTGCAATTATTGGTCATTCCAGAAAAGCAAAGAAAACAGAAGATTCATAGTAACGATTCATTCCAAAGGAAACGCATGTGAACGTCAACCTCACTGGAACTACAACCTGAAACTCACTTGAACTTCCATCCCACTTGAACTACAACCCTGAGGCCAGAAGAACTAGCAGGTGTCCGGCTACCGTTGCAGATTGTTCTGAAAGGGATCACACAAAACCCTCCTGGACAGAGTGGATGGATACTGGGGGACAAGGCTCCAAAACAAAAGTGGTCAATCTTACTGATTTGAAAGAGAATGGTGGAACCATCGAGACTAAAGCGTTGAGTCATCCTTCAAGCCTGATCTGAACTCACCCCTGGTGCTCAACGTCCAGCCAAACAATAGACAGGCTTGTAACATGAGCAAGTAACACCTGTGAAGTTATTCCTTAGAACAACCAGTCACGGAAGACCAAAAGAGGAGTATATACACCTCAGATGGCTGGAAAGTGTTGGCTAGATGGGTTCATGAAAATGGGAATCACTGGGAGGGACCAGGAAGAGTGCTGTTACAAGGTGGAGATTGTCATGAAGGTATAAATAATGTACGTAATGAATGTAGGTTAAAAGGAAAAGCTATTAAAAAAATTAAAAAGCAAAATCCATTTTTTCCACCCTCAAATTGTCACTCAAATCAGTTTAAAAACCACACTGGGTCAGTGTGAGGTTAGCAGGTAGCTTATGAGCTGTGGTATAAGGGAGTTTTGGGGGTGTCTTAAGAGACAGACCAGCATTCCAGATACAGAACTTCACTTCCTTGAGTCCCAAGCAGGGGGAATGGACTAAGTGGTCTTCTCTAACTTTCTAACTTTCTCAAGGGATTGAAAAAAAAAAATACACATACACACACACACACACACAGTAGGAAGCCTTACACGTCTTGATCTTAAAATCTGCCATGGTGATCAAAAGAGAGGGTCAATGAATGGATGCCGTTAGGTCACCAGATTTGGAGCTCTGGAGACCTAGTGGCAAGACGCTGCACTGCAATTCCGAAGGCACGTGGTTCGAGGCCACTGGCTGCTCTACGGGAGAAGGAGGGGCAATCTCCTCCCATGCAATTAATTGCCTTTGAAAAGCAGCCAGAGGGTCAGCTATGGGTCGGTTCCAACTCTATGGTACACAACAACAACAATCATCACTGTGGTAGACGGACGTAAACGGAATGCGATGCAACACTAAAGAAGCAGGGAATTCACTCTCCAAAAAAAGGCTTCAAAAATCCATAAAATGAAAGTATGCTTAAATGGATAAATCCAAAAGGCATTATGATGAATTAACTCAGTCACAAAAGGACAAATACTGTGTTCATGATTATAAAAAGCTAAAGAAAGGTTTACCTATAAAATCATTCTTAGATGTTTAACGGTGATTAAAAGGGAGAGAGAAAGGATAGTAAAATTCAGTAGATTGATAATAGAGGCATACATAATATATGTGAGGGGGAGAAAGGCAGTATATAGAATAAGGGGGTGATCTGCACCATGTCACTAAAGAAAAGGGCAATATGGAGAGATTTCCAAGAAATACAGTCAGCAAATGCAAATGCTATTACATACGTAATCTGCAATATCACAAAAATAAATGTTAATCTAATGATGTCCGTCTAGAGACTAAGGTGCACCTAATCCAGGCCATGATCTTCGCGATTACTTGCTATGAATCAGAGAGCTGGACAATGACTAAGGATGACAGAAGAAGAATTGATGTCTTACAACTGTGGTGCTGGAGAAGAGTCTCGAACTACCATGGACTGCCAGGAGAATAAACAGGTCTGTCTAGAAGAGAGGAAAACCAAGTCTCTTCTTCGAGGCTAGGATTTTGAAGCTCCATCTCACATACTTTAGGCATGTGGCCAGGAGGGACCAGTCCTTGGACAAGGACATCATGCTCGGAAGGGTAGAGGGACAGCGCAGGAAAGGAAGACCCCAGATGAGGTGGAATAACACAGTAACTGAGGCAATGGGTGTCGGAGTCAGTGAGATTGGCTCAGTATATGGCAGGCTTCAGAGCTGTTGTGAATAGGGTCACTATGAGTCACAGGCAACTCGACAGCACATAACAACACTATATACATAATCTCCAATATCATAATAATAAATGCTAATCTACAAGCAGATACAAAGGCAGGCAGACCGGCAAGCAAGGCAAACAGATATGGACAGATGAAAAAGACCACCCCCATGACCATATAACCAGATGGTATGTCTGTATTTCTATTAATATATGCTGAAAATACACTGGCAAAGCCAACAGTTTTCAAAATGACATAGACTTCTTAATCTTAACCAAACACCCTGACGGAATGAGTTTTTGGTCCTGAGGCCTCAGATCTCTAGTCTCAGGGGACATCAAGGTCAAGTGGTATGACATAGTAACTAAACAAAGCAAATGTCCTTCAAACCTACTTTGGTGAATAGTTTGGAGCCTTAAACTGAGTCTTAAAAATGCTTACAAGCAGCCATCTAAAGTGTGACTTATTGGTCTCTCTCCGAGTAGAATAAATAAAAGTAAGGGTGAACAGGAAACAGTGCAAAGCACTTAGGATGGCTTGAACCTCAGCTTCCACAGCTCTGAGACCAGAAGAACTAGATAGTGCCTGACAACCACAGCTGAGCACCTGAAAAGGGATCACGGAAAATTGTCCTGAATATTGTGCAGGGAAATTTGGAACAAAACTCAGAAAACCGGGGGGGGGACCAATCCAAAAATCCAAACCATAAGAAATGAGTTAGTCTTACTGGTATGCTAGAGAATTTCCGAGACTGTAGCAATTAGACTCCCTTCAAAACTCCAACAAAAATTCATTCCAGTGGCTCAACTTGCAGTCAAACAATGGAAAGGCCTTATAAAGAGATGAGTATCAACAGGGAGGCATTAACTCCTTAGAAGAGCCAAGCACTTAAGGTCAAAAGGGCAGTATGTGCCCATGGATAAAGCCCAGAAGGCAGTAAAGAGTAGGCTAGGATTAATGGAGAGAAGAATCACAGGGAGGGAATGGGAAGAATGTAGTTACAATGTGGGTACTGTCAGTAAGGGCATAAAACAAAATGCATGTGGCAAGATGGGAAACCAATTTGCTTTGTAAATTTTCACTCAGATCTTATTTTGGAAAAGAAAGTTGAATTGGCAAGTGCTAGGATATATAAAGGTATATCTAAAAATACATACAGATACATACATATATGGAAAAAATATATATATGGAATACATACATATATATGGAATACATACATATATATGGAATACATACATATATGGAATATGTTGGTGTTGGTATACGCCACTGAGTTGGAACCAGCTCATAGCTAACCCTCCAGTAGGTTTTCAGAGGCTGCAAGCTGCATGAGAGGAGAGACCCATCTTTTTTTCTCCCACGGAGTAGCTGATGGATTCAAACTGCCTGCCTTTGGGATGGCAGTGCAGATACTTATCCCCTAGACCATCAACACTCCTATGAGATAAGATAGGATAAGATGGGATAGGATAGATAGATAGATAGATAGATAGATAGATAGATAGATAGATAGATCTTTGTACCATATGTGTGTGTATGTTTTATATATTTCCTTTCTTGATCTTAAAAATAGATACCAGACAAGCTTCTATTCTTGGTCCCATTGGTCCCCTCAACTTCAAGCCAGTGTCATCATGCCAGCGTCACATCCCCCACGCCCCAGAGAGACTGAAGGGAGAAGGTTTTGGAATTCGGAGCAAGCTGCCCAGGGCTGCACCGGCTCTGACTCAGCCTGCAGCCCCAGCAGAGAACAGCAGATTTTGATATTTTTCTCTTCCCTATACACTCAGTGGTGCTCACAGATTCCATCTTCCCAATCCAGAGCGCATTGTCTAAGTGTGGTTTGGAGGCAGAGCTGGAAAGACAGACAGACACAGCCAGGGACCCACAGATACCACACCCTAGGCTTGAAGAATTCCATCGGCAGGGACCCCAATGCACTCCGGATCCCATCACTAATCAGGGCTGTTTGCTCATCATTCAAGCCCGTCCCTGTGGCCTCAGGGAACACAAGGAGCCTGGATATGAGGTGCAAGTTAATGGTGGGGTGCAAGGATGACTGGGTGAGCCCCAGGGGCAAAACGCACAAGTGTCTGCAGCCCTCGACACCACTGTCCCCGTGGCCTGGCCAAGACCAGCACTTACCAGCACTGGCAGGCCCTTTATCTGCCAGAAGGAGCCCAGTCTGTCACCTCTCACCCCTGCCTGGTGACGAGGGCCGTCGGCACATTCCCATGGCAAAGGCGACAGTCCCCGCAGGCTGAGTTCCAGCAGGTCTGGAGAGACACAGAATGACAGTCTTGGTTCCGGAGTTCCAGCAAATATCTGCACAGACGGTGCCAGAGCTCTCACGGTCTGGCAGCATCCGCGGGCATCGCCGGCAACTTGGGAAGTGACGGCGTTTCAAAAGGCTGCCCTTACTTGTGCGACAGCATAGATGGTGCTGCGTGCACAGTAGGTGCTCAGTGAAAAATCTCCTCCGAGACGTGACTGAGCGGCAGCCGTGTGCTGGGCTAACACAGATGAATGAGAAGCATCATCGGCAGTCGGGGAAGGAAGTTACCACACGCGCACACGGAGATCTGCGAGCAGTCACAACACAAGAGGAAGAAATAGCGCAGCTTATGGGGAGGGGGTGTGGGAGGAGGCAGGAATGGGGAGATCAATGCGCACGAGTGGGAGCTGTGGTCCCAGATCAGCCCCTCGACCTGCGGGAGGGGACTCCTGAGCTTTCCAGTGACTGGCTGGTCTGGGGGGCTGTTTCTCCAGCTTTCTGCGCCCAGTAGTATTTGCACATTGCACATGCTGCGCCTTGCACCTTTGCACGCTACACCTTTGCACACTGCGCCTTGCACCTTTGCACACTGTGCCTTGCACCTCTGCGCACTGCACCTTTGTGCACTGTGCCTTGCACCTCTGCACGCTGCACCTTGCACCTTTGCGCGCTGCGCCTTGCACCTTTGCATGCTCTGCCTTGCACCTTTGCACGCTGCGCCTTTGCGCGCTGTGCCTTGCACCTTTGCGCGCTGCGCCTTGTACCTTTACACACTGCCCCTTTTGTGCGTTCTCACAAGTCCTGGATGGTGCAACTGCCTAAGCATCCTGCCGCTAGTTATACCGCTCGGTGGTTCTGTTGCCGTTATTATGGACCATCGAGTCAGAACCGACCCATAGCTGACCCTCCAGCAGGTTTACAGAGGAAATAAACAGCAAGGGAAGAGAATGCTCATCTTTCTCCCACAGAACAGCTGGTGGATTCGAACCACACACCTTTCTGGTTGGTAATGCAGCTCAATGAACACTAGGCCACCAGAGTTCCCTATAACAAGAGGAATCTCCCCAAACGTTCCTCAGAAGAAAGGCCTGGAGTTCTCCTTCCACAAGGTCCCACCCCCTCCCTATAAAGCAGAGTGCTGTTAAAGTAGGAACCAAGTGAACAGCAACTAGGGATAGCAAACCCTCCAACACCCCCACAAGCCCTTGCACGGGCTGTGCCCTCCCATTGGCACACCACTCTTGTTCACACACACACACACACACACACACACACTGCTCACAGCCCTCAGCGGGACATTCGAGGTGTTTCCAGAATACTCTGGATGCTCAGCGGACTTGTCATAGCTGCCCACGTGCCTGCACTTGTGTGTGACCCTCTGCTCCACAAACAGGTCCCTCCCTCACTGGTGAACCCATCAGAGGAGACCCCCAAGTCCTTGGTGCCTAGCATCCTGGCACCTGTTGACACTTGGTGCATAACTATTGGGCAAACTAGAAACGAGTTAAGAAATATACTCCTAGGCCACCTGGTCCTGAATGTTTCTCAATCAGCTCTTCCTGGATGGTTCTCAAGGGCCCAGTTTCTGGACTCTAGCATTCAGGGGACACAAGGTCAATTATTTTGACCACAGTAAAACCAAGTATTGAATAGACCATGGACTGCTAGTAGAACAAACAGGTTTGTCCTGAAGAGAAGAGGGTGAAGCCGGAATGCTCCTTGGAGTCAAGGATTCTGAAGCTTCGTGTGACATACTTTGGGTATGTTGCAAGGAGGGACTGGTCCTTAGAGAGGGACATCATGTTTGGGAGAGTGGAGGGGCGGCACAGGAGAGGAAGACCCTCGATGAGATGGATCGATTCTGTGAGTGGAGTGGTGGGAATGAGTGTGTTTGAGACGGTGAGGTTGACACAGGACAGAATGGCGTTTAGGGCTCTCGTACAAAGGGTCGCTATGAGTCGCAAGCGACTCGACCGCACATGACAACAACAACAAAGTCAAGTTTTGAGGGTGGGCATGGCTGAACAAGGAGCCACGCAACTGCTAAGCAAAGGGTGTGTTCAAACCAAACAGAAGCTCCACGGGACAAATATCTTGGGTTTTTGTTGATCTGTGCCTTCGAGCTGAGTACAACTCACAGCAACCCTGTGAACCACAGATCTGAGCCCTGTCCTGTCCTGCGCAAGCCTCCTCATCTCTGACACGCTTGAGACCACTGCTGCAGTCATTGTGTCATTCTATCTCATTGAGGGTCTGCCTCTTTTCTGTTGATGTTCCACTTTTCCAAACCAAACACCATAACTCACTAGTTCTTCTGTCTAAGGGTATTTTTTTGTTCTTGTCTAGATGGAAAAACACCCCAAAAGCTCAGGGAGATTGAGGCACTTGCCCCAGGTGAGGCACCCGAAAAGTCTTCAGTCTTGGAAACGCTATGGGGCGTTTCTACTCGATCCCACTGAGCTGCTATGAGTTGAATTCGACTCTAGGGCACACACAATAATAGGGGCCCACTGCTGCTGGGGAGCAAAAGCAAAGAGTGTGAAAAGTTTTTCTGTTTTCTATTTCATTTATTTCTGCTCTTGTTTTTATAATTTCAGTTTTTTTAAAGGGTGTCGGGTTTTCTTGCTGTTCTTTTTCAATTTGATGGAGATATTGGGTTAGAGAGTCAATAGTCTGTTTTTCCTGTCTTTTGATGTGTTTGCTTATTGCTATAAGTTGACCTCTGATTACTGCTTTGG
>NW_006399839.1:8014789-8049958 GCF_000299155.1 Elephantulus edwardii | reverse complement strand
GGAGTGATAGGGAATGGCAAAGGACACACTGACAAAAAAGATTAATCAGAACTGGCTTTGACAAGCACTGTGGCATTTGGACAAGAACAAACTGGGAGGAGGGTAGAAAGAATAGTGCAACAATGAATGAGTAGAAGCCCAAAATCTCTGTAAATGTTTATGAAAATTAATAAAATATAGAAAAAAAAAAAACAAAGAGTGTGAAAAGTTCAGCTCAATGTCAACTCCACCCCATCAGTCATCAGACCCCGGGAAAGAACTGTCAGGGACCTGATGAGACCACAACCCAGCAAGGTTAGATGAGCTCACATGTCCAAATGTAAGAACACAGCTCTGTTGGCCTGGTGGTTGAGAGTCTGGCCACTCGCCTAAGCTGTAATTATGAGTCTGTCTCCATCCAGAAGAGGGAAGATAAATAAAGATGTACAGAAACAATCAGTCAAAAGGATGAATGACCCACTTGAACGTCAACTTCTACATCCCTGGGACCAGAAGAAATAGATGGTGCCCAACGCTGGTTGGCCTAGTGGCAAGAAGCAGTGCTGCAATCCTACACCAGCTGCTCCACACGAGAAGGATGGGCAATCTCCTCCCGTGTGATTAACTGCCAGAGGGTCAGCTGTGAGTCAGGGATGACTTGATGGTACACAACCACCATGACCACTGTTGATCACTCTAGAAGAGATCACAGTTAAAAGATCTTGGATGTGGTGGGGGGAAAGTGAGGACCAGAACCCAAACATTTAAAAACAGTGGGGCAGAGGGCAGGTCTACTCCTCTCAGAGCTATTGCTTCTGTTGTTGTTAGGTGCTGTCAAGTCGAGTACAACTCATAGTGACCCAATGAACAACAGATCACAGCAGATCTGAGCCCTGTCCTATCCGGTGGCATCCTCACCGTCTTAAGCCCATTGCTGTCAATCCACATGGTTGAGAGAATAGTGAACATCCCTGAGGCTTTGGCTCTAAGCCTTGTGGCTCAACTTTCAATAAAACAATGAGAAAATGTCAGTAAGGTGACCGAGAACACCAGGGAGGCATTCACTCCTTAGAATAAATAACCATGTAAAGTAAAAAGTTTGCTCGGCTCCACAATCAACACTCTCGGCACCGGGAGCCAGGAAATTAAAAGACGTATTGCCATGGGAAAGTCTGCTGTTAGGGACTTCTCCAAAGTACAGAAGAGCAATGGTGTCTCTCTGGAGACTAAGGTGCATCTGATACAGGCCATAGTCTTTGCTATCACTTGTTATGCATCAGAGTTGGACAATGACTAAGGAGGATAGAAGGAGAATTGATGCCTTTGAGCTGTGGTGCTGGAGAAGAGTATTGAGGGTACCATGGACTGCTAGGAAAACAAACAGATTCATCCTGGAGAGGGTTAAACCGGGCTGCTCCTTGGAGGCAAGGATTCTGAGGCTCCGTCTAACATACTTTGGACATGTTGTAAGAAGGGACCGGTCCTTGGATAGGGACATCATGTTTGGTGGGGTGGAGGGACAGCGCAGGAGGGGAAGGCCCTCTATGAGGTGGATTGACTCAGTGACTGGGGTAATCAGGATGGGAGCGTCAGAGACAGTAAGATAGGGTAGCACATAACAACAACAACAAAAAAGTCAAAAGGGCAATATTTACCCAAGGCTAAAGCTCTGAAGGCAGGAAGAGGTAGGGTAGAAGGCTGAATGGAAATGAGAATCACAGGAAGTGGGGAAAGTGCAACATCATAGGTGTTGCAACTAATGTCATAAAACAAAATACATATGAATAACCGGGAAAAAAAAACACCCCAACACTGCTTTGTGAACTTTCACTCAGAAAACAATTTAAAAAGAAAAGTTTGGCTGCCACCTGAAAGGGAGGTTGTCAGCTCAAACCCACCAGTTATTCCATGGGAAAACAATGTGGCAGTCCGCTCCCACCAATACCAAGCGGAAGCCAACTTGGTGGGCATGAAGAAAGGAGAGATGAGAGAGAGACTCTCAGCTGGCGTTTCTCATCCCCAGAGCAGCGCCCGTGATGTTTGCTCTCTGTTCTCTATCTTAAGCTTCCGCTCCCTTTTTCATTTTAAATGCCTGCCATCCTTATACGGCTGCGTGAATGAACCAGTGAATGACCGAACTCATCAACAATCAAATGTGAAGTAAGACGATTAAAAGCTGCAGTTGTTGTTGTTAGGTGCTGTGGAGTCAGCGCCGGCTCACTGATCCTCAGAGCCCTCCCCTACACTGCAGCATCCTCAGTCTTGGGCAGCAAAATATTTTCAAGTCCTTCCCCCAACACAGGAGCTCAAGACTCCCATTTTCACATTGACTGTTGTAAAATAAAAAAAAAACCAAACAAACAAAAGAAAACCCTTCGCTGTCCAGTGGAAAGTGACTTAGAGCTCATCTTCCAGCAGTTTCTCCGAAGCTGTGAATCACATGGGAAGAGACTGCCCGTCTTTCTCTCTCAGAGCAGTTGATGGGTTTGAACCGCCAGAGACGACACCTTTGGGTGAATGAATAGTGCAATTCACTATAGACCACACCACCAGAACTCTCTTAATGTGAAAGGCTATTGTGTCCATCAAGTCAGAACTCACCCACAGCTGACCCTCCAGTGGGTTTTCACACGGGCTGTGAACTGAACGGGAAGAGCCTGCCCGTCCTTCTCCTACAGAGCAGTTGATGGATTCGAACCGCACATCTTGGCACTTGACAGCATAATTCCTTACCACTAAGCCAACAGACAGGAGCACTGGTGGCCTACTGGTAAGCTGTCAACCCAAAGACACATGGTTCGAATCCAGCAGCTGATCCATACAATATAGATGAGGAATTCCCTCTTGTGCAGTTTACTGCCCCTGAAAACCCACTGGCGGATCAGCTATGGGTCCCTTCTGACTTGACAACGCACAACAAGAAGTGACCAGAGCTCCCTAACGTGAAATTGTAAACCTAATTATTATTACAAAGCACAAGGTTCAAATCCGCCAGTAGTACAAAGTAAGAAAGATGGGCAATCAACTCTTGTGTGACTTACTGCCTTTGAAAACCGCCAGAAGGTCCTGTACCAATCAAATCTGATTTGACAACACACACACACACACTAATAAAATTTAAAAAAAAGAAAACTCCCAGAAGGGTCAACTATGGGTCGTACTGACTCAACAGTACACAACAACAACAACAACAACAACTATCATTATAATGGGCTTTTAAGACAAATGTAGCATCTATCTAAGCATCTTTTTTCTTTTTCTTTTTTTTTTTTTTGAGTGGGAATCTCTAACTTCATGGAATTGACATTAAAAATACAAGGAAGGCAATTTAAGCACATGTGTCAAACCTCACTTTAAATGGAGTACATAAGCTGGGTTGGATTCAAGAGGCTTGGGTCTCCCTGAACGTCTGAGCACTCCAAGTCCATTGGGGCCAGCTGCTTGCTGGTTCCCTGGGCAATCTCACACGCTCTTTCTAAATTTATCAGCTACAAACTTTGGGTGAAGCCTTGGATGTCTGCTTAGGCTTAAGGAGCAGTTCTACTCCTTAATTCATGGGGTGGCCACAAATGGGTCAATGGCTCCCTGGGACAGGCCGAGGGAAGAAAGGAAATCAGCTTCAGAGCAACCCCCAGTGGTATTTTCTTCTCCCAAGATTCATTATGGCACTGGGGGGCAGTCAAGAAGCGAGGTGTCCACTGGGGAGGCCCCGAGGCTGTAGTGGGCATCAGTGAAAGAGAAGACCAATGAGCCTTTCCTAGCTGCTGTTTAACCCACGAAGGGCACCAGGTGGCAGTGTCCAGACTGCTTTGCACACTTGGAAATTCCCACTTCCTGCAATCCCGTGCGGAGAAAACTATTTGCCTGGGAACCAAGTGTCCACCAAATGCAAGTGGTACTGAAATCAGACAAGGAGGCATTCATTCCAAAGCATTCACTACCAGCCTTGTAATACTGCCTTCAGCAAACTGCCTGCCGACCTAATGCTGGGGTTCTGCTGGGTCCGGGGTGTGGGGGCCACGGAGTTCACAGGCTCCGCGGGGGCACCCGAGAAATCCACAGTGGGAGAAGGCAGGAAAACACTTCCATTCAAAACCTCGCAGTCTAACAGCTTCTCCTCCCGGCTTCACAGGCTTTGATTCATTCAAACAGCTGCTGACGCGCTTTCCTAATTACACCCTTAGATCCGATCTGGGCGCGCACCAGCCTTTCCTTCAAGCCGTCTCTGGGTGCCAGTTTCCCGGAATGCCACCATCTGGCGAGGGGCGTGGGCCCATCCTGACACCTTCCAGCGCCTTCCGGAAAGTGACCTCAGCCCCCATCTGCAAATCCATCCTGTGGGGTGCGCTGAGTGAAGGGGGCCCCAGTACACAGCAAAACGCATTTGCTTCTCCTCCCACGAGAGCAAGGCTGAAGTACACGCGCCCGGTTCCCTCTGCCCACGGGCCGCAGCGGCGGATCCACCAACTGGTACACAGTGCGCACCGTGGCGCGCATGGTGCACGGTCCCAACACAGTCCCTGGGACCATTCGTTTTCAGTTGCTGAGATGACCTCTCACACCTGGGAATAGAAACCATGGTGGCCAGCAGGCACTGCCCACAGGTGTCCTCTTCAAGTGGTGCCTAAGGCACAGGCCAACCTGCCTCTGGAGCGGGAAGGGACCCACTGCAAGTCAAAAGCCATTGGGAAGCATCCCTCCCCGTCTCCATGGCAATGGCCTTAGCTCACTCATTCATTCCAATACACAGTTCTTAAGTGTCACTAGCATACGCTACTCCTGCATACTATGAGCTCTACTATGTGCCATTTAGAGACTCTGGTGGCCTCCTGGTAAGAAGCTGCGCTACCAACCCAAAGGTGTCCAGTTCAAACCCATCAGCGGCTCTGCGGGAGAATGATGGGAAATCTCCTCTCTCAAGCGATTCACAGCTTTGAAAACCTACTGGGGGGATCAGCCATGCGTCAGTTCTGACTTGATGGCACAAAACGACAGTAAAATGTCTTAATGTACTGCATACTACTATCAGGCTTGCTACCAAGGACCCCTCCAGTGTCCAGGGCATTCTACCGCGTGCCACTGGGGATTGCAAGCTCTACCAGGGACCAGGCATTCTACTGTGTACCTCCCGCTCCGCCGTGTGCACAACCTCAGCTCCACACCATGCGCGTGCGCCAACTCCTCCCGGGCGCTCCAGCACGAGCCGTGCGCTCTATCATGAGATCCACCGCAGACTCCACATTTGACCGAGTATCATACGCTCTATGGAGCACTGGGCACTCTACCGCACACTAAGCATTCTCTGGTTGGCTTTATACAGGACCAGGTGCCCTATGTATCATGTATCATGCATGCTACCGGCGACCCTGCTGCACCATGGCGCATGCGCGCCACCGTGTGTCTCAGGCCTTCTACGCTTCATCGTGCGCTTTAGCCTGTCTTGGGCATTCGGCTATGTACTGTGTGTGTGCTGTTTTGCCAGGAGAGGCTCTGCCTTGGAGACGGATGTCATGCTTGGGAAGGTAGAGGGACAGCGAAAGAGAGGAAGACCCTCCATCAAGAGGATTGATACAGTGACTGTAGCAATGGGCTTGAGTGTGTGTCACAGATGGTGCGGATGGCACAGGACAGGACAGGGCTCAGATCTGCTGTTTGCAGGATCGCTATGAGTCTACTTGACTTGACAGCACCTAACAACAAGTACAGTAACAACATAAATGGCTTAAGCTCAGCCCTCTTTGACAATGCAGGCTTCGAGAATCCGGTGAGGTGGCTCCGGATACATCCATCACATTCATACCTGGATATGAGTTTGGTACTTAAGAGATTTGAAGAGATCAAGGCTTTCGTATTTTGAAAACGCCAAAGTAAAATCTCAACTGCTTAACTCCAACACCCCTTTCCCAGACATGACCTGCATAAGGAGGGGGGTGGTGACACGTCTTCCCTGTGGCTACGACATAAACATGTCCCTTCCTTCCGTGGATATGTCCTTCCCTACCAATTATGCTATTTTTGGACTGGCTGGAGCACTAACTAAAACCACTAATCAAACTGTTTTGGTTTTTTATTATTGTTGGGGTGTTTCCCTAGTACAGGGATTGGCAAACTATAGCCCTGGGGCCAAATCCAGCTTCTGTCTGTTTTGTAAATAAAGTTTTATTGGCACCCGGCCATGCTCGTTTGCTTGCATGCTGGCTGTCGTTGTTGCAGTGTGTAGCATGTTGTGCTGTTAACCAAAAGGAACAGGGTTCGAATCCACCTGGTGCTCGAAAGGAGAAAGATGAGCAGTCTCTTCCTGTTAATATTCACAGTCCCAGAATCCCAGTGGAGGGACGAACTGGAATCACTCACAGCAGTGGATGTGACAGGATTTAGTATTTGTGATAATGACCAGATGGTCCACAGAGCCTAAAATAGTGAGTATAAAATTATTTATAATAAAAAAGCATGAAGTATTCATCATTTTTAAAAATCCTTATTCTCCGGCAGATAATTACAGAAAGGTATACCCGCCTCTGTTCTACAACCTGAGAGACTGGATTTCCTGAGGACATGACAAGTCACCCTCTTTATTCAAAACCAGCTGTCACAAGAGTTGGCCCCAATTCATGGTGGCCCCACAAGTGTCCAAATAAAGCTGTGGCTTGCAGTCCTTTCAATGGCTGGTTTTTTGGAAGTTGACTGCTAGGCCTTTGTTCTGAGTTGTCTTGGTGCCCACAAACCATTAACCTTTTGATTAATAAGTGAATGCACTAACCATTTGCACCTAACAATACTAACACCACCAACAACAACAAATCCACTCCTTGTTTACTATCTTGTTCTCTGATCTTTTACTGGACAATGACTAAGGATGACAGAAGAAGAACTAATGCCTCTGAGTTGTGATGCTGGAGAAGAAAGAGTCTTGCACATACCATGGACTGCCAAGAAAACAAATAGGTCTGTCCTAGAGAGGGTAAAATCTAGTTTCTCTTTGGAAGCTAGGATTCTTTTTTTAAGCTAGGATTTTGAAGCTTTGTCTCATATACTTTGTAGCCAGGAGGGACTGGTCCTTGGAGAAGGATATCATGCTTGGAAGAGTGGAGGGACAGAGCAGGAGAGAAAGACCCTGGATGAGATGGACTGACTCACTGACTGGGGTAATGGGGGTAGGTGTGTCTGAGGCAGTGAGACTGGCTCAGGACAGGGCAGGGTTCAAAACTACTGTACAAAGGGTCACAAGCGACTCCACGGCATATAACAACAATGATCGGGGAGGAGGAAATCTACCCTCAGGTTGTATTACCCATTAATGATGGGTACCTGGCAGTAAACACTGGCATATAAGGTTAGAGTCATGCTGCTTAAGATGGTTAAGTGTCTACTTGGCTAGGCCTTAAATCTCACAGGCTGGGCAGTGAGCTTTGGCAGCCTCGCTGAAAGTGAGCTGTTGTGCTAGCCAAAAGGTGAGTGGTTCAAATCCACCAGCAGGTCCATGGGAGAGAGATGGGCACTCTCTTCCGGTTTCCATGTACAGCCTTCCAAAATCCATTGGAGGGTCCACCGTGAGTCAGAATCGACTCAAAAGCAATGAGTTTGGCTTGGTCTGAGTGGAAGTCATGAATGTAGCCATCCTCCTTTTCCACATAATACAGATTTTCACCTAATCATGTAAGCATCTCACTCACTCATCCTCACCGCCTTTGAGTCAGGACTGACTCGTAGCTCATCTTCCGGCAGGTTTTCAGAGACTGTAAATCACACGGGAGGACTTGACTGCCCAGCTACCTCCTGGTGGATTTGATGGGCAGAGAAGCATTCCCACAGGGTGGTCAGTACAACTGAAAAAAGACAGTCCCACCAGAGCTCGCTATCTTACACTGCGGTTACAGATGCCATCAGGTCAGAACCAGCATGTAACTGACGCTCCAGCGGGTTCTAAGAGGCAGTAAATCCCACGGGAGGAGAATGTTCCACTTCCTCCTGCAGAGAAGCTGGTGGATGCCAATCGCGTGCCTTGGTATTACATCAGTTATACAGGAAAATATGGTGGCCCATCTTTCTCCCATGGTGGTAAAGTTGGGAGCTCTGGTGGCCTAGTGGTAAGAAGTTGCGCTGCAATCTCAAAGGCATGTGGTTCAAAACCCAGCAGTTGCTCCGCAGGAGAAACATGGGCACTCTCCTCCTGTGCCTCTGATTTACTGCCTCTTTTGGGAGAGTCAGCTACAGGGCGGTTCTGATTCAATGGCAACAGAGGAAAACAGTCTTTGAGCACGAGATGTAAACACTTAGCTATTAACCAAAGAGTCCCTCCAGTACTTAACCATTCATCCTTATCAACAACGTAGTGACTGTGTTCATGGCAAGTCTTTTCTAAAGTAAACACTGCCTAGAAGTGGACTGTCAAGAGCAATGGTGTCAGTTAAAAGACTAAGGTGTGCCTGATCCAAGCCATGGTCTTTTCAGTTAGCTGCTGTGCATCTGAATGTTGGACAATAACCAAAGATGACGAAGAGTAGATTCCTTTGAGTTCTGGTGCTGGAGAAGGGGATTAAACATAGACTGAGAAGGTAAAAAACAGGTCTGTCCTAGAGAAAATGAAACCAGGGTGCTCCTTGGAGGCAAGAATGGTGAAAAGCTCCACCTCGCATACTCTGGGCATGCTGTAAGGAGAGGCCAGTCCTTGGGAAGAAGGACATTGTGCTTGGGAAGGTGGAGAGTCAGTGTAGACCTTCAAAGAGATGGACTGACGCGGTGACTGCAGCAATGGGCTCAAGTGTGTCGGACGAGGTGAGGACGGCACAGGACAGGACAGGACTCAGATCGGTCATTCATAGGGTCACTGTTAGTCATAGTTCACGGTGCATAACAACAGAAGTGGACTTGCTGATTCAAAAAGGGCACACATCTCGTGGTTTTTTAATTTTTTGTTTAACCTAGGATCTTTGTATCTAAAAGGAACACTTCCTCTATCGGTCAAGTTCACTCTTAGAAGCTCAGAGTTTTCAAATCTCCCCTGCAGCAGACCAATAAAGGTGTCTGGTGGGTGATACAACGAGGCACTTGGCCAGCTTTGTCCTTTGCTGGAATTTCACTGGCCATGCATGGGTCACGGTAGGGTCCTAATCAACTTGAGCTCAAGACTTCCAAGGGCAATGAGAGCTGGTCACCGAGAGAGTTGATCAGGGTCAGCTCAGACTCGCTGCACAGGTCTATCACCAGAAGAGGGCACTGAACGGGAGACCCAGCCTGGGACTGATGTCCAGTGTGGATGGAACTCAATGCCTAAACTCAATTCCATGTGCATCTACTGTGGGCCAGGTACAGCACTGGGCTCCAAAAAAGGAGGGATGAAACATGTTCTCTCTCCTGGAAGCCGTGAATATCACATTCTAGAAGCAAGCATTCCCTCTGACTTGTAAATGCATTCAGTGGTGTTGGCCCCACAAGAGCCTCATGTGCTGAGCGCAAGTTCCGGGACAGTCTCACCATGTCACTCCTCCCCTCTAAAACCATCAATGGCTCCCACTGTCCATTGTCTTGAATGAAGCAATCACATCACATTACCTCCAAAGCCTAACCCTGGTCTACCACTTTAGACGCTGAGAGGTACTCCTCATTTCCTGAATTCAGTATCTTTTTCACCCTAGCTCTCCACGATGGATAGTCATTTGCCCACGCAATTTCCATATGCCCAAATCCCAGCCATTTAAAAGAAAAAATTAAAAGGGTTCCTATCAAGTAGACACGTTAGTGTAGAACTCCACTCCGCAGTGTTGGCAATGGGTGAAGTGGATCACCAGGCTTTCTTCCAAAGTATCTATACATGGACTTGAACATCCCACCTTTCAATTAGCTCAAAAGCTTCTGGTTGTTGCTCTGTGTCATAGAGTCAAGTGTGATTCACTGTGACCCAGTGAACAACAGATCTGAACAATGTCCTAACCTGTGCTGTCCTCACCAGCTCAGACACACTAGAGCCAATTGCTGAGGCCGCTGTGTCAATCCACCTGGTTGATGGTCTTCCCTTCTTTCTTTAACCCTCCACCTTTCCAAGCTTGACAGCCCTCTCCAAGGAATTGCCTCTCCTAGTTAACAAGTTCAAAGTATGGGAGACAAAGCTTCGCCATCCTTGCTTCTAAGAAGCATTTTGCTTGCACTTTTCCAAGCCACATCTGTTGGTTCTATGGACATCCCTAACCTTTTAGAGTAATGATGTCAGTCTAGAGACTAAGGTGTGCCTGATCCAGGCCATGGTCTTTGCAATTACATGTTATATATCAGAGAGCTGGACAATGACTAAGGATGAAAGAAGAAGAATTGATGCATTTGGCTTGTGGTGCTGGAGAAGAGTGTGGAACATACCATGAACTGCCAAGAAAACAAATAGATCTGTCTTGGAGAGGGTGAAGCTAAGATTGTGAAGCTCTATCTCACATTTTGGGCGCATGGTCTGGAGGGACCGGTCCTTGGAGAAAGACATCATGCTTGGAAGAGTGAAGGGACAGCGCAGGAGAGGAAGAACCCAGAGAAGAAGGAATGACATGGTTAATTGGGGCAATTGGATTAGAAGTGTGAGAGTCAGTGAGACTGGCTCAAGACAGGGCAGACTTCACAGGGTCACTATGAGTCGCAGGCAACTCGACAGCACATAACAACCACCACCTTCTAGAGAGCTCTGGTGGCCTACTGGTAAGAAACAGCACTGCAGTCCCAAAGGCATGCAGTTCAAATCTACCAGCTGCTCTGTGGCAGGAGGGCAATTTCTTCCTGTGCAATTAACTGCCTCTGAGAATCAACTAGAAAGTTAGCTATGGATTGGTTCCAACTTGAAGGTAAAGAACCACCACCATCATCTTTTAGAAAAGCTCAAATATTGTCTCCTCCAAGAGGGAAATACTAATTTCCAAGCCCAAAGTGATGTTCACTCCTCCTTGGCAAGTGACCCCATGAAAATACCTCTGATCAGCTGTGAGCCCAGGGTGCCTGTCATTCCGAACTTCACAGCCCAAGTTCCATCCCAACCAGGGAAATTCTTTGAGCTTCCCTTCCCAGGACCTGCTCCTGCTCCTGTCTGGCCCCGAGAAGGCAGACAGGGCTCGTGCTGGGTTTCTCAGCTGGAGGAAGGAGGCAGCCCACGAGGGACACAGGGTGGAATTGATGTTTATGTTTAGCATCTAAACACCTTGAAGGACACTGTGCACAGCTGTTTCCTCTCTGATTCTCATGGGAACGTGCTTTTGGACTCCACTGTCCCCTTGGTGTCTCACTGACTTTAGCACTTCCATTCCAGGCTCTTCTCCAGCCTCAAGCTCAAACCACCCCCTGCGTGAACAGCAGCAGCAATCTTAAAGGATTTTTGTATTTCCGTTGTATTTAATCTTCCTGTTATTGTCTATTTAAGGCAAGGGATACTTGTTTTCTATTATAATAGACTTGCTTTTGTTTACTGAAAGGTTTTTTTGGTTCCTTTTCCACTATTTTGTTGTTGTCGTGTGCCACTGAGTCAGAACCAACTCACAGCTGACCCGCCAGCGGGTTTTTAGAAGCTGTAAATTATTCAGGAGGAGGCTGCCCGCCTTTCTTCTGAGCAGCTGGTGGATGGATTCGAACCCCCTGTCTTTGGGTTGTCAGTGTAACTCCTTACCAGCAGGCCACCAGCTGTTGCTGTGTACCATCAAATCAGACTCTCTTGCGGGTTTTCCAAGGCAGTTAATCTCATGGGAGGAGATTGCCCAAACGTCTCCCATGGGTCAGCTGGTGGGATTCGAACTGCGTGCAGCTAGGATTACAGCGCAGCTTCTTGCCACTAGGCCACCAGAGCGCCACCAGGCTACCAGCGCCCCCTGTATTTCTTCTATTGTTGTGGTGCACCGTGGAGTCAGAATCAACTCAGAGCTGAGCCCCCCAGCAGGTTTTTGGAAGCAGTAAATGGCATGGGAGGAGTGTGCTCATCTTTGAACCGTGTGCCCTTGGGTTGGCAGCACAACTCCTTACCACTAAGCTGCCAGTGTAGCCTCTCTTACAGGCTGGGAGACTGGAAGTCTAAATTCAGGGAGTCGGGCTATCAGAGAGACTTTCTCTCTGTGCTGATTCTGTGGAAGGGTCTTTGTCCTTCAGCACCTGTGGATGGAGTGGCCCTTGAAGATGTCCTCATTTCCTGACCTTCCCAGGGGATCAGGGAGCTTCCTGGGACCCCCACACTCCATTCCTCGACATTCCTCTGGTCTGTCCTGAGCCCCACCCTCTTCAGCTCCCTTCCCACCCCATTACATCTTCCTGCAACAGCCAGGGGATCCAGGAGTATTGCGTTCCATCCTCACTGTTCACATGATTTCCTTTATCAGCAAATGGGCAATGACTGCACAGAATCCACATTATATTAAGACACACATGTATTTTGGAGGGAACACAATGCAACACAGGGCAGCTGCTGACTCAAGGTCTGTAGTTCAAACCCACCAGCTGTGTCAAGGGTGAAAGAAGGGACAGATCTGCTTCCTAAACATGACAGATTCGGTCCTGCAGAGTCACCGTGAGCCGAAATCAACTGGAGGAGACAAGATGGTTAACTTCATTCTCGGGCTTCTCCACAATGGGAAGGCACGCTTGGCTTGACCTGGCTGGTGTCCCCCAAGGCAGGCTCAACCTCTATTTAAGTCAACCACAAATTAGTGCCCCCAATTCATTGCGAAGGTCGTGCCCTTTGGCACCACGGCAGACCGTTTAATTTTACCTCTGTCCCACTGTCTTAAATGCAGAGCGCACCATGAGCGAAGCAAAGCTCAGTTTAATGAAGGGTCCACGCCTTCGGCCTGGCGGGAATAACTGGCTCTGTATGGGGGAAGGGGGGAGCCTAGTATTTGTGGTTGAGGCTGAAAGGCCTCCCTATGGTCCCACCCACAGCCACTCCTCCCCAACCTGTAACTCTGTCATTATTCACGGGTGTGCGAAACTAGAATCACACCAGAAACACTTGACAACAGACAGTTTCACTTCTAACGTAACTCTTAACAACCTACAAGGAATTCTCTCTGGATTCTCTGAGGGAGACAGAACAAGTTACAAAGAACCTAATCCAGTCTTTTATCCTTTTTCAGCGCAAGGGTCTGGGGGGGTTGGGAAAGAAACACAATCTAATTAAGGTAACTTTAAAATTCTTTCTTTCCTGGCTGGGGGTGTGGACAAATGAGAAGAAAACCTTCTCACTATGGTGATTTCTGATTGGGAGCCATGCAAGCATAGACTGGCTTTTCTGTATTTGTGAATCAATAAATGATGTAAAGGTTTTTTTAAAAATTTTTTTAAAATTTATTTTATTAATTTTAATGAACATTTACAGAGATTTTGGATTTTCATTCATTCATTGTTACACAGGTTTTTATATATTTTTATAAGTTTAGGGATTTTTGTCAGGTGCTGATGAACCGAGTCTAACTCACAGCCATCTTTCAAGAGGGGATTACATCTCACCGTCAAGAAAACAAAAATCCTCACCACTGGGCCTAAAGGCAGCATCATTACAGATGGAGAAAAGACTGGCATTGTCAACGGCTTCATTGGATCCACCATCAACATTCCTGGTGCCAGAAGTCAAGAAACTGGGAAAACTTTGAGAAAGTTAGCTGTCAGGGATCTTTCCAAAGTCATGAGGAGCAATGATGTCAGTTTAAGGACTAAGGTGCACCTGATTCACGCCACAGTTTTCCCAACCACGTGCCATGCATCTGAGAGCTGGGCAATGAATAATGATGACAGAAGAAGAATTGATGCATTTTAGTTGTGCTGTTGAAGAAGAGTCCTGACTATCTCATGGACTGCCAAAAAAAAAAACACAACAAACAAATAAAACAAAACAGATGTGTCTTAGAGAAAAAGTACAATCAGAATGCTTCCTGGAGGCACAGATGGGGAAGTTTCTTCTCATATATTTTGAACACGACGCTTCTTGTTGTCATTAGGTGTCGAGTCAAGTACGACTCATTGAGATCCTATTATGAATAAAAGACCTGAGCGAGGAGAGGCTATTCCTTGGAGAGGGACATCATGCTTGGAAAGGTGGAGGGTCAGTGAAGGAGAGGAAGACCCTCAACGAGATGGACTGATAGTGTCTGTGGAAATGGGCTCAAATGTCTTGGGGATAAGAAAGATGGTCCTGGATAAGATAGGATACAGAAATGCCATAATATACTTGTAGGGCTCGCAATTAAATCATCATATGTTGTTCAAAGGGTCATTCTGAGTCACACTTGACCTACTGACACGTAACAGCAACAGTGATCCTATGAACAACAGCTGGAAACCTCGCCCGGTCAAGTGCCATCTTCCCGATCTCGGCCAGGCTCAAGCCCACTGTTGGGATCACTGTATCGGGCGTTAATGTGCACTTACAGAAAATACTAGAATACACTCACACACGTAGGTAGATATATGTGTTTGACAATGTTGACAAAAGCTCTCTCTAAAAGCAATGCATGAAAACCACAGATGGTTTTAATCTCTTTGCTTACTCACCACAACTTCTACATTTTATACAAGAACAATAACAAGAACAGTTTTTCTTTACTGACTGGAGCTGGTGTTGTGGAAAGCACTGGGTATACGCTGTCATTCTCCCAGCAGCCTGTGACTGGCGTGCTATTTGTACTTCCATCTTACAGATGAGGATGTGTGTAAACACACACACGTGTGCACACACAAACACACAGAGGGAACTGTGGTGGCTTTATGGTAAAGGGTGGTGCTGCCAACTCAGAGGCACATGGTTTGAATCCACCAGGTGCTCTGTGAGAACAAGATAGGCAATCTCCTCCCGTGCAACTTGACCTGAGGGAAGGTCAGCTTCTGACTTGACGGTACATGACAACAGCAGCATACACACACACATACACACACTCTTTTTTTCTCTCTCCTATCTCTCTCCCCACACACACACACACTCACTTTCTCTCTCTCCACGCACTTTCTCTCTCTCTCTCTCTCTCTCTCCCCACACACATACTCTCTCTCACTCTCTCTCGTTTTGTTGTTACATGCTGAGTTAACTCTGTGCTCAAGCCCATTTTTGCAGCTGCTCGGTCAATCCATCTCGTGAAACTGTCTTCCCCTCCTTCACTGGTCCTCTTCTTTTCCAAACACGATGCCTTTTTTTTCCAGGGACTAACACCTCCTGACGACATGCCCAGCGTACATCCGTGAGACAAGGTCTCACCGTCCTTGCCTCCAAGGAGCGCCCTGGTTGCGTGTTTCCAACACAATCCTGCCCGTTCCTTGGCAGGGCCTGGGATATTCTATACTGTTCACCAACACCCACAATTCAGAAGCATTCATGCTTCATCAGTCCTCCTGATTCACTGTCCGACACCCACATATATACACACAGACTGTGGTGGTCGTCCTTACGGACCATCAAATCAGAACTGACCCAGAGCTGACCCTCCAGTCCTTTTTCAGAGGCTGTAAATCACACAGGAGGACTGCCCGATCTGCTGGTGGGTTCGAACCACCTACCCTTGGGTCTGCAGCACATCTCCTAACCCACTACTAGGTCACCAGAGCTCCCTGATAGCAGGATATGTTGTTAGATGCGGTCAAGTCGGAACTGTCTCACAGCTGACCCTCTGGATGGTTTGTGGAGGCTAGAAACTGCATGGGAGGATACTGTCCACTTTTCTCCCGAGGAATGGCTGATGGATTTGAACCACTGGCCTTTGAGTTGGCAGCATGACTCTTTACCACTCGGCCACCAGAGCCCCCAGTGGCCCTTCCCAGGCCTCCTGCAGTCCTTTCCACACTGACTGGCATAGTCTTTCCAGAAGGGTGATGTAAACTGGAAGCAGGAGTGGCATCCACTTCCTAAACCACATGCCTCCAGAAACTCTACGAACTTTGATAAATGTCGATAGTTGTAGAGGGGCTTCAGGCCCTTTGTTCACAAGCTATGACTTGTGCTTGACCTGAAGGCAATCAACAACAACAACAAAAAAAACCATAAATTAGTTTACCCTCTCTATGAAAAGCTTTTTCCTCCTGTCCATCCACTCACTCAATCATTCATCCATCTCACTGCCACAGACTCGGTTCTGAGTCACAGTGACCCTCCACCGGGATTTGGACGCTGTAAATGTTAGCAGGCAGTGACTGCCCATCTTTCTCCCTCAAAGCAGCTGGCGGATTTGAACTGATGACCTTTAGGTTACCAATGCAACACGCTAGGGATGACACCACCAGGGCTACTTTGTGTCATCAAGTCAGAAGCGACTCATAAATGACCCTCTGGTGGGTTTTCAGAGGCAGTTAACTGCACGGGATGTGACTGACTGCCCATATTTCTCCCACAGAGCAGCTGATGGATTTGAACCCCGTGTCTTGTGGTTGGCAACCCAACTCCTTATCACTATGTCACCAGAGCTCATTCAGATGGTGTCTCTACAACACAGGATAAATTTTAAACTAATTTTTCAGCTAGATTAATATGTAATTCTGTCTAGTATCTGAACATAAGTTTAATATTTTGGGGGGGGCACCGCTGGGATGTTTAAAATATTTTTAAATACCTTACTTAGGGGATAGTGAGGGAGGGAAAAAAAAACAATGAATGAATGAAAATCCAAAATCTCTGTAAATGTTCATTAAAATTAATAAAATAAAATTTAAAAATTAAAAAAAATACCTTGCTTAGCATTTTGTGTGTAATGGTTTTCTTGAGACACCTTTTTTTCACATTGTAATTGGTTTGCACACATCCTGATCCCTTTTGATAGAAGGCTAAACCTTCTATATCTTAAGAAACAGGTTATGGATCCAAAACTGATACTATCAACGTCCTCATTTTAAAAATCTCTTTTATTGGAATACTCTTGGTCTCCTTTCGCACGAACAACTATGTTTTATCCAGGATAAACCTCATTAAGTAAACCTGAGAACTTTTTAAAAAATTACTTCATTATTTATTCTTTAAGAGTGTGTGTATGTGTGTGTGTGTGTGTACCATCAAATCAGATCTGACTGGTACAGGAGGAGACTGCCCCCTCCTCTCCAGAAAAGCATCTGGTGGATTCAAACTGCACACCTCTGGGATTGCAGTGCAGCTTCTTACCACTAGGCCACCAGAGCGCCCTTGAGAATTTTAGTTCATCAGAAGATACCATTAGGAACACAACACAGCAAACCAGACTCAGGTCAATAATATTTCCGAATATGTGCATTATCAGTTGCAATCAAGTTAAGGCCAACTCCTGATACATGACTCACACTTTGTGGAATATGTATCACAAAGGCCTCTCTCCAAAATATATACAGAACACCTCCAAATCAACAAGAAAACAGAAGGCAATATAGATGTACTTGTTTTTTGGAAAAAAAGACATGTCACACATAAGAGGGGGGACAATTCCTAACAATATCTCCAAAATATGTGCGACAGAGCTTCACCAGCCTTGTCTCCAAGAAGCAGCCTGGTTACGCCTTCTCCAAGGCAGGTCTGTTTGTTCTTTCGACAGCCAATAGGTAGCCAGGCCCCTTCTCCAACACCACAACTCAAAGGCGTCTTCTTCTGTCATCCTTATTCACTGTCCAACTTTCAGATGCAGTCATTGAAAAGAGCACGGCTGCAATCAGATATATTTCAGTTCCTGAAACTGACACCGTTGCTCCTTAACGCCTTAGAGAGGTCCTTGATAACGGGTTTGCCCACGCAATGGCCAGAGCTGTGGAGCTTTTTAAAAAACAGAAGAGAACTCTAGTGGCATAGGGAAGAATTCCAAGGGCAGCCAGGGTGCTCCTTTCAGGCAAGGAGGGCGAAACTTTGTCTCACGTGCTTTGGACACATTGCTAGGAGGGGCCGGACCTTGGGAAAAGGCCATCATGCTGGGAACGGCAGAATGTCAAGAGAGTGAGAGAGAGGAAGACCCTCAATGCAATGGACCGAGTGACACGGTGACTGTAGCAATGGGCTCGAGCCAAGACGGTAAGGAATGGGTGCAGGGAAAGGTGGGGTGCGGATCTGTTGTGCACAAGGTCCTGAGGTGCCGGGGATGACTTGGTGACATCGGATGACAGTAACATAATGATCATGATGGGGAAGAAAAAAGAACCCACCCCTGTTTTGTACAATCAGCAATGAAGCTCTAAAAATGTCCTGTTGGGTCCAGAGAGGGCCCTCCGCTGAGGCATGTCCCCCACAATCAACTCTCAGAATAGCCACCTGGGAGCCTCGCTGGCTGAAGGCCACACACAGAAAAATGCTACACTATCTCCTCCACGCAGACAAAGCTCACCTGCCCTGGGCTCTCGCAGGCCGTAACCGCTCAGCATAATTCCCAGTTCCCAGCATAGAGCTCAGAGGGTGCTGTGTGGTCAGGGAATACTATGGGGCGACCGGCAGCAGGCGGCCCAGCTCCCCTGGCCCTGTCGGTGTCCCCCTGGAGGGTTGGTCAGAGCACAGGCTGGAGGTCAAGTCCCAGCTCTGCCTGTACCAGCTGTGTGACTTTGGGTAAATCGCTTAACCTCTCTGGGCCTTCTCTTTAATATGGAACCAAGGGTGCATGCTTCACTGCCATGTGTGTGGCCCGAACAAAACCATGATGTTGTACTTGATGCCAGGAGCACCGCCACCAGCATGGTGAGGACGAATGGCCTCGTGTGGCTGAGATGAGGCGCGAGCTGGACACTCGGCTCCTGGACATTTGCAAGAATGAGAAGGAACAAGAAGGGGGACAGGCTCCCTCCCATGTCCCAGGTGTCACAAGGACTCACAGTCACCTGTAAAGTGTCTGTATACAGCAGCCGCGCAGCGCATAGGAGCTCTGAGTATTTTCAAAATTCTTCCTCTGAAGTGGGGACTCGAGAAGCTGTCCACTCTAGGTTCAGAGAGCCTTTTATGCCCTCCTCCCTTCCCCTAAAAATTAGTTACTGTCTAGTCATCTCTGCACTGAGGACTGATTTTTTCCCCCCAGAAATAAGTTGCCAGGTCTTTCTTCCTAGGCACCCCGGGGTGAATCTGAACCTCTGACCTTTGGGTTAGCAATCAAGGTCATCCACCACATGCACTGGGCCCAAAGAGGTAGTAGCTATCTGAGAAGAGCCTGCAAAAGCCAGACAGGGTGCAGAGGGAGCTGAGAAACTCATGCTGGGGGTTCACCTTAGCCGCCTCTGTCCACTGGAAACCCTGGGCTCTCAGCACAGCTGACCGTCATGGGAAGGGAAGAGCCTGCCCCCTTGTGGCAGATGTCATCTGCCACACCCAAACCTTCTCAGCACTCCAGGGTGGCTTTTAACCTGCTGTGAGGTGTGGCTGTGTCGACTTAAGACTTCCAGTGACCCCATGAAGAAGAGATCAGAACCCAGCCCTACCTGCACCCTCGTCACAGATCCCCCCACAGATTTCCACTGCCGAGGGCAGACAGCCCAGCTCCTCAACGCTCAGGGGCAGCACCGTTCCAAGCGGGTGTCCTCCCCGAGGTCTCCGGCGAGGTGAAACCCCAGCTGGTCCAACAACAACTCACCAACTGGGGTATCTGTTGTCAGTTAACACCAGGTTAACTCCCTGCCCTGCCCCGACTTCTTGGCAGACTTACACACAGCAGAAAGGAACACTGCTATCCCCGAAATCCTACTTCATCTCCAAGATCCTGCTCCGCCCTGGGGGTCCTCCTCCTCCCCACTGTCCTCCTCATCTGAGATCCCTCCCCATTCCTGAGATTCCTCATTCCCACGGCCCTCCCCTGTTCTGGAGGTCCCTCCAACCCCGTGATCCGCCTTCATGCCCCAGCGTCCTCTCCCGTCTCCAATATCCTCTATTCTGGAAGTCCTCCCACATCTCCAAGGTCCTCCTCCACCCTCAAGGTCCTCCCCGTCCCTCCATCCCCCCAAGACTCCAGGGCCCTACTCCATCTCTGTGGTCCCCTTCCATCCCTGGGACCCTTCCCCATCTTCATGGCCTCCCACCACCCCCAAGATCTTCCTCCACCCCGTGGTCCTCCTGCAGCCTCAAAGCTAACCATCAGCTCTGGGGTCTTGTCCATTCCCATCCTCCTCCTCCTCACTCTCCTCCTTCTCTGCCTCCGTGGTCCTCCTCATCTTCTTCCTCCATCCCCATGGTCCTCCGCCACCCCATCCCCCTCCTTTACCCTCATTCATCCCTTAATCACCTACAGGCTGAACCATCCAGACCCATGGGGTTCTTAGCAGTAGACCATCAAGCCCTTCTCCCTAGTCAGTCTTTGTCTGGAAGCCCCACTGAAATCTGCTCAGTGTCTGGGCCACGTGCAAGGCCCCCCAACAGGCACACACACACCCCGCCGGCAGACAGTCAGTGGCTGCACCGAGGCGCACTGGTCAGGAACAGAACCCAGATCTCGTGCAGGGAAGGCATGGATTCCAGCACAGAGCCACCACCGCCCTCCTTAATACTCCCTGATGGGACGGCACTGACCCTATAAGCCCCGTGTCCTCTCATGCTGTGTCAGGCTCCACTTCAGGCCAAGCCCAGCCCGCAGTCACTGACTCACACGGGACAGACCCGCTCGGAGTGTCCGCTCTCCCCTGGGGTGCCACACAGAACGCTGAGACACCCTGCACCGTGACACCCATCAACCACTGAGGCTATGCCAGGTGCCAACGCGGGCACTTGCTGTCATCATGACGGGCGCCCTTCAGCCAGTCTGTCCCGAAGATGCACATGCCCACGGTGTGAGCAGATTCTGAGCTCAACGATGACACAACACCAGTGAGCAAAAGCCATGACTCCTATTTCTATACAGCGAGGACGGGGGGCAGGGGGAAGAGGCAGAGAGAAGCAACAGATAAGCTAACATGTCAGGACCAAGCTGGCAGTTTGTGACAAGAGCTAGGACGAGGAAAGGGCTCAGTGCTGTGAAGCAAGGTTGGTTCCCATAGATCGGGTGATCGAGGAAGGCTTCCTGGAGGAGGTGCCATTTCTAATGACAGGCAGAGATTATCCAAAGGAGCTAGGCAGAGGGAAGCCATGAGGTCTAGGGTCAGAAAAGAGCTGGGGGCACTAGAGGGACAAGCATTTTGAATGAATACCATGGCTGGTATTGAGATTGTTCACAGCTTCAGTTTGCTCGGCTCCACAGTCAACACTCTTGGTACCAGCAGTCAGGAAATCAAAAAGCGTATCGCGATGGGAAAGTCTGCTGTTAGGGACCTCTCTAAAGTACTCAGGAACAACAGTGTCTCTCTGGAGACTAAGGTGCGCCTGATACAGGCCATGGTCTTTGCAATCGCTTGTTATGCATCAGAGAGTTGGACAATGACTAGGGAGGACAGAAGGAGAGTGGATGCTTTTGAGCTGTGGCGCTGGAGAAGAGTACTGAATGTACCATGGACTGCCAGGAAAACAAACAGATTCATCTTGGAGAGGATTAAACCAAGCTACCCCTTGGAGGCAAGGATTCTGGGGCTTCGTCTGACATACTTTGGACATGTTGCCAGGAGGGACGGGTCCTTGGAGAGGGACATCATGCTTGGGAGGGTAGAGGGACGGCGCAGGAGGGGAAGACCCTCTATGAGATGGATTGATTCGGTGACTGGGGTAATCAGGATGGGTGTGTCAGAGGCAGTGCAGTTGGCGCAGGATAGAGCAGGGTTTAGGGCTGTTGTGCATAGGGTCGCTATGAGTCGCAAACGACTCAACGGCACATAACAACAACAACAACAACCATGGCTGGAGTGGGTCGGAGGAGAGGAAGGTGGCAGAGGCTGGAGACAGGGCAGGGCTTCTTGTCAAGCTCTGTGAGATTGTGTCTCTGGGGCGCTGCCAGCATCTCCAGCCTCACCCTGCCTTCCCTGCATCTAAGAGACAGTGGGTGGGGTTAGCTCTCAAAGCCTGCCGGGGAGCACAAGGAGTTCCCCACTCCCCAAGGAGGAGGGGGTCTCACATGTCAACATCCTCTGCCTCCTTGTCCAGCCATGAATGACTGGCTTCAAGGCAAGTGGGCAGGTTGTGGGCAACTGGGGAGCTCTGGGGAGCCATTCACAGCAGGCTGACACGAGTTTGAGTCCTGCCTCCACGTGCCAGGCTTCTTAACTTCCTGTGCCTCAGTTTCCTCACCTGACAAACGGTGAGAAAACAGCCCCCTGCGATTTCACATAGCCGCTGGGCGGTTTGGTGGGGACATGCATGGAAGAACCTGGGCACTATCCATTCATTGGACACAACCTGACTCGGGTGAACAAAGCAACAAGTATTTCCAACTTGTCTACAATTCGGTGCCAGGAGCTACCAGCGAGCGATACAATTGTAAACAAAACCAGGTGGGTCTAGCGAGAAAACATTCAAGCTTTATAGTAATTATAGATAAAGGCAAAAAAATCTCATGGTAGGTGTTCACTCAAATTGGAGATTCTAGCCCCCAAGAGGAGTCCCTGGGGAGGAGGAGAGGTGGTGTCAGTGGCCTAGTGGTAAGGAGCTGCGCTGCCAGCCCAAAGCACACGGTTCAAATCCACCAGCTGCTCTGAGGAAGAAAGAGGGAAAATGAACTCCCGCGGGATTTCCGGCCTCTGAAAACCCACTGCCAGGCCAGCTACGGGTCGGTTCGAACTTAACCGGACTTAACAAGAACAGCAGCTTAACATCTGTTGGCAGAAGCCAGAAGCGATTTCTTAGGGGTCTCTTGATTGTTGTAACAATCCTCCTCCAGGCCCCAGCCGGCCGCCACCTCCCCAGAGATTAACAGCAGGCGTGGCCGGTCTCGCCCAGGGAGTGTCTGGTGTGCAGGCATGAATCATGCCCCGTTCCCTACAGGATGGGGAGGCTCCCCAAAACCAAGCTAGAAACCACCAGTGTGGGGGTGCCAGGAAGTGGCTGGGGGGTGGAGATAGGGGCAAGAGGGGTGGAGGTGACCCCTAAAACAAAAGCAGCACTCTCTCCAGGCTTCCTAACCCCGGCTCAGGGCTCTAAAATAAACTCGAACAGATTATTGTGTTGATCGAAGATACCATGCGCGGAAAAGTTCAGCAAAAGAGAAGACCCCCAACCAGGTGGATTGACAGAGTGACTGCAGCAATGGGCTCAGGTGTGTCACAGATAGTGAGGACGGTGCAGGACAGGACAGGGTTCAGAGCTGTTGTTCACAGGGTCGCTATGAGTCGTCTGCAACTCGACGGCACTTAACAACAACAACAATAATTATTATTATTGTTATTTGTGAGATGAGGAAACTTGGCTTAAGGAGAACTTGTCCAAAGTCAGTCATCAGGCCAAATTCCAGATCCCCAGAGCCTGCCTTGCTCTGCTGGACCAGGAGGCCTGAAGAAAGAGGTCGATCTGAACAGATCTGGGTGATGGGCGTCATGTGACCATAATGACCTTGACCCCTCAGGCCAGCGCCTGTGGCCAAGCTGCATGGCGGGGTGACCAAGTGGGGGCTTTGGGTCCCGGCTCTGACTCCGGCTGTGTGACTCATGCCTCAGTTTCCCCAGTTGTGCTAAGTGCTAGCACAGGGCCTCGCCCACTCACCAGGCCCTAGCCCCATCCCACTGATTAAGGGGAGACCAGGCATCAGCAAGACAAGAGTGTGGGATCAGCAATCTCAAAGCCATCAGGTTACCCAGAGAGCCAGCAAGGAAATGGCAAGGCGAGGCCCCAGGCCAGCAATTGCTGGGTGGCCAGATGTACGACTCAACCTCTGTCAATACCATGACCTAGAGGTGCAGCTGTAGTCAACTCCACATTGTCTGTCTGTCTGTCTCTCTCTCTCTCTCTCTCTCTGTCTCTCTCTCTCTGTGTGTGTGTGTGTGTGTGTGTGTGTGTGTGTGTTTTTGAGGGCACTAGCTATGAGAGAGGCTGGGAAAACAAAGAAATCTGAGATAACCTCTGTGTCCAGCACCCAGAATGAATTCCACAGCCCGTTCTCTCTCAATTTCGTGCAGTTTGAGGACTAAGGTGCGCCTGATTCAGGCCATGGTCTTTTCAATCACTTGCTATGCACCTGCGAGCTGGACAATGTATAAGGATGGCAGAAAAGAACTGATGCCTCCGACCTGTGGTGCTGGAAAAGTGTCGAATATCCTATGAGCAGCTGAAAGAACAAACAGATACGACTTGGATAAAGGGTAGCCAGGGCACTCCTTGAACGCAAGGAAGGAAGATAAAGCTTCATTTTACATATTTTGAACATGATGCTAGGAGAGGCTATTCCTTGGAGAGGGGCATCATGCTTGGGAAGGTAGAGGGTTGGTGAAAGAGAGGAAGACTCTCAACAAGATGGACTGACACAGTGACCGCAGCAGTGGGCTCAAGTGTGTCAGAAATTACGAGGATGGCACAGGACAGGACAGGGTTCAGAGCTGTTGTTCTTGGGGTCACTATGGGTGGTAATCAACTAGACAATATGTAACAATAACATTAGAAATTGGTAGCTTAGAAGTAGGAGCCATGCTGCCAACCCAAAGGTACAAGGTTCGAATCCACCAGCTATTCCACAAGCAGAAGCGGGGTACTCTCCTTCCGTATGATGTCCTGCCCCTGAAAACCCACTGGTGGATCAGCTATGTGTTGGTTTTGCCTCAAAGGCACTTAGCAGTAACATTAGAAATTGCATGGTGCAACCACTGTGGAAGGCGGGATGGCGCTTTCTCAAAAAGTTACAAATAGAGATACCATTTGACCCAGCAATTCCACTACTGGGAATATACCCCAAAGAGACCATAACCAACACCCAAGCAGATATATGCACACCCATGTTTATCGCGGCTTTGTTCACAATAGCAAGGAGTTGGAAACAACGCAGGTGCCCATCAACAAACAAATGGATAGAGAAGCGGTGGTATATTCACACAATGGAATACTACGCTGTATTGAAAAACAAGGAACTCATGCAATATTATTCAAAATGGTCGACTCTGGAGAACATTATGCTGAGTGAAGTATCCCAGTCACAAAAGTACAAATACTGCATGGTGCCACTGTTGTAAAACAGGACTGACCTTGGGGTTGGGGGGAGACTGAGAAAGATGGGTTCAACAACGTATACTGCATTGAAACAGATGAGGGAGAGAACTGTTTAAAAGGGATTTGTGATTAGGTATTTTTTTTCATGACAGGAGTCTAGAGCGAAGGCTACATGGTGGAGTGGGCCTGGGGGAGGGTTTGTAAAACAATGAAAGAATTTTTCTTTTACTTTTCCAAGAGGGTAGTGTACTAGGGGGGAGGGTTGGAAGGGGAGAAAAGTGCAACAATGAATGAATGGAAACCCAAAGTCTCTGTAAATTTTTACTGAAATTAATAATAAATTTAAATTTTTTTTAAAAAGAAATTGCAACAGGGGGCTCTGGTGGCACAGATTGTAGGGAGCCTTTCTGGGGTTCAAATCCATGGGCAGTCGCCTCTTATGTGATTTATAGATTTGGAAAAACCACTGAAGGGTCCAGCTGTAAGTTGGTTCTGCCTTGAGGTCAATGAGTTAGCGTGAGAAATTAGAACTTTTTACAAAGAAAAATGTCTTCTGTTATCTTTCCCCCATCCCAAACCCCAGTGAGGTTGTCCGAAAGTGTGGCTTCCTTTTGTTTAAATCTCAGACAAGCCAAAGCCTCCCTGGCAGAGGCCCCAGGCTGAGGGGGGTACACTCGGGCTGCACGCCCCCCCACTCCTGCCAGAACTGCAGCTAAGACAACACTGAGTGTTTTCCTCGCCGCCACAGAAGTGGAAGGCCTCCACAGTTCTGCTAAATCCTGGGAATGAATTCCAAATAGTTTCTTCATCCCCACCCAGGACCCTCCCTTGCCCCGAGCCATGGGGTCAGCTGTCCTCCCACACTCCTGCCTTAAGCCAGAATAACCCCCCAATGCCTTGGCCATCCCTGAATTCCTCATGCTGTAGCTCAAACCCAGCCCCCTCCAAACTCCCTCAGTGCAGGAGTGAGGAGGCCAAGGTCAGGGCCGGCCGGCCAGGGAGTAAAGCGCACAAGGAAGCCGTGTCCTCCTTCTCAGGATCCAGCAAGTACATATCGAGCACTGACTGCTTACCAGAAGGGAGCTATGGTGGCATAACCTGTAGGGAGGTGCGCTGCGAACCCAAAGGTGGAGCTTCTCAGGCGGTTTGAATCCATCAACAGCTCCAACGGAGAACGAAGGCTCCTGTTAGGATTTAGATCCTCGGAAGCCGACAGAGGGTCAGCAAGGAGTCAGAACCAACTCAAAGGCAGTGAGTCTGAGCTTTCAGCGCCAGGTTTGTTCTGATGTGTTCCCAAGTACATGGAGTACAAAGAAGAGGGCACCCACGCACTGTCCCCCACTCAGCCCTCGGTCCCCAGGGTGCTGTGGACATCTGCCTGCCCTCCTGCTGAACTCTCTCACACATGCCCACCTGCCCCCCGCCCCAGTCTTGTTACAGCTTCACATCTCAGTGGGACTATGTGTTAAGAGTTAGGGTGTGGGGATGTAGCTCTGAATTGGGGAGAGAGAGTTCTGTGTTGGGTTTCTCCGAGGAGGGGATATTTGGAATGAGATCTAAATGAATACAAAGAGCCAGCAGCTAAACTGACAGGAACACCAAACGCGGGTGGGGGAAGCGAGGGAGAAGAATATTCCAGAAAAAAAGGCCAAGGGAGGGCAGAGTAGAGGAGGAGGTAAAAAAAAATCCACAGCCAGCTGGTCCATTCTGACTTATGCTTGGGGATGTGGAGGGTCAGTGAAAGACAGGAGGCCCCTCGACGAGATGGACTGACCGACGCAGTGACTGAGGCAATGGGCCCGAGGGTGTTGGAGATGAGGGCGGCGCTGCACAGGACAGGATTCAGGTGTGCTGTTCACAGGGTCGCTGTGAGTCACTGTCAAATGCACCTAACAGCAACAACAACAACAACAAGAAGGCAGAGCAGAGCTGCCCTGCAGGGCTTCCAAAGCTCTTAAATCTTCACAGAAGCTGACATCCTCACCTTTCTCCTGCAGAGGGGCTGGGGGGTTTGAACTGCCCACCTTTCTGGTTAGGGGCTGAATTCTTTAACCAGGGCTCCTCGGGTAGGCAAGGAAAAGTGGAAAAGACAGTCTGTGTTGGGCGCTGGCAATGTGTAGGGAGTGGGGGAAGGAAGGGACTCTGTCGGGCAGGACCGGAGACCTGGGTGCGGTGGACCGGCCACTGTCACTTTCTATGCGGATGGTGACAAGCCTGGATGAGTTCAATGCAGTGAAAGCCTAGCGAATAAACAGACAATGTGGCTTTAGACAGTTACAAAAGGGCTCAACGTGACAGTGAGAAGCAAATTATGCGCCCTCCAAGGGAGCTCTGGTGGCCTAGTGGCAAGAAGCTGCACTGCAATCCCGAAGGTGTACAGTTCAAATCCACAGCGTTTCGCTGGAGGAAGGGCAATTTCTCCCAGTGCCTGCCAGATCCAACTCGAGGGTACACAGTAAGGCGGAAAGAAGATGATGCAACCTCCAACAACGATCAACTCAGAGCCACCTCTGTGTGGAAGCGGGGAGCACCCTGGGCCTGCTAGCCCAGCACCAGCACAAAGTGCAGACTCAGAGGGACCTAGGTTGAAACCCCAGCATCTCCATTGCCTAGCTGTATGACCATGAATGGACGCATTCCTCTCCCCAAACCTCAGTTTCCACATCTGTCAAATGGGGAGAATGAGGCTGCCTTCCGTGGTACACCACAGCCTCCTCCTCTCGCCTGCCCTTTCTCTGGGCCTAACACGCGACAATTCTCAGACACGTTCAACCACCAGCATGCCCTCCTTTTAGAAGAACTCCCTCAAACCCTCACTGTGGTTGGGTCAGAACCGACTCCTGTCTGACCACCGCCTTCCCCAGAGTTTTCGGAAGGCTGTGAATTTCAGGGAAGGAGGAAGGCGAGTGCCCACCTCTCTCCCTCTGAGTCGCTGGTGGACTCCAGCCACCAGAGAGGCCTGGCCTCGGGGTCAGCAGCACAACCCCCCTGGGGACCAGGCCACCAGGGCTCCCTCCTTTCAGAACAAGAAACACAAACCGTCGCTCTTCCCACCTTCTCCTGTGCAAATTTTCAGTCACACAGGAGGTGAACTTCCCCGGACCAGGGGTTCGCAAGACCACGGCGTTCCTCCTCTGGGGCCTGTTATGGGCTGTGGCCCATCGCGTGGATTCTGATTTATCATATCATAGGACAGAAAAAGAACCCCATATGGTTTCCGAGGCCGTAATCTTTACAGAGGCAGCTTGACACATTTTTCTCTTGTGGAACCACTAGCGTACTGAAACTGCCAAGTCAAGTGCTTAAACACTGAACCACCAAAGTGGACTGAGTAACTGTCTCTCCATCAAAAATGCTGCTTCCCTGGAGAGCTCTGGCAGGAAGGAGTTACGCTGCCAACTCAAAGGCAGGGAGTTTGAATCCATCAGATGCTTTCAGGTAGAAAGATGGGGAATCTCCTCCCGTGTGATTTACAGTCTCTGAGAACCTGCTGGAGGCTCAGCTGTGAGTCCCTGGCACCTGGGACCCTTATGTCCAGTCAAGGAGTCTCTGGAGATGACTCAGGGGGCTTCAGATGGGAGGAGGCTAAGTCTCAATTACTGAGGCCAACAGTCCATAGGATGCTACACTGCTCAACACGAGGTCGGTGGTTCAAATCCACCAGGAGGCTCCGGGAAAGACAGATGGCCAGTCTCTTCTCATCATTAAGACGTATGGCCTCAGAAACTCAACAGAGGGTTACTGTCGAGGCAGACTCAATTTCACAGCAGTGTCTTTGTGGTACGTCCTTCCAGTGTCTTTGTGGTACGTCCTTCCAAGAGGGAAGCAGAGGAAGATTTCACACAAGACAGAAAAAGGGGTGTACCGGGAAGCGTCTGCTGCCAGCTTTGAAGATGAAGAGAGGTCAGGGGCCAGGGAATGCCATTCTAGAAGCTGGAAGAGCTCGGAACACGCTCTCCCAAGAGCCTGCCAATGTCTAACTTCCACCCCAGAGAGACAGGTTTCAACCTTCCGACTTCCAGAAGCGAGGGAGAACGGATTTGTTTTGTTGTTTTAAATCATCAGGTTGGTGAAAGCTTCTTGCAACAACTGCAGGGCGCAAACGTGGAGTCTGGGCCAGAAATGAGGCTTTGGAATTTGGACCAACATTCACAGCCAGAGGCAGCACAGGGATGAATGAACTTCCGCGGGTGGAATCCAGACACCTGCATTTTTGAGACCTCATTGAGAGATAGCAGGACCGGGGTGGAGGTGGGGGAGAGATGCACGTATGGGGAGGCAGAAAGGTTCAAAATCTGTGGCTACTTGAGAATCCACCAGTCACTCCCAGAGAGACTGAGGAAGCAGTGTGTTGAGGAATTACACCCTTGGAAGCCGTGGGCTGATTCTGTTCTGTCCTTCAAGGCTGGCGATGAGGCAGAATCCCCTTGACTGCAGGGAGTCTGCTGTTGGCTTGCGTGGGGTCCTAGAGGGTAGGGTCTGTCACTTGTATTTTTGAGTCTCTGGGGCTTCAAAACAAAGACTCTGAGGTGGTGTAGTGCCTTGTATGTCTGACCGTTAACCAAAGGGTGAGTGGTTCAAATTCACCAGGCTCTCCAAGATGGACAATCTCTTCTCATAGGGATTCACAGCCTCAGAAATCCGAAAGAGGAGGGGAGCTCTGGTGCCCTAGTGGCAAGAAGCTGCACTGCAATCGCAGAGGTACATGGTTTGAATCCACCAGATGCTCTGCCGGAGAAGGAGGGGCAATCTCCTCCTGTACCAGTCAGATATGATTTGACAGTACACACAATTTAAAAAAATAAATAAATAAATTTTTTTTAAAAATCCGAAGGAGGGTCCCTAGGAATCAGAATTGACATCATGGCAGTGGGTTTAGGGCTTTATTAAGACCAAGCCCATAGCAGGGGCTTCGATAGGAACAGGTGGCTGACTTAGGGTCCCTGGAAGGAGGTGACCGAGGCCTGCAGCGAGAGAAATGAAACAAAATGCATGATATCAATAGAGACTCTTCAAAGCAGAGGTGCTGGGGTTCCTTGATAAAGTCCCTCCACAGAGTCCTGGGCCAGAAGCCAACACTTCTCGGGGGGAGCACCCCGTCCCCAAGGCCAGCCCAGCCTTGACATTCTGGGAGCCCGGAGCTAGAGAGAAAGAAAGGATGTGATTCATTCAAGGGAAGGTCCTTCACCGGAAGAGGAAGGAAACCAGGCCAGAGATCCGGGCCCAAATTTAACAACTTCCTTCCATTCTGCTCAAAAACAAATACAAACATACACACACACACACACACACACACACACACACACACACACACACACCCATCTCCTCCCATTCCTGCGTCAGGTATCAGCCTCCAGAACCAATGTCAAATCCAGGGTTGGGACAGGGAGTCAGAGGTCCCACAATCAACCTTCTCCAGATGGAGCATCTAAAAACACAGGGAGCGGAGAGCTGTTAACAGAAAGGGAATTCCAGAGAGAGATTTCTGTCACTATTGGAGGGTAGAACAGCTTCTCTCTGTGTCTGCCTCTGTCTGTGTTTAGCCTTCTCGATCTCTCTCTTCCTCTGTATCTTTGTTTCTCTCTCTATGTCTTTCTCTTTGTCTCTCTCTCTATGTCTCTCTCTCTCTCTATGTCTCTTTCTGTCTCTCTCTCTCTCTCTCTTCCCACCCCTCGCCCTCACACAAAGAAAAAACTAAAGTACCAAGATGTCCAGCAGGAAATAAAAGCCTTTTACGACACTGAGAATTTCAGATCCTGGAAACAAACCTATCACATGCCCTCAGTCCCTCAGAGGACAATTATTAACATCCTCAAATGTCTCTAGACAGTAGCTAATTTGTGTTTTAAATCCCAAGTGTGTGCAGGGAGTTGATGTGCTCAAGCCTTTTTAGCAAGTTTCATCTGGAGAGTATTTTTCCTACCCAATAAGATCCAAGTCCCTTGCTGTATAAACCTGCATCCAAAGAGTGAGAGAGAAAAGGGCAGCCTGAAGGCTTTGCAACCTCCGAAGTGATCCTGCCGGGGACTTCCCAGGGCCTGGAGTCCGAGATTTCCTGAGAATCCTTTCAAAGGCCCATTGATGGGCAGGCTGGGGGTTACTGATTTTCATCTGCTCTTTCTCCTCAGGATTTCTGTGCTGAAGAGGAGGCGCTCCACGTAGGTCACAGATAACTCTCTAAGTCACACCTGTCAAGTTGGGAGCCCCTCAGAGCTGATCCTCCAGCAGGTGCTCCGAGGCTGTAAATCACACTGCCCATCTTTCTCCCTCAGAGGAGCCCGCTGGTGGATTCGAACCAACAGAGTCAGAGGCACAACTATTAGCTATTTCACTAGAGCTCTCTCATGTTCCACATTAGACCCTGGAAAACAGTAAAACCTTCACTTGGCCAAGTAAACCGTACAGCCCTGAAAGGAAGAGGCTGAAAACCTGTATTCTCAGAGAATTTCCTCTGTCCCGTTTCCTCCGGAGATAACAGTGTTTTGGTAACAACCTACCGAGTTTCTGAGATTACAAAGCTCAAGGGACCTGACACAGGCAGAGCAAACCTTAAAAACACAGATGCAGTGGGTTCCTGTCATACCCCAGTTATAAACCAGAGCACACCACCTGCAAGGCAATCCTAGTTCACGTCAACTTCACATGGCTCTGAGAACTGCAGCCATGGGGCTTTGAGTGGCGAGTCCCCGGGAAGCAGACTTCCAGGCTTGTCCTCCGACCTGAGAACTGCCAACTTCTCCTCTCTGAGAGCGGCCAAGAGCACTAACCACTGCACCACCCAGGGATGCCGCCACTGGTGAGCGAGGCCCCTCCATAGTCTGTCTGTGGTCTCGTCGCACCCCTGTTTAAGCCTCCTGAAGCAATGGGATTAATCCAAGGTCGTCCTTCCATGGTGGGGCATCCCTGCTGTGGCCTCACTCTGCCAGCACCCCCCAACTCCCTGTGGGTCTCTCCTTTCTCAGCCCTTCCACAGGAAGGTGAGGCCACACGTCAGCTAAAAGCCCATTCCTCTGACTTCTTGCACACACACTCCCTGTCCCTCTGACCCCACTACCCTCTCCAGCCCATAAAGTCCAAAACAGTAGGGTTCTGGGTTCCCTGGGCCCCAACCAGGTGAGTTATTTCCTAAATGGATTATTTGATAGAGACACTGGATTAATTAAATTCAGAGAGGTAAAGGGACTCACTCAAGGCCACACAGCAGGAAGTAACAAAGTGAGAAGAATCAGGAACCAGGATACCATCCTAACAGCTCTTTGAAGGGACACGGGTAAAAGCAGCAATGAGGATGCTGGTACCACCCCAGCAGAACGACGTGGATCCTGCAGCAGCTTCCCAGAGCGCTCCAGTGAGGCCAGGCCTGGGCCCACTGGGCTGTGTCCAGGTGAGAGCGTAACTTCTTTGGCAAAGGTCATCTGAGCGCAGGGACCTGGCACAATCCTCTGTCGTCCTCCTGTGGTTCTGACACTTCCAGGGTACAAGGACCCCAACATCCAAAGGACAAATGTCAGTGATGTTCTCTAAGGAAAGTGGGCCTTGTCCACTCAAACCCATTCCCCGATCACCTCCATCCTCCTTCCTTACCCGCTGTCACCCCCAGCTCTGCATTCGCAGCGTGTGAGAGACTCAGAGCGCAAAGGGACAATTCAGTAGCCCTGACTGGTGGAAGGGGGGATTTTTGTTTTCTCAATGTGGAAGTGTAACCCACACTGAAGACAGATTTGTCTTAACTTGGATTCACAATGCACACCCAAGGACACAGCAGTTAAGAAATCAAAAGGTGTCCTGCAGTGGGAAAAATCTGTTGTCAAGGACCTCTTTAAAGGGCAAGGATGTCCATTTAAAGACTAAGATGCGACTGACCAAAACCAAGGGTTTTGTATTTGTTTTGTTTTCAGTTGCTTCCTGCAAAGTCGGACAGTGAACAAAGAACATCAAAGGAGAATTGATGCTTTTGAATTATGATGCTGGCAAAGAGTTCTGAACATCCCAAGGCCTGCTGAAAGAACAGAGAAACCTGTCTTCACTGTAGTGCATCTAAGGTGCTCGTTGGAGGCCCAGGATGGTGACACTTTATCTCGTGTACTTTGGTCATGTTGTCAGGAGGCACCAGTCCTTGGAAAAAGACATCACGCAGGGGAAAGTGAAGGGTCAAAGGAAGAGAGGAGGACCCGCAATGAAATGGACTGGCACGGTGACTGCAGGGATGGGTTTGGGCGGGGTGGAGATAGTGAGGTCAGGACAGGACAGAGATCAGGTCTGCTGTTGGTGGCGTCACCATGAGCTCCAGCAGACCTGATGGCACCTAATTAACAACATGGAAGAAACATCCCTCTAACCAGAAAGAAGTCTCCACCAGGTAATGATGACCTGTCTTAACATTTCTTGCCCACCCTTTTTGACAAAGAAAGGGAGCCAGGGCTTAGGTTCAAAGCCCATGGCAGAAACAACACACATAGAGACAGAATGTGCTGAAACCACTGGGTTTTCTCTACATTTTTAGAGCATCTTCTAATTATGGCATGCATATGGGTTTCTTAAATCACACTAATGATGAACACATTCAAGTGAAGGCGAGCTCTGGTGGCCTAGTGGCAAGAAGTTGCACTGCAATCCCAGAGGTGTGTGGTTCGAATCCACCAGATATTCTATTGGAGAAGGAGGGGCAATCTCCTCCTGTACCAGTCAGATCCAAGTTGACGGTACGCACACACACAAAAATAATAATAATAATTTTTTTAAATTTAAAAAAAAATACCAAAAATGGATTTAAGTGAAAACTAATAGGATGATTCTGAAACACTGTGGTTGTTAAGTACCATGGAACTGGAACTAACTCAGCTGACCCTGGGTTTTCCAAGGCTGTAAAGCACATGGGAGGGGTTTGCCCATCTTTATCCCCTGGAGCAGCTGGTGGATTCGAACTCCATGCCTTCGGGTTGACTGTACAGCTCCTTACCCACTAGATCACGTCAACTCCCAAATGTTCAAAAAATATTGCTGCCGGTGTGTGCCGTCAAGTCAGAACCAACCCATAGCTGACTTTCCAGTGGGTTTTCAGAGGCTGTAAATCACGGAGAAAGCAGACTGTCCACCCCTCTGCAGGGGAGCAGATGGTGGATTTGAACCTTGTGCCTTAGGGATTGCGGTGCAGCTTCTTACCACTAAGCCACCAGAGCTCAAGCCCTCCAATCTCAGATGATTGACTCTCTTCCATGAATAAATGGGATCTTTTCCTTTTGACAGGGTAATTCTTCATAAACCCCACCCTCCCTTCAAGAACTATGATGTCCTTTCCCAACTCTGGCCTTTTTTTCCCTTTTTTTAATTTTTATTATTTTTGTGTGCGTGTACCATCAAATTGGATCTGACTGGTACAGGAGGAGATTGTTCTTCCTTCTCCGGCACAGCATCTGGTGGATTTGAACCGTGTACCTCTGGGACTGCAGTGCAGCTTCTTGCCACTAGGCCACCAGAGCTCCCCCCAGCTCCGGTCTTTAAAAAGAATTGCTTCCTCCTTTGCTGAATTAATCACGGCCTAGCGCTGCTTTGTCCCTAACTCCTCCCTCTGCAAAGTCTTTTCCCTAATAAACGTCTTTCTTTGCTTACACAGAAAAGCCTGTGCTCCTGTTCTGCTATTCTTACTTAACAAGAGGAGGAGGAACTCAACTGTAAGGTGTGGACTGGAGACATTCCTGGGCGACCACATTGTGGACGTGGTGTGGCGCCTGTGATTCTGGGAGGCAGAGCAGAATACTGCTCCGTGAGGTTTTCAGCGGCTGGTTTGTCTTTTTCTTTTTTTTCAATTTTATTTTATGAATTTTCATGAACATTTACAGAGATTTTGGATTTTCATTCATTCATTGTTAGCTCCTCTCTTTGAAAAGCAAAAGATAAACTTCTTTGTTGGTATACAATCCCCCTCGACCACGACCCTGCCCCCCTTCCCCCCCGCCCCAAATGCACTCCACTATGCAACCTTAATTCTCCATTCCTGTGATAATCATAATATGCTATCATAGATCACTTTTAAACAGTTCTCTCCCTCATCTGTTTCAATTCAGTATATATAATCTATCCAGTTTTTCTCAGTTTTACCCCAACTGTGATGTCAGTCATTTTCAACAACAGTGGCACCATGCAGTATTTGTCCTTTTTTGACTGAGATATTTCACTCAGCATAATGTCCTCCAGGGTCATCCATTTTGAATAATATTACATGAGTTCCTTGTTTTTCAATGCAGCATCGTATTCCATTGTGTGAATATACCACAGCTTCTCTATCTATT
>NW_006399839.1:8003464-8013599 GCF_000299155.1 Elephantulus edwardii | reverse complement strand
CATTTTTCTTTTTCGTACAGACACCCAGAGCCTACCCCAGACCAGGTCAGTCAGTCTGAGTCTCCAGACAGTAGCCCTGATACTTATAATTTTTGCAAAACTCAGAGGGGAGGGGGAACACATAACAATAACAATAACAATAACAATAACAATAACAATAACAATAACTGAGGAGGAGACAGTTTCCTAATGAGCAGACAGGGCTAAGAACCACGGTCTGGGTCCTCAGTAGCCAGGAGAGCTGGGTTCGGGGTTTTAAGAGAACATTCTGGAACAGTTCTATCTAGGCTTTAAGAATTTCACTCTAAAAAGGGTCATGCCAAGGCATGCCCTGGGCGGCTGAAAAACAGGTTCTCTAGTACTTCCTCGCTGTCTGAATGGCTGGAACACATCCCAGCAAAGTTCACCAGAAAATGGAAAAACTTCTAGAACGCGTACCCACTGCCCATGTCTCACCCCGAGTCTGTGCAAAAGCCCAGCAGACACAGACCCAAAATTCAGACACCAGGACCCAGGCTTGGCTTCCAACCGCAGCTCGGCCGCATCCTAGCAACATGGCCTGACGCAAGTTAGTTTGTTTCTTGGTGCCTCAGTTTCCTCATCTATACAATGGGCATAATGGTACTACCTACCTCGTGGGGACTTTGAAAGAAGTTAAAACATTAGGAAGCTCTGGGAAGAGTACCCGATTCCCAGTATGTGCGTTGCCATACAGATATATACAGAGAGAGAGTTATGTGCCATCAAGTCAACTCCAACTCATAGTGACTCTATGTACAACAGCCCTAAACCCTGCTCTATCCTGATCTCACTGTCTCTGACACACCCACCTCCATTATCCCAGTCACTGAATCAAACCACCTCATCTAGGGTCTTCCTCTGTTCCACTGTCCCTCCATTTTTCTAAGCATGATGTCCTCTCCAAGGATTGGTCCCTTCTTGAACATGCCCAAAATATATCAGACAGAGCTTCAGAAACCTTGCCTCCAGGGAGCAGCCCGGTTTCACTCTCTCTAGGTTGAACCTGTTTATTCTTCTAGCAGTCCATGGTGTATATTCAATGCTCTTCTCCAGCACCACAGCTCAAAGGAATCAATTCTTCTGTCATCCTTAATCATTGTCCGGCTCTCTGATGCACTGCAAGTAACTGCAAAGACCATAGCCTGGATCAGCGCACCTTAGTCTCCAGATGGACTTCGGTGCTCTTCAGCACTCTGGAGAGGTCCCTGACAGCAGACTTTCCCCGTGCGATTCACCTCTTGACTTCCTGGCTGCTGGTACCAAAAGTGTTGATGTGGAACAAAGCAAACTGAAGCTGGTAACAATCTCAATCTCTTTACCATCTATCATGATATAGAGATATAGACAGATAGAGATAGATAGATAGATAGATAGATAGATAGATAGATAGATAGATAGATAGATAGATAGATAGAGACAGAGATAGATATATACACATGTTGTTGTTAAAATCAAATCTCCTCTTATGTCCACATCCTAATCCTCAGAAAAGGAACAGAATAGTGTTTCATCTTACATGACAAAAGAGAATGAAGACCACAACTAGATAAATGTAAACAACCCAGTCACAAAATGGGCACAAGATATGAACAGACACTTTACCCAAGAAGACATTCAGATGGCGAATAAACACATGAAGAAATGGTCAAAATTCCTAGCTCTAAAAGAGATGCAAATCAAAACAACTATGAGATATCATCTCACCCCAGGAACAATGGCAAAATTCAACAGAGCAGCAAACAACAAATGCTGGGGAGGTTGTTGTGGAGAAACTGGAGAGTGTAAAATGGTGCAGCCACTATGGAAGGCAGTATGGCGCTTTCTCAAAAAGCTGGATATAGAAAGAAATACCATTTGACCCAGCAATTCCACTACTGGGAATGTACCCTAAAGAAACCCGAATTAGCACCCAAGCAGATATATGCACACTCATGTTTATTGTTGCTTAGGTCACAATAGCAAAGAGATGGAAGCAATCCAGGTGCCCATCAACAAATGAATGGATAGAGAAACTGTGGTATAGTCACACAATGAAATACTATGCAACACTGAAAAGCAAGGAACTCATGAAATATTATACAAAATGGGTGACCCTGGAGGACATTGTGCTGAGTGAAACATCTCAGTCGCAAAAGGACAAATACCGCATAATGCCACTGTTGTAAAATGAGATTGACATCGGGGTTGGGGGAAACTAAGAAAAGAGGGGATAAATAATGTATACTGCATTGAAACAGATGAGGGAGCGAACTGCTTAAAAAGAATATATTATCAGGTATTATCTGCATGACAACAGTCCAGAATAAGAGCTGCATAGTAAAGTGGACTGGGGTGGGAGTGGGTAATTGTACAACAATGAAAGAATTTTTTTTTCTCAAAAAGAAAATCTGAACTGGAGGGATGGGCAGAGAGGAAAATGTGCAACAATGAATGAATGGAAAACCAAACTCTGCATAAACTTTCATTAAAATCTCAATTTTAAAAAAAGAGAATGAATAGTGCAGACAGAAAAATGGTTGTTTATCAGTGGCCCTTGGGATGTGAAGATCTTCCACATCCATAGATTATGTCAACAAGCCCCAGGTAATCAGGTTGATAACCGAAAGGTCGGCAGGAAGCCTGGTCGTATCCTCCAATCAAGATGTTCAACTTCAGAAACTCAACAGGAGGTTGAATGCTGTGAATCAGATCAGACTAGACAGAAGAGAGGTGGGGTTTTTTCATTTGTTTGAGGGACACACACACACACACACACACACACACACACATCATGTCTTGGAAGGAGAAACTTTTTTAAAAATTATTCCATAACTTGGGAGGGACTGGAGAGCATTATGCTGAGTGAACTAACTCAGTCTCGTTAGGACAAATACTACATACGACCATTATTGTATAAATAAGTAGTAAAATGTGTCTGAGGATCCAAGGAGGGGGGGAAGATGGGAGCAGAGGAGTGAGGATGGGCAGGGGGGAAACCATAGGGTGGCACAATGTGGCGAGGGAAGGGGGTAAAGGAAATGGGAAAGATCCAGTGGGGATCTGGAAAGACAGAGCATAGGTAAATGGTGTTTTAATCATGTTTTATAAAACATGATTAATGGGAATGATGTTATGAAACATACAATGGATGAAGGACAGTGTGAAACACAATGTATATGAACTTTGTACACAAACCAATACAAAATAAAAATGAAACAAAACAGGTGTTAGACTAAACACTATCCACAATCCCTACACAGAAAGGGATCATCAGGGGTCACCTCGTCCATCCCCGTCTTCATGGCCCTGGTGGTTTCCTCATCTTCAGAGAATCACCCCTTCCCTGCTTGATGGGCATCCAATAAGCACACACAGGTGGGCCATCACGGAGGAACACTAGTGGTATCTATCAATCATAACTGCTGTGATGTATGCAGCATTCCCAACCCCCCGTGTGTGGGACGCTGGGATTAAAAGCTTCACCCACAGACAGCTTCTCAGTCAGCCCTCCCAGCTGCCCCACCAGGTGGATCTGTCACGCCCATTTCACAGATGTCAAAACTGAGGCTGAAAAAAAAAACTGAGGCTGAGAAGCACATCTGCACCCAGTGACAGAAAGCGGTGGAGTCGAGGATTCGAAACCCAGACTTCATGCGGTCCAGAGCCTCCCCCACTTTGCTACAACTTCTCCCCTTCTAATAAGGCCATTTATTCACAAAACTGGCTCAAGAGCAGTGGGTAAAACAACTGCTGTCAAATCCAGTCTGAGCTCCTGACGACCCAGCAGCAGCACTAAGCAGTGGAACCAGGTTCCGCAGGCTTCCTCCGTGGCATCGTGGGGTGGGCTCAACCCAGTAACCTTTTTAATTAGTTGTCAGGTGCAAACTACGCTTTCCCTAGCCACTTTTCTGAGCACCTACTGTTTGTTAATACTGTTGAGTTGGAATCGACCCATAGCTGACCCTCCAGCAGGTTTTCAGAGGCCATTTGTCACATGGGAGAAGACTGCCCATCTTTCTCCTGAGGAGAAATGCATGGATTCGAACCACTTGCCTGTGAGTCTGCAGCACAACTCCTTACCACTAGGCCACCAGAGCTCCTTCACTGAACACCTACTGGCGCATCCTCCTTTGAGTCCTTTGAAACAGGTGTTTTTGCTGAGCCCATTTTACAGGTAAGGAAACAAGCAGAAGGAGATAGTTAAGTCCGCCTCCTTCTGGATCAGTGTCGTACTCTCCTCACTGGGCTGTGTGTCAAGAGGGTCCGGTCATCCTGCTCACACACTGCCCCCCTGTGACGGGCAGAGTGTCCAGAAGGCTCTGTCCCCCACTCTCAGCATCACACAGCCCGGGCCCCGGGGCCAGCAGTGCCTCTCCTGCAAAGCCACGCACAGGCAGGTGCCACGGGCCGCGCCGGACAACCAGCAAGGAGAGGAATCAGCCACTCACCCAGGTGCCACACGAGTCACCCCTGGGTCGGTGGGTCCTCTGTGCCCCAGGGGGCCAGCAGTTGTCTGTGCTCCATCAGAAAGCTCTGAAACTTCACCTGCCAGGTGAAGACAAAAATGAAGTGAATTAGACATTGGGATGCCCTGGCTGTGTTTACATGGACGGGTCCCCAAGACCCACATTATAGGAGGCAGTGAGAGTGTCAGGTACAAAGAGGGAAGAAAAATGAGCCAGTCGACGCTGTACCATCCGGCTCTGGCTCCCTGAGTCCTGGTGGTGCAGTGGTTAAGCACTGGCATGGTGGGCAAATCAAACCCAGCTGCCCCTGAGCAGTAAGACCTGGCCATGTGCTGCAGGAGAGATCACAGCCTTAAAGCCCCGGCCCTGCAGCTCGGCTGGGCCCCGCAGGGTCACCGTGAGTCAAAACCGGCTCCCGGGCAACGGGTTTGTCCCTGTTCTGCTCCTCCCGCTGCGTGACCCGAAGCACACGGCTCTTCCTCTTCAAGCCCTTTGTTCCCTTCCTGGGCAGAGGAACACTTCCAAAGGAACAGCGCGCACACACACACACACACACACACACACACACATCCAGACAGCTCTGTGAAGGCCGGGATTCAGTGCCTGCCCCAGGGGAGCCGACCGCCTGGCTCCATCCACGGAGAATGGCTGGATGGGGGACAGGCCACCTCCCGGGACAGGCACCCAGCTCAGCAGGCCACCGAGAACTCAGGGCTGATGGCAGGGGGTAGGGGGTGCGGCGAACAGGAAGCTGAAGACCACGGGGTCTGTGACCTCACCAATACTTGTCACCAGGTACACAGTGAACGGGGCAGGGCTGCTGCAAAGCCTATGCTCACTGCCGGACAAATAACGCAAACCTCTTGGCTTCTGCAAATGAGGGAACACCACGAGTGCCAAATAAAAACGGAGACGAGACAGACAAAATGCTGGGTTTCCGCAGCGGGTCACCTCCTCTGAGCCTCCGTTTTCTCATCTGGAAAAATAGATCTATAGTACCCAACAAGGGAGCTCTGAAGGCCAAGTGGCAAGCAGCTGCACTGCAATCCTCAAGGCACGTGGTTCGAGGCCACCAGCCACTCCGTGGGAGAAGGAGGGGCAATCTCCTTCCGTGCAATTAACCGCCTCTGAAAACCCATGAGAGGATCAGCTACGTATGGGCTGGTTCCAACTCTATGGTACACAATAACAACAAGGGAGCTCTGGGGGCTTAACGCTAAGCAATGAACCCAAAGGTGTGTGGTTCAAATCCACCAGCTAGCCTCTCTGCGGGACTGAGATGGGCAATCTCCTCCCATGCCAACTAACTGCCTCTGAAAACCCACCAGAGAGTCAGCTATGAGTTAGTTCTGACTTGATGGCCCCTCAACAAGAAGAGGGAGTGAGCTCTGGTGGGACAGTCTGGAGGGAGCTACACTGCTGTTCCAAAGACAGCATCTCTGGGGGTTTGAATCCACCAGCTGCAGAGAGATGGGCAAACTCTGCCCGCACAACTTCTGGCCTTGAAATCCAATGGAGTGCCGGCTATGACAGCGATGAATGTGAGTGCTTACCCAGGCGGGAGGGTGACCCTGAGGTCGAACTGAACCCCAAAATAACATCTATCCCCACCAAAGTGGATCGACAAGAGGGCTGGTACAGGGCACAGGAGAGCAATGAAGGCACGTGTGGAGGTGACAGGAGCTGCCGGCCGTCACCTGGCAGGCCAACGTGGCCCTTGGAACCTGACCCTCAGCCCTCAGCTGCAAAGAGGTGAACCTCCCACAAGGTCAGAAGGATCTGCCCCACCCAGGCCTAAGTGAGACTGAGAAATCCTTTCCTGAAGGTGGACACGCCTTCAGAGTCAGCTCGGGATTAGCTGAGGGCCTGGCAGGGCTGGTCAAACATCCTCCCTCCGTGCAAACCAGCAGGGAAGGCACAAGTCGGAGAGGGTGGGCAGGAGGGGAGGGCAGGAGCCTAACCCACTGGGGTCAGCACACACAAGCTACTGCTACTATTATCATTAAGGCGGTCAAGAGGCTTATACATCACACAAGAGGGGACTTACACATCTTTCTACCACAGAGCGGCTGGTGGATCTGAACCATGTACCTTTGGGTTGACAGTACAACTGTTTACCCCTAGGCCCCCAGAGCTCCTCAGTTAATCACGGGTATTACTCCTCCTTGGTTATTTGGTGTTATAGAGTCCTTAGAAAAGGACATCACGCTTGGAAAGGGAGAGGGTTAGAAAAGGAGAGGAAGACCCTTAACAAAACAGACTGGTACAGTGATCCTGACAGAGGGATTGGCACAGGGCAGGACAAGGGTTCAGACCCACTGTTCACAGGGTCACTGAGTCAACTCAGTGGCACCGAACATTATTCATCCTCAGGGCACAGTGCTTAAGCCTTGGCTGCGAATGGAAAGGTCACTGGTTCAAACCCACCTGCTGCTCTGTGTGAGATAAACGAGGCAGAGGGTTTCTATAAAGATTTCTCAAAACACAACTGTTGCTACAAAGACAGTGCCGAAAGCAAAGAAGGAAGCCCCTGCCCCTCCCAAAACTGAAGACAAAGCAAAGGCGTTAGAGCCCAAGGAGAGCCCGTCCTGAAGGGCACCCACAGCCACAAAAAACTCAAAAAGATCCTCACGTCACCCACCTTCCGGCGGCCTAAGACGCTGAGATTCCGAAGGCAGCTCACATACCCCCTTGAAGAGCATCGCAGGAGAAACAAGTTTGACCACTGTGCCATCATCACATTTCCCCTGACCACTGAGTCAGCCCTGAAGAAGACAGAAGATCACAGGGAACTTGTGTTCACTGTGGATGTCAAGGCCAACAAGTACCAGATCAAACATGCTGTAAAGAAGCTCTATGACACCGATGTGGCCAAGGCCAGCACCTTGATTAGGCCTGATGGAGAGAAGAAGGCCTATGTTCGACTTGCTCCTGACTATGATGCTTTGGATGTTGCCAACAAAATTGGGATCGTCTAAACTGAGTCCAGCTGGCTAAATTCTACATACAAATTTTTCTCATAAAAAACAAAAAACAAACCAAACCCACCCACAAAACGCTCCCTGCTGTGGAGTGGGAACCGACTTCTTCGTTGCTGGTTCTCCGCTGGAGTTTCCACGGCTGTAGACTGAATGGAGGAGGCCGCCCACCTTTCTGTGGAGGGACCACTGGGAGATCTAACTGGCAGAAAGCCCCTTGGGTAAGCAAAGCAACCTCTACAGCTCACACCCCAGCGTTCCCGCCTCAGGAACCCAGCAGGGCAGCTCTATTCAGCTCACTAGGGTTGTCAGAATGAACTGCACCGGCTGAGAGTCAGGATTTCAGGGCCTTATTCATTCTCATTCGTAATAGTTCCTCTCAGATATGCTTTGGGGACTCACTTGGCTTAAAGACCAAGGTGTACTTGATCTTGTTGTTGTTGTTGTTAGCTGCCATCGAGTTGCCTGCAACTCACAGCAACCCTATGTACAACAGCTCTGAACCCTGCCCTGTCCTGAGCCAGTCTCACTGTCTCTTAACACATCTACCACCATAACGCCAGTTACTCTATCAATCCACCTCATTCGGGATCTTCCTCTCCTGCGCTGTCTATCCACTTCTCCAAGCATGATGTCCTTCTCCAAGGACCAATCCCCTCCTGGCCACATGCGCAAAGTATGTGAGACAGAGCTTCCAAATCCTTGCCTCCAAGAAGCAGTTTGGTTTCACCCTCTGTGAACCTGTTCTGATGAACTAGTCTAGTGCCTGATCTAACTATGGTATTTTCAATTGTTTCCTATGCATCTGAAAATTGGACAATGAATTAACACTAGAGAAGAAGGCATCTGAATCGTGGAGTTGGTGAGAAAGAAAAAAAAAAAACCTTACATTTTCTTCAGAGAAGAAGGGAGCTTTGGGAGCCTAGTGTTAAGAATTCATGTTGATAACCCCCCCATGCACATGATTCAGAAAGCTAGGCAAGCAACTCTCGTGCAATTTACAGCCTCTGAAAACTCCCTAGAGGGTCAGCTATGGTTCTGACTCCACAGTACACGACAACTTCAAAAAGGAAACGCAAATCAGTCTGAGAAGGGGGAAGAAGGGGAGACTTCTTACATAATCTGGGCATGCTGTCAGGAGGGGCCAGACGGTGGAGATGGACGCTATGCCTGGAATAACAGCGGGTCAGAGAAGGAGCGGAAGACCCCCCACAAGGTGGACTGGCCCGGTGGCTGCAGTGATGGGCGCGTCTCAGCAGAGACGGTGCATGGGGCACAGGACCACACAGGCAGTATAGTCAAGACTGATTCTGAGGCATCTAACAACAGCAACAACATGTAATAATAACGGGCTCAGACACGCCAAACAGCATAAAGCAAGCACCCAGCCAAAGTTTCCTTCTCTTAGACATAAGGTCACCACGACTAAGAGCTGACTTGATGGCAGCTAACAGTGAAATGCTACTGGGACCACATTCCCTCAAGGATCCCAGAGGCGCTTCTAAGAGGTGACAGCCACCCTCCAGAGGGGCTGAAGAAGACAGCTGGAGCCTCTGGGGGCAGTTACCTGGGGGCGGCACGAAGGCGTCACGGATCAGAAAAACAAGCCCAGGGGCAGGAACCTGAAATGCAGACCTGGGGTTGGTGGGGCAGCTGTCTCTCCAAGGGACGGCCCTATGGAACACCAGGGCAATGACAGGCAGTCTAAACTCAAAATCTCATTGGGGTCCAGTAAGAACTGACCCACAGCTGACCCTCCAGCAGGTTTTCAGAGGCAGTTAATCACACGGGAGGAGATTACCCATCCTTCCCCCGCAGAACAAGTAGTACATTTAAACCACATACCTTTGGTTAGAAGCTCAAATCCTTGCCACACTAAAAAGCCCTCAGTACTGCCTATAACCAGAGTGGTTGCTTTCACATGAACACCTTCCATTTCCTGATTGTTTTATCACACACTTAAAAGTTTCCAGTGGCTGATTTCTTTCCCAATGGTCTTTTCAATTACTTGCTATGCATCTAAAAGTTAGCCAGTGAATAAGGATGATGGAAGAATCAGTGGCTTTGAGGTGTGGCTCTGGAGAAGAGCGCTGGCTATCCCGGGCCCTGCCTTTCTCCACGGTGCAGCAGGTGGACTTGAACCACAAGCCTTGGAGCTGCAAGTCCACGTTCTTACCACCAGGCTACTTGTTGCTGAGAGCTGTTGAGTTGTAACCGACTCACAGCTGACCTCCAATGGATGTTCAAGAGCCAGTTAAACCACACATGAGATTATCTTTTTCCTGCAGAGCAGTTGGTGGATTTGAACCATGTACCTTTGGGTTGGCAGCGCAATTCCTTAACGCTAGAGCTCCCTAGATGGATGCGTTAGGAGGATTCAAGGCCCTAAATCATAGCAAGACCTTAGCCTAGAAGCATGGACTCTGCCTCCCACAGGCAGTGAGGTTGTGTTGTTGTTGTTGTGTGCCACTGAGTTACAGCTGAGCAGATGGTGGATTCGAACTTTGCGCTTTGGGGACTGCAGTGCAGCGTCTTACCACACTATGCCCCCAGAGAAGGGAACCCAAGAAGGGAACTTTGGTGGCCTAGTGGGCAGGGAGGTGCACTGCCAACTCAGAAGTGAGAGGTTCAAATCCACCAGCTAGCTGCTCCACAGGAGAAGGATGGGCAGTCTCCTCCGGTGTAATTTAC
>NW_006399839.1:7992128-8003239 GCF_000299155.1 Elephantulus edwardii | reverse complement strand
CTGAGGATGTTGCTGACAGCGTGCTGGAAGCTTTTACAGGTTAAGGTGCAACAATCCCATAAAGTGAGGCCTGCTATTAGCCCCATTTTATAGAGAAGGAAACAGAGGGCCACTCAAGGTCCCAGGGCTGCCTCATTGCTCTCCTGGATGTCATCACCCCGACTCAGCTCTGAATGAAGCTCGCTTACTGCACTGCCCTCCGGCTCCCCAAGCTCCGGGCCCTGGCACACCCTCTGGCCTTTGGCCCTGCAGGTCTCCGTGTGTGGGGTGCTGCGTGACTTCCCTGTAATCGCTGCTTCTTGGAAGGAGCTGGCCGGCCTTCTCCCCCTGTCCCCTGGGCTGGCTGGTCCTCTCCCTGTCCCCTAGCTGGCCTCACTCCCCCGTACCCCTCTCCTCTGATTTCTTCCTCTCTCTATCCCTCTCTCTCGCCATCTCCCTCTCATCCTGTCCCTTTCTCTCTCCCCCTATCTTCTGGCTAGTTAGTCCTTTCCCTGTCCCCCTCTTGCCCTATCCATTCTCTCTCCCTGTCCCCTGGCTGGTCGCCTTCCCTGCCCCCCTCCTTCCCTGCCCCCCTCTCTCCCTGCCCCCCTCTCTCCCTGTCCCCCTCTCTCCCTGTCCCCTGGCTGGTCCTCTCATTGTCCCCTTCTCTTGCAGTCCCACTCCCTCTCTACCCCCTGGCTGGCTGGCCTTCTCCTGTTACTCCCACTCCCTGTCCGGTCCCCTGGCTGGCTGGCCCTCTCCCTGTCCCCTCCTTCTCCCTGTCTTGTCCCCTGGCGGGCTGGCCCTCTCCCTGTGCCCTGGGAAGGCACTGCTGTGGGGCGAGGGGGTGGGGAGGAAGGATTCTCGGTGAGCTCATCCTATCACCTTACGGGGCCACCACCAGCCTGCTGGGACCATCCGGCAGCTCTGACTTGGAAAAGGCCCAGGCTGTGCGGAGACAGGAAGCATCCGTGTCTGATAAGGATCAGAACCAGCTTCTGGGCGCCCAGAGGCCTTTGTGTGGCCAAAGCCCAGCGCAGGCCAGGTCCTGAGGAGCTTCCACCCACTGGCCGGCGGGGGTGGGGCACTGTCGGCACCTCCCAACACAGCCATCTCCCAACCATCCGGCCGTCTGTCTGTCTGTCGGTTACACAGCATTCTAAGAAGGGGGTGGGGGGCTGCTGGCAGCTAGCATCACTCAGCTCCCCCCTCCCCTAACTAATGAAACACTGCCTGACCCAATGTCATTGCCATGGCAGGCTCTAGGTAAACCTGAGAGCCACAGGGTCTGCATACATTGGAATTTCAACAATGACTGCCAGGCCTTTCTTCCTAGTCTTAGTCAAGAAGCTCAGGGAAGACCTGATCATCCTCATGGCGGCACACAAGCCCCCAAGGACAGACAGGTGGTGGTTGTGCATGAGGATCACCAGCCAGGAACCGAACCTGGAGCTCCCACCTGGAAGGTGAGAATTTCACCGCTGAAGCATCAATTTTAAGAAACCCCACAAATCCAGCCCACTGCTGTTGAGTCGATTTCAGTGCGTCCAAACCAAAACTCAGGTTTTCCAAATGGTAAATCTTAATGAGAGTAGCCCACCTCATCTTTCTGTTACAGAACACCTGGTGGATTTGAACGGCCAACCTTCTGGTGAGCAACCCAATGCACGATGCACTAAGTCGCCAGAGTGATTCCTGAACCACCAATGGACAGACCGAGCTCACTGGCTTTAAGTCGGTCCAGACTCACAGCGACCCTCCACCAAGTATCCAAGCCGGGAGATCTTAACGAGATCTCAACAGGAGGAGACTGTCCACCTTTCTCCCAAGATGCAGCAGATGGATTTGAACCACTGACCTTTCGGCCAGCAGTGGAATAAGCTCTGGTGGTCCAGTGGTTAAGATACTGTGCTGCAATCCCAAGGGCACATGGTTTGAATCCACCAGCGGCGCCACAGGAGAAGGATGGGCAGTCTCCTCCCGTGTGATTTACTGCCTTTAAAAATGTGCTGGAGGGTGCAACAATAAATGAATGGAAACCCAAAATCTCTGTAAATGTTCATTAAAATTAATAAAATTTAATTAAAAAAAACCTGCTGGAGGGTCAGCTAGGGGTCGACTACAATTCAATAACTTATAACAACAAGAAGCTACCAGAATTTCTTGAATTGTCAATTGTTGTTGCTACGTGTTGTCAAGTACAACTCTTAGAAACCCGTGAACAACAGAAGTGCCATCTCTGTGCCATTTCAATCATCCCTAACATACCTGACCCCACTGCTGTAGTCACTGTGTCAAACATCTCATTGAGGGTCTTCCTTTCTCACTGACCCTCTGTCTTTCCTAGCAGTATGTCCCTCTGCAAGGAATAGCGTCTCCTAACAACATGCCCAAAGCATGAGATGAAGCTTCACCACCCCCGCCTCCAAGGGGCTCTCTGGCTGCACTCTTCCCAAGACCCGTCTGTTTGTTCTCCTGGCCGTCCACAGGATACCCAGCTCTCTTCTCCAACACCACAGCTCAAAGGCATCAGTTCGTCTTCTGTCAGCCAGTAAAAACTGAACACTGGCCCTTCACGGGCATCAACTCATTCTGAGCCTTGTAACAGCCTCGTGAAGTAGGAACGTCTACCGTTTCTACTTTGCAAATGAGAAATCGAAGTCAAAGAAAGGCAGCGCCTGACCCAGGCCACACGGCCAGGAGGTGAGGGCAGCAGGATCTGAAAGAAGCCCACACAGTAAACTCCAGATACACGGCTGGCATCGACTAGTCAAAATGCGCGTAGAAAGCCCTGGTGGCCCTAGTGTGTGTTATGTGTTGAGCTGCTCATGGAAAGGTCAGTGGTTCGAGTCCACCAGCCAATCTCTGGAAGAAAGATAAGGCATTCACTGCCCCCAAAGACATACAAGAGCCTCAGAAACATGATGGAGGGTTTAAGAGGGGAACAAGGAGTTGGAACTCACTCTAGCTTAGGTGTGATGTGATCGACACATTAAAAAACGTCTCTAAAAGCATTACCCTGCTTGCTGAAACTGAGGAGGACCTGAAGCGCTTGCTGCAGAAGGTCAAGGACTGCAGCCTCCAATATGGATTGAAGCTCAACATCAAGAAAACAAAGATTCTCACCACTGGGCCAATTGGCAGCATCAGTATGGATGGTGAAGAGATTGAGATAGTTAACAGTTTTAGTTTACTTGGTTCCACAGTCAACACTCTTGGTAACAGCAGCCAGGAAATCAGGAGATGAATTGCATTGGGAAAGTCGGCTGTGAGAGACCTCTCAAGAGTACTGAAGTGCAACGACATCAGGCTGGAGACTAACGTGCGCCTGATCCAGGTTATGGTCTTCACAGTTACATGCTATTCATTGGGGAGTTGGACAGTGAGTAAGGATGATAGAAAGAGAATTGATGCTTTTGAGTTGTGGTGCTGAAGAAGAGTGTTGAATATACCATGGACTGCTAGGAGAACAAACAGGTTTGTCCTGGAGAAGGTGAAGCCAAAATGCTCCTTGGGAGTCAAGGATTCTGAAGCTTCGTCTGACATACTTTGGGCATGTTGCAAGGAGGGACTGGTCCTTGGAGAGGGACATCATGTTTGGGAGAGTGGAGGGGCAGCAAAGGAGAGGAGACCCTCGATGAGATGGATCGATTCTGTGAGTGGGGTTGTGGGAATGAGTGTGTTTGAGACGGCGAGGTTGGCACAGGATAGAACAGCATTTAGGACTCTTGTACACAGGGTTGCTAGGAGTCGCAAGCACATAACAACAACAACAACAACAACAAAAGCATTACCAGTGGTGCCCTCTCTCTCTCATTGCTTTTGACAGAACCGAGCCGTAGCTGACCCTCCAGCGGATCTTCGAGAAGATGTAAATCACAGGGTGGGTAGACCGTGCATCTTTTTCCCCACACAGTGGCTGGTGGATTTGAACCTCCAGACTAGTAACGTCTTTGGGCTGGCAGTACAGCCCCCTACAGACGACGCCACCAGGGATGCCCAGTAACATGCTTCTTCACCAAAGACATCCTGGTGGCAGAGTGGTTAAGCACTCACCTGCGAAGCCAAAGGTCGGCAGTTCGAACCACCAGCTGCTCTGTGGGAGGAAGATGAGGCGGTGGGCTTACAAACAGATCTGTGTCATTGGAAATCCTAGGAAGGCAGTTCGAATCCTTCCCTAGAAGGTCGGTGTGAATCAGAATTCGCTCAAGCAATGAGTTTGGTTTTCTACGTATCTGTCTGTATATCTGTGGGCTGCGATGAAAGCTAGAAAAAGTCGATTCCGACTCACAGCGACCCTCCATTCAGTTCTGGAGGCTGTAGGTTTTTGTGGGAGGAAAGTACCCATCTTTGTGCTGTGAAGCGGGTTCAAACCACTGACCCTTCAGTTAACAGTCCAATAGGTCACTCCATGCATTCTGCCCACAGGACTCCATGAAGACAAAAAAAAGGCACTGAAAGTACTCATCTGGAAAAGAACACAAGCTTCATCCGTGAGTTCATCAGCGAGCTTGCGCTATCAGAAGCCAGGCAAGTGAGGTGACAGGTGAACAGGGCAGGGACAGCCACCTGGGGGGGAAGAATAAGGTGACACACACAACGTCCCCTGGCACACTGAGAGGTGTAATCATGCATTCTCCATTTGTCCTAATGTCCACTCACTCAGTGGCCTTGCTAAGACCTCTTGGCCCAGATTGAAGGCACGTTTTGCACTCCCATTTCTGAGGCAGAGAGGGAAACTCACTCTTCTGCTGTTAAGAAAGCAAAGCCAGGGCTGGGTGACTCCAAACTCGGTCAGCGTCCTCCATAGCAGGTTGCTGGTGCTGCACCAGAAAGAGGCACCTTCCCAGGGATAACTCAGGTCTCAGGGCAGGAACTGGGCACCACCCTGCATGCCCCTGTGAACGTCCAGATGGCCCCACCCAGAGGCCGGAAAGATGGCCCCCCACCCACTGCGCTGGGCCTTCCAAACATCCCTCCAACGCTTTCTGCTGCCTTTTGAAAATGCTCTTTTAAAAAAAAGTGAATTAAAGGAAGCAAAGGAATGTGGATAAGGGCAAGACTTGGCCGCCTTGTCAAGTCCCCAGTGCGTCAAAGGAAATGGTTGCTTCAAGGCGGAGGGAAGGTGAGGCTTAGACTGGACGGCAGGAGAGATGGGTGACTGAGTGACACAGGCCCATCCCTTCTCAGCCACCCCACCTGCTACACTCCCCCAGCCCACATCTCCCTCCCTGATGAGGCCAGGTCACGGCTCCAGAGATCCTGGAACACAGTAAGTGCTTAATAAACAACAGAGACAAAAATGAGCAACTCCAGTGAGAAGAAACCCTTTCCACACATGAAGTTTCCCTGGGGAGAGACTATTTCTGACGAGAGGCCAAAGAAGATGGGAAGAAGAGTGCTGGTTGCTGGAAGCATGGGCTTACTTAAGCCCCAGGTGATGCAAACAGTGTGTGCTCAGCTTCTAACCTAAAGGCTGAAAGTTCAAGTCCACCTAGAAAGCACAGCAAAAGGCAGTATGAGTGAACTGGGGGGGGGGGAATAATAGCCACTGAACAATGCATTTCTACAGTGACACACATGGGGTCACTATGAGTTGGAACTGGCGCACAGAGCTTTGCAGAAGTCAGACCTGAGTTCAAATCCACACTCCGCCATTTCTTACCCCAAGCTTAGGAATGGAAAGGGAGGTTCCTCAGGTTACAAGACCGGTGTCAGGGTGTGACTAGTATGTGTCAATGATTTCATTTTACTTGGATTCACAATTAACATCCATGGGAGTGGCAGTCAAGAAATCAAAAGACATGTTGCACTGAGAAAATGTTGCTGTTAAGGTTTTCTCCAAAGTGCTAGAGAGCAAGGATGTCAGTTTAAAGACTAAGGTGCACCTGATGCAAGCCACAGTAATTTCAACGACTTCCTATGCAACTGAAAGGTGGATAATGAATAAGACCCAAGAATTGATGCCTTTCAGGTGTGGTGTTGGAGAAAAGTACTGGACTGCCAAGAGAACAAACAAATTTGTCTTGAAGGACATGCAACCAAGAGGCAAGGACAGAATTGCTTACTTCAGGCAGGCTTTCAGAAGAGGCCATCATGCTGAGGAAGGAAGGTCAAAGAAAGAAAGGAAGACTCTCAACAAGATGAGGGTAGGACAGGGCTCAGATCTGTGGTTCACGGGGTCACGGTGAGTCAGACTCAATTTGACAGCATCTAACAACAGTGTGCGATACCTTCCCAAAAAAGGATCAAGGACACAGCAGGCCTTCAGCTAATGGTGGGGGCCACTTCTTCCCATTCTGTGCCTGTTGCAAGGGCTAGTTCTCATTTTTCCCACAGGATGTGAGAAAGGCACAGAGAAGGGCAGGGGCTTACCCAAGGACACACAGCAGAGAGATCAGACAGAGAACTCAGGAGTCCTGACTTCCAACCCACGACTCATGCTAAAAAGCTCTGCATTTCCTGCCATAAGCCCTGCGCACACCACACACAGTCCCAGACATACAGCAGTCCATTCTAGACATAAAGGCGGGAGCCTTGTACTGACCCACCAGGGCAGGAAATGAAAGGAGAGGGAAACTTGAGCAGCTTCCTGGACCAAAGGACTCTGGGAGTTCCCAGACCAGGCCACTCCCCAGCCCAGGCCAGCTCACTCAGCCCAGCGCCTGGGCAGGGCTGAAGTGGGCCCAGAGCCGCCAAGGCCCAGGCTTCACGTTCAGCAGGCGTGGCCAGGGCTGGGCACTGAGGTGGCGTGGGGTCACCGAGGGACCTGGAAGAACCTAGCACGTCTGCTGGACTCCCGTTGTCCTGGGAGGTCCCAAACCCGGCACTTTCATCCCCCGGCAGCACCTCACCTGACGTGGGTAAAGAGGGCAGTCCCCAGAAAAGGGCTTTCGTCACGGAGGACGCCAAACAAAGAGAGAAATGTCAACACAGAGTTGGCTGAGAGCCGCAGCCCTGGCCGGGGCCTCAGAAAACACGCTCTGTTTCTCACAAAGGCAGGGCAACACACTACTGCTAAGAGCCACATGCCAAAGTGTTCCGGTTCCCACTTGAGGTGGCTTGCTTTTGGGAGCCTCAGTCTCCTCATCTGTAAAATGGGCACAGCACCAGCATCTTTGCTCCGAGAAAAGTGTGAGGATTCAACAAAGCAGTGCACAAAGCCTGTGCCAGAGGAACTGCTAGGGGTCACTCAACAGTGTCAATATTTTAGTAACTGCTAGGAAGACCCCCGCCGACAGGAAGGGTTGACACCGTGACGCTAACAATGTGTTGAAGCGTGTCAGAGCTTGTGCAGCTGGCACAGGACAGGACCAGGTTCAGATCTGCTGGTCACCGGGCTGCTATGACTTGCAGGTGACTTGAGGGCACATAACAACAGTGCGACTATGACTGCTTTCTGCTGTGAATATCAAGGAGGAACAGTTCCACTATGATTTTAAAAATACCTCGGGGGAAAATAGACACACCTTTTAAAAGCTCATAAAAGTTACCTTTTTTAATGGGAAAAGTTACTCATTTTACAGCACTGTGAATCAAAAGGCTATCAGGCTTCTGGTTCGAATGCATCAGCTGCTCTAAAGGAGAAGGAGGGGGCGTCCCATGCTGTCAAAACAGGCGGCCTCAGGACCCGGACCAGGGTCGCACAAGTTCAGGTCTTGTTTGACTGTTTGTTTACTCTGTGCGTGGAGGGTGCTGTTGGGTCAGTGGTAGAATTCTCACCTCCCGAGAGGGAGACCCAGGTTCGACTACTGGTCAAGGTACTTGAAGAGACTAAGAAAGACTAGGAAGAAAGGCCTGGAGATTGACCTCTAAAAGTCAACCCACAAGAATCCTATGACTCCCAAGGGTCTGATCTGGAACCAATCGTGGGGATAGGACAGGATCAGGCAGTGTTTCAATTCTGTGTGGGGTCCCCGCGAGGTGGGGTGACTCTACTGCAGTAAATACGACCATGATGTGGTGGGTCTGGAGACTGGAACTCGTTCTGGTGCAGGAGGGAGGGTTCTCAAAGCGCCTTCCTCCTTCCTTCCTCACTCCAAGGCCCCGGAAACTAAATCATTTCCCTGGGTCTCCAGAGACGAATAAGAATAGTACCAGTAACGACAGTATTAATACCCATCTCGTCACTGTCAAGTCAGAATCAACTGGTAGCTGACACTCCACTGGGTTTCCAAGGCCGTAAACAACTGTGAAGGAAATAAGCCATCTTTTCCCCTCAGACCCGCTGGGGGATTTGAACCATCAGAGGTGTGGCCTTTGAGTTAGTAACACAATCCTTATGGACTATGCCAGCAGAACTCCCTAGGAAAATTTTAGCTAACACATACACGGAACTTCAGAGGCCCAGTGGTAAGAATCTGCACTGCAATACCAAAGGCTTGTAGTTCGAATCCACCAGCCGTTCCAAGGGTCTCATGCAGATTATCTGCTTCTGAAAGTCCGCCAGAGGATAAGCTATGAGTCGGTTCCAACTCCACACGGACACTACGACTACACCACACATCTACTAAAACAGTAACAACAACAACTTGACTATTGTTATAGCTGACCCTCCAGCAGGTTTCCAGAGGCTGTAAACCGTCTGGGAGGAGACTGCCCATCTTTCTCCCCCAGAGCGGCTGGTGGTAGATTTGAACTGCCAGCGAGGCATGGCCTTTGTATCAGCAAAGCCCCTCCTTGAGGGCTCTGCCATACACACCTCCATCCACAGCTGCAAACAGCCTCTCATGCATGCTTTCCCAGTAGCCCTGCTGCAAAGGACAAATCATACCCATTTTTCAGATGAGGACACGGGAGGCTCAGAGAGGCAAATTGTCTGTTCTGGGTTACAAACTCCAGCCAGGTCCCCTCAACCCTCCAGCGGGTTTTCAGAGTCTGTTAATGACAGAGGAGGAGCTGGTAGATTCGAGCTGCTTGCCTTTGGGTTGGCAGTGTAACTCCTTACTCCCCAGGCCACTGGAGTTCCCTTGTCTAATACAAACATAGCATATCATCAGAAGGAAGCAGACGGACTAATGTACACCCAGACAAATGCCTTTACAACAAAGTTTGTCCCGGAGAGGGTGAGACCAGGCTGCTCCTTGAAGGCATGGAATTCAAAAGCTCCATCTGACATACTCTGGGCGTGTTGCAAGGAGGGACGGGTCCTTGGAGAGGGATGTCATGCTTGGGAGGGTGGAGGGACAGCGCAAGAGAGGAAGACCCTTGATGAGATGGATTGAGTCAGTGACTGGGTTACTGGGGGAAGGTGTGTCAGAGACAGTGAGATTGGCTCGAGATAGGGCAGGGCTCAGGGATGTTTGTACAGAGGGTCACTATGAGTTGCAAGTGACTCGAGGCACAGAATAACATCAACAGTCCTGAGCAAGGTGGATTAAAACCCGAGAGGCACAAACGCTCTGCTGCCTGCAGGAATGCTATCGTCTTCCCAGCCGTCACGCCAGAGGTGATATCCTGTGGCCACTGATAAGAGCTAGCCGCCCAGCCCCCCTTTCCTCTCCCTAAAACAGACACACAAGGTCTCTCTCTCCTCCAGCCCCGGGAGGAACATGCAATGATGTCACTCTGCTCCAGGGCGAAATCTGGCAGGAGAGATTGAAATTAGAAAAAATAAATCCCTTTATCCCAACAGTCTGTGTGGGATCCAACCCACGGCAGCAAGTGTACAGAGAAACACCCAAGGGGATGCCTGTAACAACACCATGGTCGGAGCAGGAAACCAGGAAGGACCAGGTGCCCAGCAGCAGTTGTTATATAATGTGATACTGAGTCACTCCAGCTCATAGTGACCCAATGAACAACAGATCTGAACCCTGTCATATCCTGGGGTCATCCTCCCCACCTCGGGACACACTGGAGCCCATGGTTACAGTCGCTGTGTCCATCCACAGTGTTGATGGTCTTCCTCACTTAACGCTGACCCTCCCTCCTTCCAAACACGCTGTCCTCCAAATCAGTTAAATCCTTAACAGCACTTGGGAGACGCAGCCAGACAGAACAGAGAGTGGGGCAAAAAATAACAGATTCAGAAACAACAAGCTAGCATGAAAAGCCTTTGGGGTTCTTTTCCCATCTATACCGGCATTTATTTGTTTTCATATTGTTGATGTTGCTACAAAAATATGCCTAAGACCCTCATCGAGCTCTGGTGGCCTGGTGGTAAGCAGCTGCGCTGCAATCCCAAAGACGCACAGTTCAAATCCACCAGCAGCTCTGCAGGAGAAGGATGGGCGATCTCGTCCCATGTGATTTACTGCCTCTGAAAATCCAGTGAAGGCCTAGCTACGGGTCGGGTCCATACAACAACAAGATCCTCAGAGAGATGGTTTGACACAGTGACTATGGCAATGAACTTGAGTATGTCAGAGATGAGGATGGCGCAGGAGAAGGCAAGTTCAAACCTGCGATTCACAGGGTCACTGTGAGTCATACTTGACTTGAAGGGGCATAACAACACCACGAAGACTGATGGATGGGTGGGTTGACTGGAAAGAAAAGCAACGGAAGTTGGGGCAGGGGTGATAAGACACTGCAAATAGCTGCATTAACCAATTGGAATTAACAATATAAAGTCATTTTTAAACGAATATGTCGACCCTGTGATTTCACCCCTACCTATCCTCACCCCTCTGCTCCCACCCCTTCCCTTCTTGGGTCCCCATGCACATTTTACTAGTTATCTTTCTACTTCTACAATAATGGTCTTTTGCAGTATTTGTCATTATGAGACTGAGTTAGTTCACTCAGCAGAATGCTCTCCAGTCCCTCCCAAGTTATGTAGTATTTTGGCAGGAGGAGGAAGGGAAGGGGGAGGTAAAGGAAATGGGAAAGATCGGATGGGGGCCTGAAAAGACACAGTATTGATGGCATAGTCCTATTGTGATTAATTTTATAAAACATAACGCATGGGAATGATTATATGAAACACAGTGTGACTTCTAGTGTTGTTCCTAGCTATTCTGTAACAGTGTGACTTCTAGTGTTGTTCCTAGCTTTTCTGTAACAGTGTGACTTCTAGTGTTGTTCCTAGCTTTTCTGTAATGAAGTTTATACTCCTTAGTCCTAGGTCCATGATCCACCTTGAGTTGGTTTTTGTGTATGGAGTGAGGTGTGGGTCTTGCTTGAGTCTT
>NW_006399839.1:7987453-7989223 GCF_000299155.1 Elephantulus edwardii | reverse complement strand
TGTCAGGAAGTGTGAAGACGGCGCAGGACAGAACAGGGTTCAGATTTTTGTTCAGAGGTTTATTATGAGTCATACTTGACTCTACAGCATCTGACGACAACAATTGAAAAATTAAAAAGCCTGTCAACTAAAATTTTATCATATCTTTAAAAAACACAAACAAATCCATTATAAAGCAGCCCATTCAATAGAAATGTCTATAAAGTTGGTGAATAATTACAAGGAACCAGTGTTTAGTGGTTATTATGTACCATCAAGTTGGAACCAACCCTCAGCTGACCCTCCAGCAGGTTTTCAGAGGCAGTAAATCATACGGAGGAGACTGCTCATTTTTCTCCAGCAGACTGGCTGGTGGATTCGAACTACGTGCCTTGGGGTTGGCAGCACGACTCCTTACCATTAAGCCACCAGTTTAGAGATTGTTATGTTTAACAAATTGACTCTTGAGTGAACTGACTCATGGATGAATTGCAAAGCAACTGGCTTGTGCTTGAACGGCATCAGGCAAATTAAGTCACTTCCGTGTCTGAGGAAAGGCATCCTCTACCATTCAAAGCAATGAATGAGTAAACAAATAAATATGAATAAACAAGTTATCAGTGAGGAAAAGATATGTGTTAGGACCTGAGAGACATCAGGAAAACAATTCAAGTTCCTGCCTTCTTTGAAATTATGGTCAGAGGGCATACAAGACCAATAATTCCACTAAGACCCCATAAATAATAATTGTCATCACTACACGTTGAACAGGGAGCTCTGGTGGCCCAGCAGTTTAGAAGCTGCACTGCTCAAAACAACCATGAGATATCATCTCACCCCAGTCAGAATAGCGAAATTTAACAGAACGGCAAACATCAAATGCTGGCGAGGTTGTGGAGAAACTGGAACCCTTATTCATTGTTGGTGGGAGTGTAAAATGGTGCAACCACTATGGAAGGCGGTAGGTATGGCGCTTTCTCAAAAAGTTGCAAATAGAAATACCATCTGACCTAGCAATTCCACTACTGGGAATTTACCCTAAATAAACCATAATCACCACCCAAGCAGTTATATGCACACCCAAGTTTATTGCGGCTTTTTTCACAACCCAAGTGCCCATCAACAAACAAATGGATAGAGAAGCTGTGGTATGTTCACACAATGAAATACTATGCAGCACTGAAAAACAAGGAACTCATGCAATATTATACAAAATGGGTGACACTGGAGGACATTATGCTGAGTGAAATATTTCAGTCACAAAAGGACAAATATTGCATAGGGCCACTGCTGTAAAATGGGACTGACGTTGGGGTTGAGGAAAGACAGAGAAGGAGGGGAGAAATGATGTATGCTGCATTGAAACAGATGAGGGAGAGAACTGTTTAAAATGGACATATGAATGGGTATTCTTGTCATGACAGGAGTCCAGAATGAAGGCTGCACAGTGTAGTGGACTTGGTGGGAGGGGTCTGCATAGTAATGAAAGAGTTTTTCTTTTACTTTTCAAGAAGAGTGAATTGGAGGGAGGGGGAGGGCAGGGAGAAAAGTGCAACAATGAATGATTGGAAACCCTAAGTCGCTGTAAACTTTCATTAAAATTAATTATAATAATAATAATAAACAACCCTGGCGGGGGGGAAGCTGCTCTGCAATCCCAAAGGCACATGGTTCAAATCCCCCAGGTGCTCTTTGGGGGAAGGATTTACAGCCTTTGAAACACTGTTAAGAGCGTCAGCTCTGTGTCACCTCTGACTTGATGGCACACACCAACAACATGTTGAACAGGGC
>NW_006399839.1:7979179-7986558 GCF_000299155.1 Elephantulus edwardii | reverse complement strand
GCAGGAGAGGAAGACCTTTGATGAGATGGACTGATTCAGTGACTAGGGTTATGGGGGTAGGTGTGTCGGAGACAATAAGATTGGCACAGGACAGCAGGGTTTAGGGCTCTTGTACACAGGGTCGCTATGAGTCACAGGTGACTTGACAGCACTAACAACAACACACACACACACACACACACACATATATCTTTTGTCATCTGAGAAGGGTTGGGTTTGAGCTATTTTCACAAGACAAATTATGGTTTTTGGGGGGGAGGGGTGTGAGAGAGAGACAGAGAAAGATAAAAGAAGAGAGAAGAAAGGGAGAGAGAGAAAGAGAGAGGGAGACTTCTGACTTGAGAGACGTGACTATCCCAAGTTAATTTCTTTGAAGTGTCCAGGTTCTTAATGGAGACAAGGCTGAAAAACGTCTCAAAGGTCACTTAGCTGAACACTCAGCATGCACGGCGGCCACAGGCTTCTTACTGGACGTCAAATCCACGTCTGATCACGAGGATTAGCCTTCTTGTCTCTGTCTGTCTTGGCCCCTCCCCTCTTCCCATCCGACTGCGCCCAGGGTTTAACCGAGGGCTCCTTTTTCATCTCCCACAGCCTGACTGTCTCGCCCACGTAAGATGCTCGGCAAAACCACCTCGTCAGAGAAAACAGTGTGCAAAGGCACAGCTCAGGGTTCCTCCGTCAATGCCCGGTGGCACACGCTGTGGCCTAAAGGTGGGCAGCCCGCCAGCCTCTCCAGGGGGGAAGAGGTGGCAGCCCACTCCCTGACCAGTCCCAGCCCTGGAAGCCACAGGCGGCAGTTCCGCTGCCCCATGGGGTCACTGGGAGTTGGACTAAACGCAGCAGCAATGGGCCCAAACCCTTCAATTCAAACAGTGACGTCAGCTAAGATGACAGGGGTTTGAAAAGTGGAAGTCAGCAACCACCTCTGAGCGGTGAAGGGTTCAGGTCAGAGAGAGCAAAGGAAGAAACGACCTCGAAGGGGAAGACACGGGGGAAGGAATGACAATTAAAAAAGCAGCAGTTAACAGGGCAAATCAGAAGATGCCAACAGAAACAATGAAGTTCTACCAAAGACCCATCTCTGGGAAGGGAGCACGGATTCAAACGTGGGGGGTCGATTCCTACCTGAGGGGCTGTCTCACCTCTCTCTGTCTGTCACAGTCTGTCTCTTACTGTCTGTCTCTCTCTCTCTCTGATAGAACTACTCTCCCCTCTTGAGGGGGAGTATTTTTCCTACTAAAGTTTACTCCGTGTTCCTTTCTTAATGAATATCTGAATTAACACGTTTACTTGGTCTTTATTTATTCATCCTGGCTGTTTTGCATGGTCTCTCTTTGCTTTCGTCCCATTCACCCTCGGAATAAACTCTCGCTAGATTGCACTGGCTAACGAAGCAGGCCTGGAGCAAAGCTGGGGGCTCTCACATTGTGGGGCTCTCACATTGTGGGGCTCTCACATTGTGGTTGTGTAACGCTGAGTCAGAAACAACTTGTAGAGGTTTTCAGAGGCAGTAAAACACACAGGAAGAGACTACCTATCTTTCTCCCAAGGAGCAGCCAGTGGATTGGAACCATGTACCTTTGGGTTGGCAGCACAATGCCCTCTCACTAAGCCACCAGATCCCCATAACATTAGGCTTGGAAAAGAACATTAAGTCCAAAGAACTAGTGCTACTCTCACTTCAGGACATAGCTTGGGGGGGGGGGGAGTTCTAAGTTCAAATCCCAGCTGGTCCACACCTTGACCTTGAACAAGTCATAAAGAACTGAACACTCAGCCTCACTGACTAGAACATATGAAGGTCCCCCCCCCATCCCTCAAATAGGCACCTCTTGGGTTCACTGCAATGAATCAAAAAATCAAGCAGAAGACGCGGAGCCCGCCTTACATCACAGAGAACAAGGTCACAGCCCGCCTCACATCACAGAGAACAAGGTCACCGAGCAGGCGCTGCTACAATGCACTGGGGGCTGTATCTACATTCCCTCCAACCCTCCCATTTTACAGATGGGGAAAAGTGAGGCTCCAAAAGGGAAGCCGCTTCTCCGCAGTCACCGCGCTATACTCTAAATGGGTGAAGGGGAAGGCGTCCCCTATGCCTCCCGTCTTTAGGTGTTTGGGTATTCATACCATCCAATTGGAACTAACCCACAGCCGCCCCTCCAGTGGGTTTTCAGAGGCTGGAAGTCACACAGGAAGAGATTCCCCATCTTTCTTCCTCAGAGCAGCTGGTGGATTTGAACCACCTGCCTCTGTGGTGGCAGCACAACTCCTTACCCACCAGGCCACCACAGCTCCCTATTCAGAGAGGAGTGGAGCATAAAGATATTTACTGCTGCTGGAGAAGAGTCTTGAACGTACCATACACCACCAAGAAAACAAATGGAGAGGGTGAAACCAAGTTTCTCAGTGAAGGCTCGGATTTTGAAGCTTGTCTTACATACTTTGAGCACATGGCCAGGAGAGACAGGTCCTTGGAGAAGGACATCATGCTCGGGAGGGCGGACGGACAGCGCAGCAGAGGAAGACCCCAGATGAGACAGATTGACACAGTGACTGGGGCAATGGGGGTTGGTGTGTTAGAGTCAGTGACACTGGCTTAGGCCAGGACAGGGTTCAGAGATGCTGTACAAAGAGTCGCCAGGGGTCACAACAACAACTCTAATTGACATTGCCACTCATTCCCATCAGTATAGGATTCTCCAGATGAGCATGTCTTTGCCACCTTCCTCTGCTGAGAAAGCCTTCCCCCTCTGTGTCCTCTCCACCTTTTCGGATGCAGTTCGAGGTCCTTATTAGACATCCCCTCTCTACGTCCTCCACGCACACACAGGCAGTACCTGGAACACATTCTGCAGCCAGGCTGTACTGACAACAATCGTACGCACCACAGATGCTGGGCCTGGTCCACGCACTACCGAACCAGCTTAGAGATCTTTTTGAGGGAGGACATAAGCTACTATGAACCCATTTCACAGATGTAAGGAGCCAGTGCCATGACCAAGGCGACAAAAGAGAAAGGCAGGACCAGGATTTATCCCTGTCAAGCTGGGGAGTTATGCACTCAGCTGGTGGCTCAGTGGTAAGGAACTGCACTGCCAATGTAAAGGTACGTGGTTCGAATCCACCTGCTGTCCCACAAGAGAAAGATGGGCAATCTCCTCCCACGCGATTTGCTGCCTCTGAAAACCTGGAGGGTCAGCAACGGGTCAGCTTCCAACATGACGGTACACAACCACAACTAGACGGAAGGCTGATGGTTCAAACCTACCCAGGGGTGCCTCACAAAGCAGGGCTGGCAATCTGCTTCTAAAAGCTGACAGCCTTGAAGACCCAGGGCCTTTGTCTCCTCTACACCAATGAATTCACCAGCAGTCAGAATTAACCTGGCAGGGAAGACCAGTGATCTGGTCAGCTCCCTCTTCCTCAGCCCTCATGTCCCTTGGACACGGCCCCACCTGCCTCCTGGAAGCCACACTGCACCCCAACTGGGCCTTAACAGCACCTGTGGGTGCTCCATGACCTCAATGACCCCAATGTCCACAAGTTGCAAAGTACAAGTGAGTTCAAATGCAAGCTCTGCCATGATGATGACGACCAAGACAGGCCACTGAGGCCAGCATCTGTGAAATGGGTATACTATGCACATCCCGCTTCCCTTAAGAAGACTGGTGGTGGGATCCCTGGTGGAAGAGGTCCCTAAGAACAGCGTATGACTGTGCCTCCCAGCAGGCAGGCAATTTGCTCAGGAAAGTTTGCAGAATTAAAGTAAACACTGATAATTATAATTATTTATAACATTTAGGTCACCTTCCCTACATTGGCCAAAGACTTTCATTCAGTGGCTCCCAAAACAAGAGCACTGATCAAATCAGAATTGGTAACCAACACCCTTCAATCCTATTCCTCCTTTGCCCCCGGGTCTCTCACCTGGAATATTCTAACAGCGCCCCCTCTCTGGACCCCCAGACTCCTCTCATGTCCCCCTCCCCAGGACAGCTAGGGCAAGCATCCCCAAATACACATCCAACTCCATTATCCTCCCAAAGAATATCTTCTGCAGGGCCCCACAGCCCTGGATAAAGTCCAAACTCCTGAGCATGGTTGACCTGGCGCCAGCCAGCCTCCTGGCCAACACCCATGCTCCACTCCTGACCCTCCCCTAGGCCTTTGCACAAAGGTTCCCTGAGTCAGGCCCCCAACCCTCCAGGACCCCTGGAGCCCTATCCTCCCCGGGCAAGCAGGCTGCAGCACCCCCGTCTCCCTAAAGCTTTCCCCCTTAAGGGTGCAGCTGTTAGCCTTGGGGTGTCTTGTTAATGAATGAGTGAACTGATCCACATACAGAGTGCTCCTCTGGGGCTTTATTCCCTGCCCCTCTTTTTTATTTTTTAGTGGTTTGCTTACAAAGTTCGTATGCATTGTGTTTCACATTCTTCTTCATTCACATGTATTTCATACAATCATTCCCATGCATTATGTTCTATAAAATTAATCACCATTGGACCCTGCCCATCATTACCCTGTCTTTAAAGGCGGTTTCCTGGTGATGTTGAGAGAAAGAAGACCCGCTCAGGGTCAGGCAGCTGGCTGGTCCTTCCACCTTTCCACCACCATCGGCCTTGAATAAATAAACGTCACTGTGAGGGGCAGGTCGCTGTGCTGGGCAGGCTGAAGAACTCTCTTCTACAACCCAGACCCCCACAACACGACCTGGCTTGACGGTAACAACGACAGCTACTCACTCCTATCAAGTCGGAATAGACTCCTAGCTGACCCTCCAGTGAGTTTTCAGAGGCTGTAAATTGCCTGGGAGGAGATGGTCCGCCTTTCTCCCACAGAGCAGCTGGTGGATTTGAACCGGCCGGCTGCCTTTGGGTTGACAGCAAAAGTCCTTACCCACCAGGCCACCAAAGCTCCACCCTGTTGGCACGCAGGAGAGCTCTTTAACCAGTACACAAGGGCTCCTTCCAGGTGGAGAAGTTAAAAACCACCAGAGTTAATGCCACCATGGTGGTTCTCACTCATAGTAATCTTCTGAGGCTGTAAATCATTACCGGAGGAGTCGCCCAACTTTCTTCAATTAGCTGATGGTGGATTCAAACCACCGACCCATCTGGTTAGTGATCCAACACCTAACACACTTCATTCACCACGAGGGGGTCCTTTCTGGTGCACAGCTTTCTTTATACATCCCGGGTGCATGAATACACCTGTTTCCGTGCTCAGATGAGTAACGTGCATGGAAACACTACACTTCCTTCAAGTAACTGCACCCGTGTCAGGAATACAAATCCCTTAAAATGGATTCTCCCCAAATCATCCAGACTAACCCTGGGTCCACACAACACCCTGGGGAACCAGCCCTGTGGTCAAGGGTGTTTTTCTAGAAGCCTCTGTGCACCGGCCAGGAGAAAGTTGAGCCCAGAAGAAGTCTTATCCTAACCCCTGGTTACTGATTAGCCAAACCTCAGAGCTTCTCCCTGCAAGGGAGGACTGACGGGACAATGAATCTGTTTGGAAGAAAGACAGAAAAGCCAGTTGAAATCCCTCTAACCCTCCAGTTAAAAAAGGGCAGAGAGTTGGGGCTTCTGAATCCGTCAAGAACATGGGGGAAAGGAGCATGAGAAAGAGACACAGAATGGAGTGAAGTACTGATATTTATAGCACGTTCTCTGAGGCACTGACGGGGAAACATCATCTCACATACTTTGGGCATGTTGGCAGGAGACACCAGTCCTTGGAAAAAGACACATTGGGAATGATAGTCAGCACAAGAGAGGGAGACTCTGAACAAGATGAACTGACACATTGGCTACAACAATGAACTTGAACTTGAGGTGGAGATTATGTTGATGGAACAAGATGGGGCCAAAGTTGCAATCTGTTCTTTTCACCGGGTCACGATGAGTCATAGTCAATTCAAGTGCACCCAACATAAGTCCCTATTAATTGGTAACCAGCCCGAGAAGAGGGATGGACATGACCCCACCCACCTCACTTTGCCCCCCCCAAATAAAAGGAAAACTTGGGCTCCTGGTTAAATGCTTTGACCACAAAAGCTTCTGCATGTTTTTTACAGAAGCTGCAAATGAAGTCTTAGGTTTGTGCAATGGCTGGAGCCCTGGTGGCACAAGGGTTAGTTAGGTGCTTGGCTTCAAAGGAAGAGGTGGGTGGTTCGAACCCACCAGCGAGCTGTTCCCACCTTTGTGGGTAAAAGATGTGGTGGTAGACTGCTTCCAGAAAAATCACAGTATTAAAAACCCTGTGAGGGCAATTCTAATCTGAGTTTAAAATGACTTAATGGCAGTAGATCTAGGTTTCAGAGAGCCTCGCGTCTCAAGGCTCATCTGTTAAATGGAAAGGGGTGGAAGAAGGAAACTGCTTTGGCAAAGACGTCCAGTCTTGGGACCAGGGCGACAGTTCTACTATGTCTGCCATGGTCACTAGGAACGAGAATGGACTGAGCTGCAACAGGTATACTCTTGTCCTTTCAAAACGGCAATGGCAGCTGCCCAAAACGCAAAGCTCCCTCTGGGCTGGGTCTGCAGGAAGCCCTGGCCACCCAGGCGGCGCGCGCAGAGGTCACACGCCCGGCTCTGGGACGGACAGCAGGGTTTCAGGGCGCGGCGCCCCGGCTCTGGCTCCAAGGCGAGTATGAGTACGCGCCAGGAAGGAGTGGAAAGGTCAGGGTCCGGGCGAGGGTCAACCGGCCGCTTCCCCTGCCCGAGGGCCCCACCCACGTCCCCTCATCCCCAGATGGCACAGCCAAAGGGGCCATCAAGGCTTGCCTGGGAGTCGGGGGCCGCAGCTTTAATCCCAGGGAAGGCGCGTACCGGGGGGCGCAGGACATTAAAGGAGGGCGTTCTTCCCCGAGCACCACGACACCCAGGACCCCCTTGCCCCGAGCTCCGTCTCGCTCTGCGCCCTAGCTCCCGAACGTCCACCTCTGGGGCCTTCAACACGCACCGGCGCCCAGATCCGGATCCCAGCAGCCCCAGGCTGGGTACCCCGGATCCCCAGGTCTCTCCTGACTCCTGGTCACCAGATCTCTCTTGGAATCCACTCGCCAGGTTCAGACCAACGTGAGGGGGAAGGGATCCACTCGCTCGCAGTCCCCAGTCACCTTCCACCACCCCCAGGCTGGAGGAGACTGAGCAGGACCCCCCAGGCCCGGAATCAGATTCTCTCCAGGGAACGAGTGTGTCTAGCCGGGTGGTGCAGGATCCACGGGCTGCCCGGTGCGGGATCTTCCCGCGGGATCCTCTCCCAAGTCTCGGGAGAGGGATCCCCAGCTCATGCTCCCGAGCTGGGGTCCTCCCCGCCCGTAAACCCAGAGCCCCGAGAGATTCAACTCCAGGTCCCCGCGCGCCCGCCCC
>NW_006399839.1:7968535-7978019 GCF_000299155.1 Elephantulus edwardii | reverse complement strand
GGAGGGACAGCGCAAGAGAGGAAGACCCTCTATGAGATGGACTGATTCAGTGACTGGGGTAATCGGGATGGGAGTGTCAGAGACAGTGCGATTGGCACAGGACAGCGGAGTTTAGGGCTGTTGTACATAGGGTCGCTATGAGTCACAAGCAACTCAGCGGCACATAACAACAACATACGATTGGATATTATTGTCATGACAGGAGTCCAGAATGAAGGCTGCACAGTGAAGTGGACTTGGAGGGAGGGATTGCATAACAATGAAAGTTTCACTTTTCAAGGAGAAGAATGAATTGGGAAGGAGGGGGTGGACAGAGAGAAAAGTGCAACAATGAATGACTGGAAACCTAAGTCTCTAAAAACTTTTATTAAAATTAATAATAAAAAAGGGAAAAAAGATTAAAGACATCATTATGTTTGAGACAAATTGGCCTGTTGCCAGTCTTCACCCATTCGGCCATCTTTATCAAAAGTGTTCTATGCTGGTTGGAAGCCTGGGAAGAAGGCTTGCAGAAGAAAGGCCTGGCAAACCACTATTGTAAAAATTACAGCCGAGAGAACGCGATGGAGCAGTTCTACTTTAATTCAGGAGGTCTCCTTGAATCAGCATCGACTCCACAGTAGCTGGTAAGAGGCACATTTTGTGGAGTTTATACAGACATGGGGGTGGGGGGAGTCACTGCACACATACAATGAACTGCAGCCTGAAATCATAGGTGCATTTAATGTGTGTCAGACTGATGAAGCTCAAAAAAGGGAGAAGATTGAACCTCACACACTTCAGCTGCAGGAGAATTAGAGGGAGGTCCCTTACCAAGATTTGATCTTACAAGCTGTGTATGTATGTGTGTAAGATCAACTCCTGTAGAAATTAGTTACACGCCACGGCCATGGATTCCTTCAGCCCGCCCAGTATGCTTTCTTTAAAAAAAAATTAATAAATAAATAATAAGGGGAGCTCTGGTGGCCTAGTGTCAAGAAGCTGTACTGCAATCCCAGAGATATGCAGTTCAAATCCACCAGATGCTCTGCGGGAAAAAGGAGGGGCAATCTCCTCCTGTACCTGTCGGATCTGATTTGACGGTACAGACACACACAAAATAATAAAATAAATAGTAATAATAATAATAAAGATCACCCACCCGATTTTTTTTTAATAACGCTTCACGAATTTGCGTGTCATCCTTGCGCAGGGGCCATGCTACTCTTCTCTGTATCATTCCAATTTTAGTATATGTGCTGCCGAAGCGAGCACACCCACCCGATTTTACTGAAGTTCAGCGATGAGTTCCTGGGGGACTTGCCCATGGTGACAGAGCTGAGAGATAGTGGGGCCCCGTGAGTTCTTGTGACATGGGAGATCCACCTTTCTTTTCTGCACGACCAAACTCAGTGGCTTTCAAATACCACTGGCCCTCCACGGAGAAAGTCTGTAGGTTTCAAGATAGAGGTTGGATTGAAATTTAAATTCTTCAGAATTCACCGTTTGGGGGAGCTCTGATGGCCTAGTGGCAAGAAGCTATGCTGCAATCCTGAAGGCATGTGGTTCAAATCCACCAACTGCTCTTAGGAAGAAGGACGGGCAGTCTCCTCCTGCACGACTGCTTCTGAAAACCTGCTGGAGGGTCAGAAATGGGTCGGTTCTGACTCAACAGTACAACAACAACAATAACAATAGCCTATTAGAGACAGATCTCCAGGCATAAGCTTATCTTCTCTCAGAATTCACCTTTACTCCCTAACAAGTCTTTGACACGCCAATGTATGTTATATAAGCAGAGAGAGTGGTATGTTTCCGTCTAGAACACTTGAGGGCAGGACTTCTCTCTGGTTCCAAATGACTGGCATCTACTAAGTGTTCCTTAGCAAATTTCAGTTAACCAGAGTGTTGAGAGAGTTCTGTTTAATTGAATGTTGCATAAGTAACAGCCCCGACATGGCACCTATCCCAGAATTTAGACACTGGAAGGAGTAAGGCAGTGTTCCTCCTGCCATCCTCGCCCCACAGCATCCACCCGGAGAGATGCCCAGCCCGGGCCAGTTGTCAGCGCTTCTGCACCTGCTGTCAAGTTTTGCAAGGCGGCATAGACATGCAAAACTACAACTCCCAGGATCCTCTTGGCGCAGGGAGGCGGGACTTCCTGCCTCAGCCCTGCCTTAAAGCTGAGCCCATGCGCATTTCTGTGCGCTTCTTCCCAGGTGAGAGGCTGTCAGTCCGGATGCACCTGAGATTATAACCTAAACACAGAGGTGTCAGGTTATACGTTTGTTTCCAGAGCCAACACCTGTCCCCCCACACCCTAGCCCTGGCCTTTTCTCTTCCTGAGACGCAATGATTAAGCACTTGGCAGTTAACCAAAAAGTTTGCCTGCTCGCTGGCAAGGACTTCCACAAAGATTCCACCCAGTGGAAGATAAGCTTCAACATCGTGACTACAGTGAATTCACACTTACAACCGCCTTCTATAGGGTTTTCAAGGCTGCAAATCTTTGTAGGAGGAGGCTGCACATCTTTTCATTTTTTTTCCCGTAGAGCAACTGATGGATTCGAAATAATAACCTTTTGGTTAGCAGGCCAATTTCTAACACACTACATCACTATGGTTCATTCCATAAAGATCATTGTCCCACAGGGTCACAATGTGCCACAGGGTCCCACAGCTCCTGCTCTATCTCACAAGGGCACTTTGAGTCAAAATTGGGTCCACAGCAATAAGTTTGGTCTGGCGATTTGGATACTGTGGACTCAAGTGTCCTTATGGACGTGGCTGGAAACTCTTCTCTGGCCATCTTCTGTCCCCTCTTCCAGGAAGTCTATCCGGATTGGGCTTCCTCCTCCCGGACTCCCGCAGCTCTCTCTGGTAGAAATATTTGCGTTGTTCTGCATGGTAGCCACTGCTCAGTACTCGCCCTGGATGGAAAGCAGTTGAATCTTTGGAATGTGATGAGCAGATTTTTTACATTTCATTTCCTTTTTATCCACTGAAATGGCCACATATAGTTATGGCTGCCCTATTGGACTGTGCGGCTGTAGATCCCACACTTCCTGGGAGAGATCATTTCTACTGGTTGCCTGTTTCTCCTGTAACTTACTTGTTTCTGAGGGTGAGAGCCTGTGGGTCTGTTTTTTAAAATGTTCCTGGTTGGTCCCAGACTTGCCCCCACACAGGGCTCTGTGCCTGGAACACTGCCCACCATCTAGTTAAGAACACCACAGCCTTCAGATGTTGGCTGCAACATCAGTTCTCCAAGAATTCACCACTGGCTGAGTCAGAAGCCAGAGCCTTGGACTCCTCTGCCGCCCACATTGGAGCTTGCCTGCCCATTTCCCACCGTCTGACCTTCCACCTTGACCTCCTTAGGGGCAGAGGCTAGTGTCTTCCTGGAAACAAAGTCAGCACCCAATAAATATTCATGGAGGTCAATGCTGAAGAAGTGTTTTCACATGGTATGTATGATTCAGTGCCTTGTTTGCAGAAATAATACCACTGAGAGCTACCCCTTGTGAAGACACACCTTCACCTGTCCAATCTCAGCCACTGTAACAACCAGATGAGAGGGGATGCTCTTGCATCCGCCATCCCGTCCCACTTTTACAGAGGTCTGAAGCTCAGAGAACTTAAGGACCTCATCGCTGTTGAATCAACGCACTTGTAGCTGGTTCTCGGTTGAGAGTCCCCAGGCTGTAAACCACACGGGAAGAGATGTGATCTTCCTCCCTCAGAGCTGCTGCTGATTTGAACCACCAGCAAAGTGTGGCCTTTGGGTTAACAGTGCTAAGACCCTATGGGCCGTACCACCAGAGAGGTTCAGTAAATCACCTCATGTCACACAGCTAGGTTCTCAGCCCGGGTTCCCTGGGAAAACAGCCAGAGATCTACCATATGCTCTTTCTTAGGATTGTCGTTCCTAAGGCAGGAAGCGTGGAGGAAAGGGGAAGAGGGAGAGAAAATCACAACCAAACAAGAAAGATGTGGACACAACTTCTAAAAAAAAAAATATGTCCCTGGAAGTTACCCCACTTCACCTGGGCATTCAGCCAGGTGCCCCTCCCTTCTGGTTGCGAGAACTTCCAGGTCCACACTGAGAGCTTCATAGGACTCAGGAGATAGACGTTCTAGAACCTTCCACCACCACCTCCAGCATCACCACCAAAGCTCAGCCAGGTTGACATGGGCAAAAGTGGGGTGTTGGGAGCCTGGACCATGACACAGGGCACACACCTGCAGGGTCAAATGGCCATGACAATTGGCCTTCGTCACCTGTAGGAAGAAGTGAGTACAGGCTGGATCAGGTCCAGCTGTCACCCTGTAGGTGGCTCTGGAGAACACAAGGAATGTATATCTAAGGAGGTGCGTCACTCAAGCCTGGAACAGCGAGTACACAGCAGAACAGAGCCGGTCTGGACTCTATCCAGAACCTTTAGCAAGTCTTGATTGGAAAGAGGGGGGGGGGAAATGAATGCATGAACAAGTTCAGGCTGTCACATGTTCAGACACCTTCATTTCACGCAGATGGAGAAACCAAGGTCACATTGAGTTAGGTCCTGGGGACCTGAGCTCTGATTACAGGATTTCAGCTTCACGCATGGACTCCCCACACTCCCTGAGAAATGAACCACAGACATGGTACTTCCAGATGCATCTACCTCCACAGCATGAACTGACATGTGCCAGTGTTTCCTGTTCACAATCGAGATGCCTCCTGCACTCGTTTCTGTAGTATTTATCCACACTAATAACAAATACATCACTTGATTTCCTGGAAATCAGGCTGCCCTGCTTCCCCTCAGATCACGGACTTCCCATTCCCAACCTCTGAACCCCATCCCTGGGACGCACAGGACTTACCTCTGGTCAATCAGAGATGCCCATTTCCCTGGCCACAGTGACAGAAAGGCATGTAACCAAAGTGTGTTGAAGGAGATGCAATTACAGCCTTCACTGGAACAATATATGGAAAGAGGAGTTTTCTTAGTGTTGCTAAGCTGCAGGATATTAAGCTAGGGCGACCAGAAATCAGTGCTGTTAGAGACTCTGAGAGGAAAACCACCCAGCAGAAAACAGCTGAGACATGGAGAAATATTGAAAGGAGCTCTCAAGTCGATGATGACAGCATGCCAAGTCATCTCATTAAGGCCCTTCCTCCCTCTTGCTCACCATCTACTGTTCCAAGTAAGATGTCTTTTTCCAAGAACCAGGCCCTCTGACAACACACCCAAAGTATGTGTAACAAAGTTCACCATCTGTCTGCCTCTAAGGAACCCCGTTATTACACTTTCCCCAAGACAGATTGGTTTGTTCTTTCGGCACTCCATGGGGTAGCAAATATCCTGCCCAACACCACAATTCAAAGGCTTTGATTCTTCTCAGGTAATCTTTTTTCATTGCTCAACTTTCACACACATATGATGGGAAAAAATACCACTGCTTGGATAAGGCGCACCTCAGTCTTTAAAAGGACATCCTTGCTCTTTGGAACTTTACAGAAGTCTTTGGCAAAAATTGCCCAGTGAAACACATCTTTTGATTTCTTGACTGCTGCCACCATAGGTATTGATTGGGGATACAAGCAACATCAAATCCTTGACAACTTCATAATGTGAGTCATTGAATGTCCAGGGTGAGGATTTTGGGGTGTTTGTTTGTTTGTTTTTCTTATTAATTTTAATAGACATTTACAGAGGTTTTGGATTTCCATTCATTCATTGCCGCACTTTTCTCCCTGCCCACCCCTCCCCACCAGTTCGCTCCCCTCTCCGAAAAGGAAAAAAAACTTCCTTCATTAGTATACAATTCCCCCATCCCTTCCCCTCCAGCCCCCACCCCGAGTACACTTCCCTATGGAACCTTAATTCTGGATTCCTGTGCTAACCATAATACTCAATCATATATCACCTCTAATCTGTTCTTTCCCTCATCTGTTTCAATACAATATACATAATTTATCCAGTTTTTTCTGTCATACCCCACCCCTGATGTCAGACCCATTCTACAACAGTGGCATCATGCAGTATTTGTCCCTTTGTGGCTGAGATATTTCACTCAGCATCATGTCCTCCAAAGTTACCCATTTTTAATAATATTGCATGAGTTCCTTGTTTTTCAATGCGGCATAGTATTGATTTTTGGGGTTTTTTGATGTTGAAGGGTATGATCTTTTTTTTCAGTCTTCGATCTTCTTCAGTAAATACATTAAGTCTTGTTTGTTTTCTGCAAGCGAGGCGATGTCAACTGCATAATGCAGATTGTTGATGAGCCTTCCTCCAATCCTGATGCCACATTGTTCTTCAAACAGTCCAGCTTCTCAAATGACTTGCTCAGCATACAGTTGAAGTAGCCTTCAGGGAGATCCTCAGATCCTAGAAAGATGTATAATTCTGTTCCCTATACTAGGCTTGCCTCCGGAAACCCTGTGAACCTGGAGAAAGAATGAAAGTCAAGCAAGTGTTGAGGACTTTCGTCCATAGGGTTGCTATGAGTCATCTATGACTTGACGGCACTTAACAAGATCGTGAGAGACCAGTTGGCCTAGTGGATAGAATGTGATGTTCCCAAGCCAAAGGTGGGTAACTCTAGTCCGCAGCCCTAAGGCCTGTTTTAAATTGTTGTTGGCCAAACATTCTTCTAGGTCGTATAGCCCTGGTGTGTCCACTTGCTGTACAGAGGTAATTTGTGGTCGCTGTGAAGCTGAACACTGTGACACTGATATGTCAAAGGTGATGATGGTTACCCATGGTGGACAGTGTTTGGTGGAGCTTCCCGATTAAAACAAGCTTGGAAGCAGGAGTGGCGTCCACTTTCGTAAATCGTTTGCTTCCAGAAACCCTATGAACCTGGAGAAAGGATGAAAGTCACACAAGTGTTGAGGACTTTCACTCATAGGGTCACTATGAGTCGCCTATGACTCAACGGCACTTAACAACAACAACATACTAGGCTGCTTCTTGTTGTTTGCTGTGTAGTCAGAACTGGCTCAGAGCTGACCCTTCATCAACTTTTCAGAGGATGGAAATTGCTTGGATGGAGTCACCCATCTTTCTACCAAAGCAGAAAAAGGTAGGTTACTCAGATGACAAAGTTCCCAGCCCTCGATGTTTAATTGTAGCCCAGTTAATCCCCGCTCACACATTTCCTGGTCCAGGAAACATCATCTCCTCGCCCTTTTTCCTCTCTGCCCAGCCCGCCGGGCAACCTGAAGCAGAAGGGTGTTGATTTAAGGAACTGGTAAGGGGAAAATTACCACCATCCTATCTGACACACACGCAATGCACAGACCTGCTGATCACCTGCCTGGGCTTTGTCCTCCAGCCGGAATGCTTCCTTCAAGGGAAGCAGAACCTACTGGAGGTCACAGATTTGCATCCAAAGCCAGACTGTAAACAGACTGAAAGTAGAGAGGAGTGGCTGGATGGGACCTCAGGACCTCGGTGAGTCAGGGAAGGGCTGATTTGAGCTGGTGGGAGAAGGAGAGGTAACGTGGACAGCCTGAGTCTTGTCCAGTGTCCGCATGGGCTCCCAGACGTCCATGACCCATGGAAATTACCTAGGTTATTGTGTGTATTTGTGTGAGACAATATTACTACTTGTAAAGAGTCCTTAATTTTTAGCCATATTCTCAAAGCAACTGATCACCCTTAAAAGACCAAGTCTCACTGATCTAGGTACATGGTCTTCCTTAACCAGATGGAGAAACTGAGGCTCAGAACCATTATGTGGTCTGTCCTTGGTCTCACAACCCACTTGTGGTAGAGGCTAAATTAAAAGCCCCTCATTGTATGGGTGGCTTAGTGGTAAGGAATTGCATTGCTACTGTAAATGTACATGGTTCAAATCCACGAGCCGCTCTGCAGGAAAAGGATGGGCAATCTCCTCCCGTGTGATTTACTGCCTCTGAAAACCCGCCAGAGGGGCAGCGAGGAGTCAGTTCCAACTCACTGGTACACAACAACAACAGCATCACCATAGAGTTAGAACTGACTCCCAGCTGACCCTCCAGTGAGTTCACAGTAGGAGATTCCTCATCTTTCTCCTGAGACGCAGCTGGTAGCTTTGAACCATTTGTCCTTGGGTTGGCAGGTTAACTCCTTGCCCACTAGACCACCAGCGATCCAATGGAATAGAACCAGAAATTTACCTTACCTGCCTGCACAGCTGAGAGGGTTAGAAAGGGATATAAGCACAAGCCCTGTTGCATCCCAACTTGCTCATCTTCTGATTGCATCCTGGATGGCACCTCCTCCAGGAAGTCTTCCAGGTACCACAAGCTGGGTCTGTTACACTCTCCTGTGAGTGACCTCCCCAGAATGACCTCTGTTCAATGCTGTGTCTCCGACACACAGGGCATTTCCTAGATATTTCTCATCAATGCAAATGTTCAATGATCAAGGAGCTCTCTTGGACAGTCTGTAGGGAGTTTGCACTGCTAACTCAAATGTTGATTGGAATTCATCCCTGACTACACAGACGAAAGACAGGCAGTCTCCTGCCAGAGCGTCGGCCATGAGTCGGTTCCAATCTACAGCAATGAGCGAGTTGAAACCTTCAGCTCCATCTGCACCCAGGGAGCTCTGGTGGTAGCTTAGTGGTAAGGAGTTGCACTGCCAACCCAAAGGTACACAGTTTGACTCCAGCAGCTGCTCTGAGGGAGACAGATGAGCAATCAACTCCCCTGAGATTTACTGCTCTGAAAACCCACCAGAGGGTCAGCTTGGAGGCTCTTACAACTTGACGCTGCTTAACAACAGCAAACCCGCATCCAGCAGCCAGAGTGACTTAAAAACCGGAGACAGGTCATGTCACTTGCCTAAGTGCCCCTTGCTCAAGACCAACGCAGACTCCCATTCTCACTCAGAAATGAAAGGCCAGACATGCTGGGGTTGCCTGGAAGGCCCATCACCGTCCTCCTCACCCCTCCTGGGTTAACCACTGGTGGATTCAAACCCCAGAGGCTCAAAGCCCTCGGGCTAGCAGTGTAGCCCGCTATAGATTACGGATTATGCCACCAGAGCGCTCAGTGATGCTTAGTGGGAAGGGGAATGTGACAGCAGGTGTACTGACAGTTACAGCATCACTCATGGCACTAATTGGTACCTGTGAAAATGGAATTGACAAATGTTGCATTATTTGAGTCTGTGTGTGTGTGTTTTTGCTGTTGTATTGTTTTTTTTTGTTGTTGTTGTTGTTTTTTTTAAATTTTGTGTACGTGTACCGTCAAATCAGATCTGACTGGTACAGGAGGATATTGCGCCTCCTTCTCCGGCAGAGCGTCTGGTGGATTCGAACCGTGTTCCTCTGGGATTGCAGTGCAGCTTCTTGCCACTAGGCCACCAGAGCTCCCCCTGTATTGTTGTTATTGTGTATTGTTATGTGCCATTAAGTCAGAACAATCTCATAGCTGACCCTCCAGTGGATTTTCTGAGGCAGTAAATCAGATGACAGGAATTTGGCCTCAGATGCGAATGTGGGTTGTCAGTGTAACTCCTTA
>NW_006399839.1:7952480-7968027 GCF_000299155.1 Elephantulus edwardii | reverse complement strand
TAGATAGATAGATAGATAGATAGATAGATATAGTTGTTGTTGTTGTTAAGTGCCGTCGAGTCATAGGTGACTCATGACTCAAAGCCACCCTATGAATCAAAGTCCTCAACACTTATGTGACATTCATCCTTTCTCTAGGTTCATAGGGTTTCCAGAGGCAAACTATTACAGAAGTAGATGTCACTCCTGCTTCCAAGCTTGTTTTAATTGAGGAGCTCCACCAAATACTGCCCACTGTGGTTAACTATTAACACATTTGACGCATCAGTGTCACAGTGTTCAGCTTCACTGCAATCACTAGTTACCTCTGTACGACAAGTGGACACATCAGGGCTATACATCCTTTGGCTGCGTATCTGTAGATAGATAGATAGATAGATAGATCTCTGTAGATATCTATATCTATATCTATATATCTATATATATCTATATATATCTATATCTATATATATATATCTTTATCTGTATATCTCTATGTTTGTGTGTGTGTGTGTGTGTGTGTGTGTGTTTATTTACTTAAAAGTTGCGTGCTAAGCCAAAGGAGAAACCACTCATTCACTCCCTTTGCAGCTTCCCAGCGGTGGATCTCTCTCACCGGCCCGGCCGGATGTGTGGTTTCAGGTTATAATGCCTCATTTAGGTGCCTGGGCACCTGGACGGTTGGCAGCATTTTCCCAGGTGACATTGAGCCCAGTATCTAGAGAACAAAACCCCTTTCAAGGTCAGGAACACCCAGAGGCCACTGCTGTGGCCCAGGAAACCAAGGGCTCTGTCCGACCGAGCTCTCCCGGGTGTCCTGGGTGGAATTACATCCCCGGGGGCCTGCCAAGCTCCTGATTTGGGGTTTAGGGGTTAGTGGGGGAGGGTAATCAGTTCTCCTTCCCTGAGCAGGCTGCCACTCACTTGCTGGGTAGCAGCCACGAAGTGTTTTGGAGTAAAACGTCTCTAAAACTTGACGTCTCTACAACTTGAAGGTACTCTTACCTGCTCAGGTTGACTGCCCAGCCCTCATGAAACACACACAAGCAGCTTATACCCTTGAACTTCACAGCAATTCCTACCCTTGGTCCAGAGAAGTGAGGCAACAGCTCCTCTAAAGTCTCAGAGCTGCGAAGGGCAGGATCCTGGTCTCCTTCCGCCACACCCTGATGTCAGAACTGTTAGGTGGTTTGTCTGTGGACATCAATACCATCTGCCCCCACCACCCCCGTGGAACAGAGCTGGATGGTGAATAAGGATGACAGATGACTTGATGCCTTTGAGCTGTGGTGTTGGAGAAGAGCACTGAACATCCCATGGACGGCCAAAAGAACAAACAGAGAAGTCTTGGAGAAGGTGCAGCCAGAGTGCTCCTTGGAGGCAAAGAAGATGAAGCTTCAGCTCACATACTTTGGGCATGTGGCTAGGAGAGGTCACTCCTTGGAGAGGGACATGACGCTTGGGAAGGTGGAGAGACGGCGAAGAGAAAAGACCCTCAACCAGGTGGACTGACACGGTGACTGCAGCAATGGGCTCCAGTGTGTCAGAGATGGTGAGGACGGCACAGGATAGAACAGGGTTCAGATTTGTTGTTCACAGGGTCGCTATGAGTCATACTCGATTCACAGCACCTAACAACCACCACCACCATGGAACTGACAATCGGCTTGGAAAAAACTGAAACCAACAATGATTGCCACTGAGTCTGAACGGACACACAGCTATCAGTTTTTCAGAGAGAGTAAGTAAATCACATGGGTATAGACGGCCCATCTTTCTCCTGAGGACCTGCTGGTGGGTTTGAACCATCAGACAGGCTCAGCTTTTGGGCTAGCAGTACCACTCCCTATGGACTAGGCCACCAGAGCTCCCCACAACTGGGCACACTGGGACTTGAACCCGAGACCTCTTGCATCCAGATTTAGACAAATATCCCTATATTTGACAAGCAAGTCTACATTTATAGGGGGAAGTACTGAGGTCCAGAGAAAGGCTGGGAGGCTTGTCTCAGATCCCACAGAGGAGACTGGTCCCTCTGCAACACGTTGAAAGTGCTGACTGGAACCAGAGTTCCAAAACGCCAAAGTGAAGGCCAAGGTTAAAATGCAACAGTCCCAAGGAAATCTGCTGAGGTGACCTTGGCTGGCAGGCGGCATGCCGCTCCTGAGAGTGGGTGTCCTTGGCAGGGCTCACCCTGCGGGGCTCTGCTCTGATCATGACAAGTTCCCCAGTATCAGACTACCTTCCTGGGCTCTGCTGTGTCCTCCAGCTTTTGTTTAGCTAAACCCTGACTTTAAATCAACTCACCTTTTTATTGAAACCAAATGGAATCCTAAAGAAACAACCAGGGCTCCTTGCAAAAAAAAAAAAAAAAGAAAAAGATGAACACAAACCAAGTATTTGCATATGTTCACAAGGCGTGGCTGCCTAACCCAGGCTCTATCTTACTGAAGAGGGGAGGTGAGTGGGTGCTTGGCAGGCATTCAAAGCCTATTAGCTCCTGGATGAAACGCAAATGAAAATGACAGATAGAAACAAGGCCAACGTGCCAGGATTGGGTTGATGTTTAAGGGACACACTCAGCAGTTGTTGGGGTTTTTTATTGTTTGTTGTTGTTGGTTTTTTTTTTTAAAAAAAAGAAAAAACAAAACAGCAAGCAAAAGGGCGCTCTGGCGGCCTAGGGGCAAGAAGCTGCACTCCCAATCCCAACCGCATGTGGTTTGAACAGCACTTGCATTCCCCAGGGGAGGGAGTGGCAATCTCCTCTCATGATTTATTGCCTCTGAAACTCTGCTGGAGGGCTGGTTCTGATTGATAGCACACAACAACAACAGTGATTTAGAAGCTTTGGATAATGGTCAGGTGGTTGCTAGAAAAACAGGATCTGTATGTAAATTAGAAAAAAAAAACAAAAAAAGGTGTGGCAGGAGCAGAGCTTTCCTACAGTGCAAAGCTTGGTGGGCCAACAGGTTGAGTGGATGAACCAGTGAATGAAGAATGGATCATACGTGAGAGGGACTTTGCATGAACCACTGATCACGCTGGGTGATGCAGAGGGTGGAATGAGGGCTGTTGAAAGGCCTTTCAAGAATCGTCATTGGTCCTAGGATTTAAGGCTTGTTTTTCCTGAACTTGGGAGGACAAAGGCCTCCCCAGTTACAGTTCTCACCAATCATGTGAAAGACCGAGGATTGAGTCCAGCCAACGTGCCGCATGCACAGCCATCGTCTGTCAGTGTAGGCTTATATGTGGTTACGATGCTAAATGGGCTTCAACAGAGCTTCCAGGGCTGCCAGTCTACCACTGAATCCAGCCAGTGAAAACTGTGGCTTAGAACAGTCAGGTCCACCACGAGGATGGTGCTGGGCTGGGTAACCTCTGTTCTGTGGAACACAGGATGGGTATGAAGCTGCACTGGTGGCTTAGGGGATCAAGGTTCTCTGGTGGCCCAGTGGTAAGAAGCTGCACTGCAACCCCAAAGGCACACGGTTTGAATCCACCAACTGCTCCACAGAAGGATGGACAATCTCCTTCTGGGAGATTAAACTGCCTGTGAAAACCTACTGGAGGGTCAGCTATGAGTTGACATATGACAATGTCATAAAGCGGGCATTGACTGGGTGACCTTGAACCCCCTTTATAGATACTCTGACATGTCCAGGCCGCAGGGAGGATGACATGGGGTCTGAACCCAGGACCAGTTCCTTGATTGTCGGGGGACATCTCTGTTGGCCCATTTCTCTATGTGGGCCCCCAGCATCCATCATTAACCATGTCCTTTGATCTCCAGGTCACCAGCACATGCCAATGATAGACAGCGTGTGGGCAGTTCTGGGGGTCTCCCTGACCTGCATCTCGGCCCTCAGCCTCGTCTCCCCTGCCTGGTTTCAGACCCCCACCTTCTCCTTTGGCATCCTCACCTACTGCTCCTGGCCTCAGGAAAACAGCAGGAACCAAAGCTGTGGCTCCTTCAGGTCACTGGATGGTGTACCTGACGGTGCCTGGAAGGTGAGACGTGGGAATATCAATGGGCTCTGAGGTATAGCTGAACCTAGCAGGACAGAGGAGGAAGGCCCCGTGTGGTGACTCAGGGGCCTTTGCTTACCACCTGGGTATCCTATGATGCCTGCACTGATCTCTTTGTAGGACAGAGCTTCTTGTTGTTGTTGTTGTTGTTGTGATGGTGGTGGTGGTGATGGTGGTGGTGGTGGATAGTCTTGACTGAGAACTGACCTACAGCTGAGCCTCTAGCAGGTTTTCAGAGGATGTAAATGGCACAAAAGGAGACTGCCTATCTTTCTCCCTCAGAGCACCCAGTGGATTCGAACCATGTACGTTTGCACAATTCCTTACTACTACGCCACAGAGTCAGATTTTTTAGAATAAAGCACAGAGGTTCTTAAATAAAAATTACATTTCAGAATCACTAATAGTAGTCTGTAAAAATGCCACACACTGGACTTCACCCCAGTCTCTGGCTCAAAGTAGCTATCAGCCCGCATGGGACCTATGTGCAAATCTGGAAAGGATCTGATATTGTAATTTGCTGTGATCAGCATAAAGATCTATTGACAAACATGAAATGATGGCTGGAGTTGTGCTGTGGATAACTTGCACATCCGTACCTCGCTGCCCGTTAAGCACAGCTAGGTTTGAGAACCACGGCTAAGGTACTGTCAGTCCCTGCTGTGAAAGGAGTCAACAGAACGGACAGTGTGAAAGGGCTCACCGTCTAGCCCCTGTCCTCTAAGGGAGACTGCCCTGCCCAAAAGTCCATCAGCAAACGAAATAGTTGAGAAGTTGTGGCACCTTCAGGCAATGGAATACTAGGCACAACTAAGAAATAACGATTTTGCAAAACACTGCATAACACGGGAACATCTAGAGAGCATTATGGTGAGGGAACTAACTCAGGCTTATAAGGACAAATACTGTGTAAGGCCATTATTGTGAAGATAGAAGGATAACTTACAAGATGTGTATAAATGTCCAAAAGGGGAAAAGGAGAAGGTGGTGGCATAAGGGGAAGGGTGGAAATCACCAGGATAACAGAGTTTAGTGGGCAGACTGGAGGGAAAGTGAAGGAATAGAAAAGATTCAATGAGGATTTGAAAAGATGATGTAATACTAGGCATAGATCAATGGTAATTAATCCCATGAGATACACTGTGTATGAATATATGCAATATATGAATATGAATATATGCATTATATATGAATATGCAACACAAGGTAAACGAGGGATTGTATGGAACACAGTGTATATGAATGAAACACAGGGGAGCTCTGATGGTCTAGTGGCAAGAAGCTGCAACTACAATCCCAGAGGCGCATGGTTCGAATCCACCAGATGCTCTGCCGGAGAAGGAGGGACAATCTCCTCCTGTACAGATCTGATTTGACGGTACACACACACACACACACACACACACACAAATAATTTAAAAAATTAAAAAATAAATGAATGAAACACTATAAATAAATTATTGTATGAAAACCAATAAAAAAATCTTTAAAAAAGAAAAAAACCCAAAGAATCTTGAGCATTATAAAGATGCTGTAAAAGCACCCACTAGGTGCCTGCTCTGGTGATTTTCCCATATAGCAAGTATTTTCTGGCTGGTGCAGATGGCTAGCAGGCTCAGCAGTATCTGGAAGCATAGAGATTTGAGTCTACCCAGAGGTCCCGCAGCAGAAAGGTCTGGCAATCCACTGCTGAGAAATCAGCCACTGGCGACCCCAGAGAGGGAGGTAGTTCTGTGGGGTTGGACCTGGTTCAATGGTCCCCAGCGGCACTTCCAACAAGAATAGTGAAAGTTCGTCTCAAGTCCTCTGGCCATGTTGTTAGGAGGGTCAGGTCCTTGGAAAAAGACATCATGCTTGGAAGAGTCAGCAAGGGCAGGTAAGACCTTGGCAGGGTAGACGAGACAGTGACTGTAATGTGGGGTCAAGTGTGTCTGAGAGGGGGAGCTCTGGTGGCCTAGTGGTAAGGAGCTGCAACTACAATCCCAGAGGCACACGGTTTGAATCCACCAGATGCTCTGCCGGGAAAAGGAGGGAAAACCTCCTCCTGTACCAGTCAGATCTGATTTGACGGTACACACACACAAAAATAATAAAAAAAAAAAGTGTGTCCGAGAGGAGGATGGACAGGACAGGGAGGGTACAGACCCAGGGATCACAGGGTCCCTGAGAGTGACTGTCGTCTCAACAGCACTTAACAACTATAATGGTGTGAGGCCTGAATGTTCCTTCTGACTGCACTCCTTGGTCTCCCGTGTTCCTGGAAGGAAATGACTCCAACTTCCTGGACCTTAGTTTGATTTGACAGGAAATGGGACCACTACTAGCACAGACCCTGTATTAGCCAGTCCAAGTCAGGGAGCACAGAGAGTGCTGGCCGCCCCGTGCCAATCACCACCCACTCATCGCTCTTCCTGGCAGGTCTCAGCTGTGCTGCTCCTCGGAGGCTGGCTCCTGATGGCCCTCAATGGCGTCCTCCTTCTGTCCTGGGTCCTGTCCCCCAAAGGGCTGTGCCTACGGGGGGGGCAGCGGCCCAGCTCCAGGGGTGCAAGCGGCAGCAGGTAACAACCTCTTAGCACACAGGAAGCACCTTGGAACTGTTTGTGGGATGGACAGAGGAATGGGTGAATCTGGGAGCAGAGCCAGGCCATCCTGGGTAGATCTCAAAGACTCTCAACTCAAACTCAACTCACAGAGACCCAGCCTTCCAATGGGTTTCTGAGGCTGTAAACCTCTACAAGAAGTCGTCTGCCCATCTTTCTCCCCAAAAGCATTTGGTGGATTCAAACCACTGACCTTTGGTTTGCAGGGCAACTATGCCACCAGAGTTTCTTGCAGACTGTTCCTGTACAAATTGGAAAGGGCATTCTCGATGTCCCTCTCTCTTGTCCTAAGCCTACCAAGCCCTGAAGTCCGCCCCAGTTTTTCTCTTCTTCTTTTTAGTTCTCTTTGTCAGGCACCCCGCTTGAGCACTGCATAAAGGTGTCTGGCTGAGAGTAAGAAGATATTGTTTGGCAGTGGGTCCAAGTAGAGTGAAATCATTAACAACGTCAGTGTCTCTGTTTGGAGTATAATAACAGCTTTTCAGGGAGCTCTGGTGGTTTCATGGTAAGAAGCTGCACTGCCAACTCAAAGGCACACAGTTCGAATCCACCCGCTGCTCTGCAGAGAGATGGACCATCTCCTCCCACGGGATTCGCTGCCTCTGAAAACCTGTTGGTGGGCCAGCTATACGTTCCAACTCGAAGATTCACAACAATAACAAACAGATATTCAAGAAATGAGTTAGTGGGTGATGGTACAGTTCCAGCTCTAAGCTTGTTTCTTGCCTAGGGCTGAAGGATTTTGGGTGTCAGCAGTGTAAACTGAACATGTTGAAGTTATACACCGGATTAGGAGAAACACTGTGAGGCCCTTGAGCCAGTGCATGAGGGAGTCAAGGAAGGCTGCAGGGGGTACCATTTAAGCTGCCTTTTGAAGGATCAGCAGAATGTATCCAAGATTTTAAGTGGTAGAAACCAAGAGCCAGGTGTCTGCAGGGAACTGCAGGTATATCGGGGTGATGATACACAGGTGAGGCATGCATGGGTGGGGTGGGATCACTGTTCTGGGAGGGCCTTAAAGCCCAGGCAGTGTGCTTCTGACTTCAGCAGATCCTGAGTTTCCCTGAATAACCTCTGCACAGGTACATAGGGAGCTCTGGTGGCCTAGTGGCAAAAAGCTGCGCTGCAATCCCAAAGGCACACGGTTCAAGGCCACCAGCTGTTGCATGGGAGAAGGATGGGCAGTCTCCTCCTATGCAATTAATTATTGCCTCTGGAAACCCACTGAAGGGTCAGCTATGGGGTGCTTCCTCTACTGCACATAACACAACATGGGTGTATGGGTCAGTGAATGGGTAGGTGTGTGAGCAGATGGGTCAAATGAAGACCCGGTCAATGAATGTGAGTAGATGGAGTGAATGGGTGGGTGGAGGAAATCATGGAAGATGGAGTCTGACAGATGATTAAATAGAAAGGTGCATGGAAGGAAGAAGACAATGGATAGATTGGAATACAATTGGATGGATGGTTGGGTAGGAGGTGAGTGGAGGAGTAGATGAGTAAGTGGATGGACAGAAGGATGCATGAGCAGAGAGATGAGTGAGTGGATGGATGATGAATGATGATTCTTGGGATGGAGGTGAACCCAGAGCTTGTGACTGACAATCTGGCTCCCCTTCCTCTTGTTTCCAGCAACTGCCACTGCTGTGGGCCTGCTGGTTTTCCCTGTCAGCCTGGCCTCTCCATTCGCCAAGGAAGCCTGCAAAACCTCCTCTATGTACTGCAGTGGGCAGTGCCAGCTGGGCTGGGGCTATGTGACCGCCATCCTCAATGCAGTCCTGGCCAGCCTCCTGTCTGTCATTGGATGGCCCCACAAGGCCAGCGTCCAGGGAAAGACCATCATTTCCCTCAGTGACACCGAGAGAAACATCCTTGTGTTAGAGACAAGACAATAAAAACCCCTGGTGTGGAGCAAAAGGCAAACCAAAACCCCACCCTTGAATTGTTTCGAGTTCCATAGAACTCGGTGCAAAGCTGTCCTGTGCGGACCCTCCAACTTTCCAAGCACGATGTCCTTCCTTCTCCAAGGACTGGCCCTCCTGGCCACATGCCCCAAATATGTGAGACAGAACTTTAAAATCCTTGCCTCCAAGGAGCAGCCTGGTTTCACCCTCTCCAGGACGGACCTATTTGTTCTCTTGGCAGTTCATGGTACATTCCGGTCCATGGTACATATTCCACTCTGGTCATGACGCAGTCAATACTCTTCTCCAGCACCACAACTCAAAGACATCAGTTCTTCCTCTATCATCCCTAGTCATTGTCCAGCTCTCTGAAGCATAGCAAGTAATTGCAAAGACCATGGCCTGGGTCAGGTGCACCTTAGTCTCTAGACTGAAGTCAGACAATTTCTAATGTTGCTACTACCATGTTGTTTGGGGAGAGGGGTTTGCACATGATAAACTGCTTTGTTTGAGATCAGGAGGGCCAGCCCTCCCACCTCCCAAAGACATCAGCTACCTATCCACGTGGATGGAAGACAAGGACGATCGCTACCTGATTTTTCACATCGACTCTGATACACATGTCAGTCATGACTTGGAGACAACTCAATTGCTGCCAGTAAGACTGTTTGCCAAAGTCACTTCTTAGTCTGTGTTGTTGTTGTTGTTGTTATGTGCCATCAAGTCAGACCCAACTCACAGCTGACCCTCCTGTGCTCCAGTCAGGAGCACTAAATTGCATGGGAGGAGACTGCCCATCTTTTTCCAATGGACCAGCTGGTGGATTTGAACTATGAACCTTCAAGTTGGCAGCACAGCTACTTACCACTAGGCCATTATACTCATGCCCTCTTTTCAATGTCACTCTACAAAGTGACATTGAACTCAGGCCCAGCCATGTGACTTGCTTGGTTCCCCAGAAGGCAGTGGACATTACTCTCTGTTCCAAGCGGAGGTCTCTGGTAGAGGCCCTGCAGGTTTCTGCCTGCTCTCTTGAAAACGTGCCCCAGGCATGGCCATGCAAACAAGCCTGAGTTAGCCAGCCAGCCAGCCAGCCAGCCACGGGGGGAGGAGGCACGCCTGGCCTGGCAGCTCTGGTCATGACGCAGTCAAACATCCACAGCAGATCGGCTGGCTGACCATCAGGGGGACATGACATGTGAGGACGTCGGGCTCAGGCCGGAAGAACCTCTCAGCTGAGCACAGCCCAGACTGTGGACCAACAGAATTGTGAGCCAAGGAAACCGGCTCCTTCAAGCCACTAAGTGTTGGCGTGGTTTGCTCCACAGCACTCTTTGTGACAAGAACTTACTAACAGAAGTGACGCGAGTGCCGTGCCTGCCTTGAACGTTTTAGGGAGAAGCCAGGCGGTTGTCATAGACGCTGAGCTCATTTGGGGATGGGTCATTCGGGAGCAGGCAGGGGCTCCCTTCAGAAGCCAACATTTTTTTTTTATTCCAAATGCTGAACACTGTGACACTGATGTGTCAAATGAGATAATGGTTACCCAGGTGGCTCTGTAGCGCAATGGATAGCGCATTGGACTTCTAGTGATGAGATAATGGTTACCCATGGTGGACAGTGTTTCGGGGCATTCCCCAATTAAAACAAGCTTGGAAGCAGGAGTGGTATCCACTTCCGAAATAGCTCGCCTCCGGAAACTTAATGAACTTGGAGAAACGATGTAAGCTATACAAGTGTCCAGGTCTTTCATTCATAGGGTCGCCATGAATCGTCTATGACTTGATGGCCCTTAACAACAACAAAATGTAAACAAAACCCCAAAGAAACAAGCAAACAAAGAATCCCAGATTCACACAGTTCTCTGTTTATATACTTTTTCTATGTAGAGACACAAATCTTCAGTAAACATTTACAAAATATGTTGGCAACACTGAAAAAAAGAGGAGATTCCGTGGGCAGGGTGACACTCACACATCACATCGGAGGACACGAAGACAGACACGCAACGGGGCCTGGCAGGCACTGAAGCAGCAAGGTAAACAAATACATACGCGCGTCATCTCACATCACAACCATAGCCACTGGGGACACCAGGAGAGGAGGCTGGGAAAGGGGCTTGTGCTGTATCTTTTGACCAGTCAGTCAAAGAAGAAATAAACAGGAACCGGAAGTCTCGGGCTGGGCTTTGCTGAAATAGCATCCTCTACAGACAACAAATGAGTGGCAAAGTACATTTTCATCTGGGGAGGCCTCTTCACGTGTCTTCCCCTCTTGGGGAGCTGGGGGGACAGGGTAGAGGGATGCAGTTCTAAAGGCCAGAACCCTTCCTGGTTCTCCCTGCCCTGCTAGGAGGAGAGGCGGGTGCAGCAGAGGTTCTGGAAGCCTCAAATCTCCCCCAGAGAGCTTCGTGAAGCAAGGCCTCTTCTATCCTGCCCTAGAGGTCCTCCTCGGCCGAGGCCAGGGGTTCAGGGACAGCTGAAGGCACCACGGCCAAACAAAGAGAACTTCCCAAGCACACAGCGCCGGATTGTACCCCAGCTCCCAGCTTGCTCATGGCAGACTCGCGCTCCTTCTGCAAAGTTCCATGTGCTCGGCCCACCTCCTCCCCTCTCTGAAGGGGGCCCTGGAGGTGTTCAGCCAACACTCAGCTCCTGACTAGATGGTTGGGGGTTTGTGTCCACCTGGAGGCCCCTTGGACAAAAAGGCTGGAGAGCTATTTCCAAAACTAGCCAACCTTTGGGGCAAAAACCACACCACCACCACCACCACCACCACCACCACCACCACCACCATGGAACACAGGGTCTGCACGGACAAGAGACGACTCCACAGGCAGTCCCAACTCACCCAGAGGTGCCTCGGAAGAAAGTCCTGGCAATCTGCCTCCCAAAAGTCAGCCCAGGCAAACCCGTGGGGCACAAGGCTACCCCAGCACGTGTGGGGTTCGCCATGTATTGGCATCTACTCTGCGGCGACTGGCTCGCCTCTCTGAACCCCCAAATATCATTCCTTGACTGTTTCTGCGGGTGGCGGTTTCCCAGGAGGCTCACGCTACCCTGTCCCCTCGGCCTCATTCCTGGCGGCCCCTATGGAAAGAGGAGCTGCCCAGACCTCTCTGAGGGTCAGCCAGAGGGCAGCGAAGATGCTCCTCGTAGGCCTGAGGCCTGGGGAGCCTCTGCAGGAAGCTGGGGAGGGGACTGTCCCCAGACCTAGCCCAGGCCCTGGCCCCCATCAGCAGATGAGACGCCAGCAGGTACTTCTCAAGGAGCACACAGGCCACACACAGACCACACTCCCCCTGGCCGGGCCCTGCCTTCATTGACCTGAGTGGACAAGAGCGCGTAGGGGGAATACCACCTCTCTCTCATCTAATGGCTTTTAGCGACCGACACACAGCAGCCAGACCTCTGGGGTGTGCAGTGAGGGGTGCAATCTCCCCTTCTCCAGAAAGGGGTGTAGCTTCTGCCCTGCCTGGAGTCGGGTGGGGGAGTGGGAGGGTCACAGGCAGGGCCTGGGGACACTGGACCATCAAACCTGCACACAATTCTCAGGTTCCAGCGTCTCTCCTTGGACAAAAGGCAAGAGCATTGTCTGCTATCAATCAGGTAAAGGAGGAAAAGTGAGAGAATACAAAAACGGTCTCAAGGGCCCCTGTGCCTTTCTGAGGGGTCTCTGAGCACACAGGGAGCTCGGAACAAACACACGCAGCTGAGGAGGATGTATACAGGTGGTCTTTCTCCTCTAAGGTAACAGTTCCCATCTCAGCCGGCTCTGCCCCCAAGGGGACTCTTGGCAATGTCTGTGACTCTTGACACTTTTGATTATCCGAACCGCAGAGGGGATACTAGTGGCATCTCCGGGAGAGAGGCTGGGGGTGCTGTTCAAGGTCCTTCCATGCCAGGGGAGTCCCCACAATGAGGGACTGTCCAGTCCCAAATGTCCGTAAAGTGCTTGCTTCTCATAAGCATCCAGAGCGTGGTGAACACCCCACAGGACCCCCCCAGAGGGGAGAAGTGGTCCCATAGGCTTCCCTGGACTAAAACCAGCCCCTCCCCCAGGCTCATCAGACAGACGGGTGGGGGGATGGGAGACAGGAGGGGAGGCCGCTCTGTCAAGCACAAAGCTAAGGCCCCTTCCCTCACCCACCAACAATCCCCTCCTCTGGCAAGGGAGAAACCCCAGGCCAGGACAATCTTTGGTCAAACAGGAAAATGTAAGGCTCAACTTAAGGGGTAACCTTCGTCTGCCCCCCCACCTGCCCAGAGGCCAAAGTCAGAGTTACACAGCCAGATGGCAGAGGCAGGCAGGTGGTGGCGTGACCACCGCTGCCTGGTGACACGCCCCTCACTTGTTCTCAATCAGGGTCTGCACCTTGTACACAAGGTCCCGGGCCAGCTTCAGGACTTGCTTGGTGTTGTGTCGCTCGGCCATTTCTAGGGAAGGAAGAAAAAACACAGAAGGTAAAATCTCCTGACGCTCCCCTCTCTCTGGCCTGACCCCTTTCCAGAGCTCCGGATGCTGAGTTTGGGGAAGGACTCCAGACCTCAGTGTCCTTGTCTGTAAAATGGGATCATAACAGGATCTACCTTTACAAGGATATGACCGAGACCAAACACAATGGAGTCGGCACACAGCATGTGTTTTAAACCATCTTTGTCCTTCTGATCTTCCCCCCAGTTCATTAATTTTACTAATAAGGTTCAACTTCCTTTACTAAAATACATATTTTAATAAACACATTTATTTTAAGAAATATATGCATTTTAATATGTATTCTGTTAAATTAATAAAAACAACTGTATGAGGAAGATACTCAAATGGCCAACAGACATATGAAGAAATGCTCTAAATCACTGGCAATAAGAGAGATACAAATAAAAAGAAATAATTTTTTAAAATTTAAAAAAAAGAGAGATACAAATCAGAACCACAATAAGATACCATCTCGCTCACTCCAGTAGCAATGGCAAAGTTTAAAAGGACAGCAAATAAGAAATGATTGAAAGGAAGTGGCGAGATAGGAACTCTTACACATTGTTGGTGGGACTGTACAATGGTACAACCACTCTGGAAGGCAATTTGGCACTTCCTCAAAAAGCTGACCTCAGAAATTCCATATGACCCAGCTATTCCATTGCTTGGGATATACCCCAAGAAAATGAGAACTGAGGCTCAAACAGAAACACGTACCCCAATGTTCATAGCAGTGTCATTTCGCCATCACAAGAATATGGAAACAGCCCAGATGTCCAACCACAAACAAATCAATTGAGAAGTTGGGGTACATTCATGCAATGGAATACTACGCAGCACACAGGAACAATGACTTTGTAAATTACTACCTAACTTGGGAGGGACTAGAGAGCATTATGCTGAGTGAACTCAGTCCCATAAAAACAAATACTGTATAAAACCATTATTTGTTTTGTTTTGTTTTTGTTTTTTCTTCTTCTTTTTTTCTCTTTCTTTTCTTTTTTTTACTTTTTTTGTTTTGTTATAAAACCATTATTGTAGAACAAGTATGAGGATACAAGGGAGGGTGGGAGGAAGCAGAGGGGTGAGGCTGGGCGGGGGGAAGGTTAATCATAGGGTTGCACAATTCAATGGGTTAGGGGGTAAGGATTTTTTGTGAAAAAACAATGTATTCAAACTTTATAAATAAAATCAGTATAAAATGTAAAAAAAAAACCAACAACTGTATTACTTTAATTTAGCATGGTGCCCATGCAGGATAGGATATGGTTCTAATCTATTGTTCATAGGGTCACTATGATTCCAAGCACTTAACAATAATATTTATTAATGTTTGCCCCCTCTCCCACGCAAACCCATTAACTCTCCTAGGGTTGATTCTGTGTTTAACCTTTTCTTAGCTTTTTTAACACTTCTTGTTGATGTTGTGCCATCGAGTTGCCTATGACCCATAGTGACCCTGTGTACAGCAGCCTGTCCTGAGCCAGTCTCACTGATTCTCACTGATTCTGGCAAACCAACCCCTTTGCTCCAGTTACTGTATCAATCCATCTCATCGGGGTCTTCCTCTCCTGCGCTGTCCCTCCACCCTTCCGAGCATGATGTCCTTCTCCAAGGATCGGTCTCTTCTGGCCACGTGCCCAAAGTAGGTGAGACGGAGCTTCAAAATTCTAGCCTCCAAGGAGGAAACTTGGTTTCACCCTGTCCAGGACAGACCTGTTTGTTTTCTTGGCGCTCCATGGTATATTCAAGACTCTTCTCTAGCACCACAATTCGAAGGCATCAATTCTTCTTCTGTCATCCTTAGTCGCTGACCAGCTCTCTGATGCATAGCAAGTAATTGTGAAGACCACGGCCTGGATCAGGTGCATCTTAGTCTCTAGACTGACACTGTTGTTTTTCAGTATTCTGGAGAGGTCCCAGATGGCAGATTTCCCCCAATATCTTTCTATTTCTTGACTGCTGGTGCTAAGAGTATTCATGTTGGAGTCGAGCAAGCTGTATTGTTAACAACCTCAATCTCTTCTCCATCCATCAAATTTGTTTTTTAATACCAGTGGTCTTATATCATCATTGTTCTTTTGTGCTTGATTTATGCCACTCAGCATAATTTAGGCTACATTCACTGTGGATTCATCTATATTGTCCAGTATTTCTTTTCGTATACCATCAAATTGGATGCAACTGGCACGAGAGGAGATTGCCCCTCTTTCTCCAACAGAGCATCTGGTGGATTTGAAGTGCGCACCTTCAGGATTACAGTGTCGCTTCTTTGCCACTAGGCCACCAGAGCTCCCTTATTGTACAGGATTTCATGAATCCCAAGTAGCTTTTCAAGTGATGCACAACACTCCACTGTGTGAACTGACCCCAGTTTCTTTTCCTCCAGATATATGTCCACCGATGGGCACCTGAGTGGTTTCCAAGCCTCTGCTATTATAAACAGTGCTGCAATAAACAGGAGCGTGAGTATGTCAGTTTGTACTGCAGCTTGTGTTTCTTTGGGACAAATACCCAGTAGTGGGATTGCTGAATCGAACAGTATTTCTGTTTCTAGCTTTT
>NW_006399839.1:7950126-7951660 GCF_000299155.1 Elephantulus edwardii | reverse complement strand
CCTGTGGTGTATAGCGACCCTATGTACAGCAGCTCTGAAGCCTGCCCTGTCCTGAGCCAGTCTCACTAATTCTGACACACCAGCCCCCATCACCCCGGTCACTGTGTCAATCCATCTCATTGGGGTCTTCCTCTCCTGCGCTGTTCATCCACCCTTCCAAGCATGATGTCCTTCTCCAAGTATTGGTCTCTCCTGGCTACGTGCCCCAAGTATGTGAGACAGAGCTTCAAAATCTGAGGCTCCAAGGAGAAGCTTGGTTTCACCCTCTCCAAGACAGACCTGTTTGTTCTCTTGGCTGGCTGTTGTATGTTCAAGACTCTTTCCCAACACCACAACTCGAAGGTATCTATTCTTCTTCTGTCATCCTTAGTCATTGTCCAGCTCTCTGAAGCATAACAAGTAACTGAGAAGACCATGGCCTGTGCACCTTTGTATCTAGCCTGGCATATAATAGGTACTTTAAAAAGGAAAAGAAGGAAGCAATCGAGGAGAGGCAGATGGAAGGGGCAGGTGAGGGGGAAACAAAATCAGTGTTGAGATTATGAGCCACACAAAATCATAGGACCAATGAGAATAATGCTAAATGTTAGCATTTCTTAGAAAGAAACTATTTGTTGTTATTATTGCAATGTGGCAGAACTGACTCTGACTCATAGCGGACCCTCCAATAGGTTCTCAGAGGCTGTGAATTGCTTGGGAGGAGATGGTCTCTCTTTCTCCTGTGGGGACTGGTGGATTCAAAGCGCTTGCCTTTGTGTTGGCAGCACAGCTCCTTACCATTTGGCCACAGAGCTCCCTAAGAGACGACAAAGGCCCAAGTATCATGGTTCCCAAACTTTGTGCCAAGGTAGCGCAGAGTGCATGGTAAATTCACAGGATTCTGTGGCACAAGGGATAAGCTTTTGAGAAAGAAGGCTATACCACACATTTGTTGAAGACCACATAAATGGCTAATTTGATCTGAATAGGAGATTTCACAGTGTTGCTTAAGAAAACAAAGCAAAATATCATAATGAAATGTGCGAGGGAAGAAAATATCAGAGAATAGAAAGGGGAAGAATTCGCTTGGCATTTCTCAAGCATAAAGAACTGAAAAACAAATTCACGCCTCAAGTTGCAATCCTGAGAGATGCTAGGGGCACAATCTGGAATGATTCAGGAAGCCACAAAAGAAGACGGAGGGAATACACAGAGATACTGTACCAAAAGCAATTAGTTGACACTGGAAGTAGCATACCAACAGGAGCCAATGGTGATGAAGGATGAAGTCAAAGCTGCATTGAAGGCAGAGGCATACAGTAAGGTACAGGAATCAGTGGAATACCACTGGACCTGTTTCAACCAACAGATGCAGCCCTGCAATGTGCTAGCCAGTCTATGCCAGGAAATTTGGAGGACAGCTGCCTGGCCGGCTGACTGGAAGAGAGAGATCCCTGTTTGTTCCCATTCCCTAGGAAGGGGACCCAAGAGAATGTGGAAATTATAAAACAAGATTACTAATGCAAGCAAAATATTGCTGAAGATCATAAAAACC
>NW_006399839.1:7940573-7949861 GCF_000299155.1 Elephantulus edwardii | reverse complement strand
TAAGAAAGATTTAGAAGAGGCTGTAACACCAGGGATACCACTGAAGACACCAGATGAATCCTAGCAGAAAACACTGAATACTAGAAAAATGTCTCTTCGTGTTTTATATAAAGGCATTTAGCAAACTATGTCTCACATGGAGAAGAATGGGAATCCCAGAGCACTTAATTGTGCTGAAACAAAATACCTAGATCAAGAAGCTACTGTTCAAACGGAGCAAGGGAGCACTCCATGGTTTAACATCAGAAAGGCTGTGTATCAGGGTTGTATCCTTTCTCCAAATCTATTCAATCTGTATGCTGAGCAAATCATTCATGAAGCTGGATCCTATGAAGAGCAATGTGGTACCGGAACTGAAGGGACAACAACCTGTGTTATGCAGATTAACGCAACCTTGCTTGCAGAAAGTGAAGAGGACTTGAAAGGCACGCTGCAGAAAGTAAAGAACTAGACCGTTTGCATGGACCACATCTCAGCAGCAAGAAGACAAAGGTCCTCACCACAGGGCCAACAGGCAACAGAAAAGCTTGAAGTTGTCAATGATTCCATCTTCCTTGGATCAACTATCAACACCCTTGGCACCAGCAGTCAGGAGATGTACTGCATTGGGAAACGCCACTATCAGCGACCTCTCCAAAACACTCAAGAGCAATGGTGTCAGTTTGAAGACTAAGGTGCACCTGACTCAGGCCATGGTCTTTTCCATCACTTGCTATGCATCTGACAATAAATAAGGAGGATAGACGAAGAATTGATGCCTTTGAGCTGTGGTGCTGGGGAAGAGCACTGACCCTCCCATGGACTGCCAAAAGAACAAATATGTATGTTTTGGAAAAGGGCAGCCAGAGTGCTTCTTGGAGGCAAAGACAGTGAAGCTCCATCTCTCCTATTCAGGGCCTTTTGGTAGGACAGGTTGTACCCTAGAAGGTGACATCACGCTTAGAAAGGTCAGTGCAAGAGAGGAACGACTGCAGTAATGGGCTCAACGGTGACAGAGATGATGAGGACGGCACAGGATAGAACAGGGTTCAGAGCTCTTGTTCATAGAGTCGCTGTGAGTCATACTCAACTCGATGGCACCTAACAACTATCACCTCCTGATCGTTAGATCTTGCCAAACGGAAGTTTTTAGTGGTTACTGTGACAAAAAGTAACTGCCACACAAAACTCAACACGGGTCAGGGAATGGGGATGGTGGCGTCTGAGCCAACTCAAAGGGCTGAGAAGTTACATTGAGCAGCACAACAGGCCCAAGAATCCCACTCCTGAGTAACCACAGAGACTAAAGAACGAAACAAAAATATTTTCTTTCCATTTATCTGCATCATTTCCCCCCCTCTCAATCATAGTTGAATCCTGGTGGCAGAGTACATTATGTGTTCAGCTGCTCACCAAGAGGTTGGTGGTTCGAATCCACCACCCTTCTGCAGAACCCATCAGCGGTGAGCTGCACAGGTTTCTCCTGGAAAAATCTGCAGCTTCGAACAGTGCAGTGGACTTGGGGGGAGGGATTGCATAACAATGAACGAGTTTCTCTGTTTCTTTTCAAGGAGAAGAGTGAATTGGGGCCGAGGGGGTGGTGGGCAGGGAGAAAAGTGCAACAATGAATGAATGAATGGAAACTAAGTCTCTGTAAACTTTCATTAAAATCAATTTTAAAATGTTACAATAAAAACAACAACAATAAAAGATCTTTAGCTTCAGAAACCCCATGGAGGGTCACCATGGATTGGGTTCAACTTGACAGCAGTGGGTGGAATTAAGTTTTAGGACATACATTTTTTTTTAAATGATCAAAACTCAACATTCAAACTCATTGCTGTTGAGATGGAACCTATTTTTTCAAGTGGGGTTTCAGAGGTTGTAAATCACAAAGCTGGAACTATGGTAGCCTACTGGGCAGAAGGTTGCGCTGCTAACCCAAAGGTGCATAGTTCTAATCCACCAGCTGCTCCACGGGAGAAAGATGGGCGATGTCCTCCCATGTGATTTAGTGCCTCTGAAAACCCACTGGAGGGCTGGCTATAAGTCGGTTCAACTTACCAGCATATAAATGACGCGCATAGTGGGAATTCAACACATTCATTTGGAAGAGGCTCAAGACGTGGGCAGGGACTGTCTCTACCTCTTTGACCAGAGAATAATCTTAGTAAATTCCTATCTGCTGCCCTCAACCCCACTGAACCCCAGGAAAGGGGCCCTCCAGAAGCCTATGCCGCTCCACTGAGACCCTGGGCCTGAAATTACCATTGAAGAATTTGATAATGTCCGTGAAATCCATGTTGTTCTCCAAGATGATGTCGCGATACACTTCCACCAGGGCCAGCGCGATGAACAGGACGTAGTGGGCGGAAGAGACGTGTTTGGCGGCCCAGATGGTCTCCCAGACCGAGAAGACATCGTCGTAAACGAGTTCTGCCGAGACACCAACACAGACACGTCGAGGCGAGCTGACAGGCAGGACCCAACACGGGCCTCACTTCCAAGGTGTCTCCCTCCCTCACATACCCCCACCCTGAGGTTCAGCTACAAAGAGATTGGGAGGGAGACCCCATGAGGGGAAACCTGTACCTCGCTTGAAGTCCAGGAGGAACCAGCGGTAGCAGAAGTAGAAGTGGGTATAGTCTCCATTCTGATGCATCAGCTCAAACAGCTCCGAGTCCAGGATCTGTGGGAGGAATGAGAGTCAGCACCAGCACCCCCAGATTCAGGGTTCACCCCAACACTCAGGGCCACACGTGGAGCTTCTTTTAATTCATATTTTTATCGTCCATCTGTGTTGTGCCTCATGCGTGTATGTTGGGCTTCACACAGTCTTTCATTTACATTGTATTTCATTCTACTCTGAGATCCTTGATAACCTCACCTCTTCCCGATGCTGTCCAGTAGGACCCAACGCCTAGCTCCCCCTGGGTTTCCAAGGCCGTAAACTGCACAGGAGGAGACTGCCCGTTTCTCCTCTGAGCAGTGGCTGGCAGATTTGAACTCTTTCTAAAAAATTTTTTTATTTTATTACTTTTCGTGTGTACTATCAAATCTGATCTGACTGGTACAGGAGGAGATTGCCCCTCCTTCTCCAGCAAAGCATCTGGTGGATTTGAATCCGATTTGAACTCTTAACCTTCCTGTTACAGCCCAGTATGTCTCACAAGACGCCACCCAGGTAAGCTAGGGCTCAAAGTCAAGCTCACTGCCACTGAGTCGATTCTTTCTCAGGGTGACCTTCCTGCAGGTTTCTTACCGGAAGGAGACTGTCCATCTTCCTCCCCTGGAGCAGCTGCGGGATTCGAATTTCTAGAGATGCACGCCTTTCAGCTGTTACAGTGCCAAGAAGCAGATAGAGAATTACCTGGATCAGGGACCTCATGTTGGCAAAATGCGTGTCCATGGCGCCCCCGTGTGGAAAGTTCTGGTTCATTCTCTTCATTAGCTCTGTGAAGCAGCTGAAGGCCAGGGCCTCTGGGGGGTAGGGGTGGGGGCAGGACAGAAGAGAAATGGTCAGAAATGGTCAGGTCTGCCACCGCTCAAGGGGCTGCTGGCACCTTCAAATGAAGATCTCACACCAAGTCCTTGTTTGTGGTTTACAGTCAAGTGAGAAAGACATGGACCAGGGGGAGTTTATGCCACTTTTTGTTATAGTTTAAAGGGTGAAGACATCCAATGAGATGGATTGACACAGTAACTGCAGCAATGAGTGTGTCGGAGATGGTGAGGACGGCACAGGACAGGGCAGGAGTCAGGTTGGCTGTTGGTAGGGTCGCTGTGAATCATACTCAACTTGATGGCACCTAACAACAACAACAGCTCCAAATGATCTAATATTAATTGTACTTCTCACGTCAAAGATGTGGAAACCTTTTTCTGTTATACAAAATGACAGTAATACAAGATGTGTTTTCTTTAACGTTATCTACTTGCTATAATAAAAACTGACGCAGGAAGCTGCACAGCAGTCCCAGAGGTGCACAGTTCGAATCCACCAGATGCTCTGCTGGAGAAGGAGGGGCAGTCTCCTCTGTACCAATCAGATCTGATTTGATGGTACACACACAAAAAAAATAATAAAAAATAAAAATTAAAAAAAGACAGTACTACATGATGTTTTCTTTAAGGTTATCTACTTGCTATAATAAAAGTTGACAGTATTTTATCAGTCTCAGATACTATTAGTATTATTTTTAAAATTCTAATTAATATATATACCACAGAGTCAGGACCAACACACAGCTGACTCTCCAGTGGGTTTTCACATTTGTTGAACTCAGTTTTCTATTATGTTGTTGAGGGTTTCTATGTCTGAATATGTAAAGAGAGAGCTCTGGTGGCTTTGTGGCAAGAAGCTGCACTGCAATCCCAAAGGCAAGCGGTTCAAGGCCACCAGCCACTCCATGAGAGAAGGATGGGAAATCTCCTATGCACTTAATTGCTCTGAAAACCCGCCAGAGGGTCAACTATGGGTCGGTTCTGACTCCATGACACACAATAACATCTCTAAAGATACTAATATGTATTAAAAAAAAAAAGAAGAATCGGTTTGACTCTGGTACAGGGTAATACGGGTTTCACAGAATAAGTTGGGAAATAGCCCCCTCTAAATTTTTGCAAGAGTTTAAAGAACTGCTGTTAACTCTCCTATAAACATTCGGTAGAATTCACCAATAAAACCATCTGAGCCTGGTGTTTTCTTTCTTCTCATTCATTTTCATTCTTTAAGTGGCTACCAAAGACCTGGTTAGCTGCTGCTGCTGTTGTTGTAGGTGCCATCAAGTTGACTGTGACTCATAATAACTCTATGAATAGCAGATTTGACTGCTTCCCTATGCTGTTCCTCCCAGTCATAGTAGCCATTCATTACAAGTTTTAGCAAGATTCAGCAGTACATTCTTACAGCTCCACAGTCTTCCTTTGCCCCCTCTGAAATGCAAGGTCTTTATACTCCTAGGGTCAATCTGTGCAATCTTAAAAAAAAAATGGATGCCGCTTTTTCGGATTAGCTTCTTTTCTGGTATCCTGGTTTGCGGTGTAATGAGCCCTAGCCCCAGATGACCGTGATGAGCTCCACTGCTGGTGTAGTGGACTTTCTCCTTGTTTCTCCACCATGTCCACTTCCTCCTCACAGCTCACAGCTGATGCTCCAAACCGAGCTCCCGTCTTGCGTTCTAAGTTCTCAGTTTATGTTTCTTTTTCTTTATTGTTCAGTAGGTTAGTTGCTGTGGCAGTGAATAGGACCCTCCGTTCATTTTACCATCTTGTTCCACACCTCCTCACGCCTGTTTTGACGAGTCAACTTAAGTGTATGTTTATTTGACCTAGAACTTCCACTTATCCAGATCAAGTAGTGTTTCCACAACACTCCCCTCTATTTCTTTTAAAGACGTACTTTGTTCAGTTAGCCAATGCCATAGCGAGTCAAAGTATTTGGGTGACTGATTTGACTCTACTGTTCATTATGATTTATTAAAAAACAAAACCAAAACAGTAAACACTCTACTTTTGGTGCAATAATTATTACTCTGGTGGCCTAGTGGTAAGAAACTGTGCTGCAATCCCAAAGGTGTACAGTTCAAACTTACAAGCTCCTCCATGGGACAGGGATGGGCCACCTATCCTGTGCCACTTTCCTCATCTCACACACGTGAGCCCACTGTTAACATTACCCAGCCCATCCATCATGTTGCGGGTCTTTCTCTCTTTCTCTGATCCCCCTGACACTTTCCAAGCATGATGTCCTTCTCCAAGGACCGGCCCCCTCTTTACAATATGCCTGAAGCATGTGAAACAGTTTTATCATCCTTCACTCCAAGGAGCGCCCTGGTTTCACTTTCTCTGGGAAACCCCTTATTTGTTCTCTGGGCAGTCCGTGAGATATTCACTACAGCCCTCCCACCTCACCTCTTAAAGGCACTGAAATACGTTGGGCAAAATGGACTAAGAAGCCTTTTCATTTGCCTAGGATTCGGATGTGCTCATCAGACAGGCTTTCTGAGAGCCTGAGCCACCCCATTCCCTGGACTCACAGGTAAGGGTCATCTCTCTCCCCACAGTAGGAAAGAGAGCATCTTCTCAGGTTGGGGACAGGAAGGACACACTCACCATCATCCAGGATGACCAGCAATGGGGCCAGGAGGTCACACATGCCCTGGACATAGCCGATCTCAATGTGCTGCCAGATGTAGCTATAAGAGACACAGGGAAGGAGCTGTCATCACAACTTGCCTTTCCAACCCTCTCTGGTCTGAGTCTCTCATCCCTCAGCTGGACCACTCCCTCAGCCTCCTGCCTGCGTTCCCGCCACCAGTCTCGCTCTCATCAAGCCTTCTACACGCAGCCCCAGGGAGGGCCTTCGTACAGTCCAGCTCAAAGGGGCCAACCACATGCTCCAATACTTTGATTGGCTCTCTGTTGCCAGGACAGGTAATGTCCAAACTCATTTACTGTACAAGACCATCCACTGTCTCCTCTGAAACAGTTCCCCCACCACTTCCTAGTCCCTCTCCAAGCCCGGCAGCTGAGATATTTCGCTCTGCACAAAGGCATCATTCACTTGCCCCTTTGGACCTTTGCCCTAGATGCTTCTTTTTTGGGGAATTCCCATTTGTTACTTCGTAACAGAGGAGCTCTGGTGGCTTAGTGGCTAAGGGGTGTGTGGCCAGCCCAGGGGCATGCAGTTCAAGCCACATGCAGCACAGAAGAAAGACGGGCAATGAGTGGCTTCCAACTCATCAGTACATAAGAGCAACTTTGTAATAAGAGCTGGTATTTACTGAGCATTTACTGTGTACACTTGGCCAAATTTATAGCTATTGTGTATCATTTCCTTCTCAATGTAATGACCTGAAACAGGTACTATTATTATCATCCCTTTTTACAGAATGGGAGACGGAGGGACAGAGAAGTAACAAAGTTATAAACCTAATAACAAATGCCAGAGGCAGGATCAAGGCAGGGGGACTGACTCCAGAGTGCATGCTCTTAATCTCTCCAGTTAAATAAATTAAATAGTTCCTTCACTTTCTGTTAATTTTGTAAAAGTTCATTATGAAAGCCACCACTACTGTGAGGTCTTCCATGATTTTGCCCTATACCATAACTAAGCAAAAGTCAGCAAACCCTCCCTTCCAGCCCAGTACTTTTTTTTTCAGTTTAATACAAGAGACTATATTATAGTTATTTATATTTGGAACTTTTCAACTTGAATTTGAATGGTAGCATGATTGTTTGGGACTTCATGAAGCAGAACTTTTTCTGTGAAGTTTCAGATAATAGTTAATTTGTGAGATTATGTTTCTTCCACAACTACAAAATTCTGGGGGGGAAAAATCAGATGATAGACAAACAGATGTGACTATTGATAAAATACGAGCAGTGAGAGGGATTCAGCTCATCGGTCAAAGTTTGTCCACTCCAAGTTAGAATAATATGCCTTGGCTTGGACAGCAGTTCAGTATGCACGGTTGCCTGAGAAAAAGGTAAGGTGCAACAAACACACGCAAAAAAGAATATAATGTTTCTTAGGTAAAAATTAAAAATAATTTAACACGTGTGCATTTATATTAGCGGTATTACCCAACTTAAAATGTAGTCAAGTTATAATCTCTTCTGTACATTTCATAGTTATTCATTTGTACTACATCCAATGTTATAGCACATAATTTGCTGATGTTAATATTTTCAGGTGTTTAATGATGGATTTAAAAAATACTGATACTAAGAGGCAATAATAGTGAAAACTGAAAAAAATTAAAAAGAGCACCTATGTCAGAACGGGCTTACAACACTGCTGTTGGAACAGAACCCGTTGTAACTCTGTGGCTACCTACTCCTCACTGATCCAAAGTCTTGTTATCCAACATTTCTCGTGTAGGACAACAGCAGGAAGCCTACTTTCTGGCTATTTTCTGCATTAATGACCTGTGTCTGCTAGTAACAAAGGCTGAGGTTCGAGGCGAGGTGAGAATCACAGTGACCATAACGGTTAAGGCTCTGCGTCCACTTTTGGAGGGAGGGAAGCATGATTCTCAGAAGTCTGACGCTTACATAACCTGGCAGTGATGTCATAATGCAATTCGGGGGTTATGGAATGATGTAGTCCGTCATTTTATATTTTCACATAGAATCAATTAAAAAAAATATTTTCTATTGCTTTGCTTACAAAATCTGTACGCATGGTGTTTCACGTCATTCTTCATTCACATTGTGTTTCAATCATTCCTCTTCATGGTGTTTTATAAGTAGCCTAATTGGAACCCAATTACGTTGCTAAGTAAGAAACCCACACCAGTTGCTGCTGAACGGATTCTGACTCAGGGTGCACCTCGGTCGTCAGAGTAAGAACGCTTTCCACAGGGTTCTCAAGGATTAATATTCCCAGAAGAGCCAGGCCTTTCTTGCAAGGAACACTTGGGTTGGCCCGGATCACCAAGTTTTCAGTTCGAAAGCTTAACCATGCGTGCTGCCTTATAAAACAGAAGACCCCATAAGATGATGACAAGACAGTGGCCAGCATACAGTAACTGCTCAATGTTGTTATGTTGTTATATGCCATCGAGTCGCTTGCGACTCACAGCGACCCTATGTACAAGAGCTCTATATGTTCTTCTATCCTGTGCCAACCTCGCCATCTCAAACGCACTTATTCCCACCGCTCCACTCACAGAATCGATCCATCTCATCGAAGGTCTTCCTCTCCTTCACTTCCCCTCCACTCTGCCAAACATGATGTCCCTCTCCAAGGACCAGTCCCTCCTTGCAACATGCCCAAAATATGTCAGACGAAGCTTCAGAATCCTTGCTCAATAAATACTCTTTATCATTATCATCAGGGAGCTCCAGTGGCCTAATGAGGAAGGAGTTGTGCTGTGGGTCCAAAGGCACAGGGTTTGAATCTCTCCTAGGAGAAAGAAGGGCAGTCTCCTCCTATACGATTTACAGTCTCTGAGAAGCCATGGTGGGTCAGCTGTGAGTCGGATCTGACTGGACAGCACGGGACAATTATCATTATTACTGCTGTTATTTCATGAATCACTGCGGGTTGAAATACGACAGTGCTGGCTACAGAGGCTGCAGTTCCAGTGGGGCCCCCGGGAGTCCCCCTTCTGCCCCTCCATGCTCCCTCGTCCCCCCACGCGCCCCCTCACCTGCACATGATGTTACGCAGCTTCTCCAGGTTGGCGGGCGTGAAGTACCAGTAGTTACGGTCGCACCTCTGCACGTCCTTCTCGATGCGGTGCAAGTTCACTGTGTACAGGTCCAGAAGCTCTGGCTGCACGGCCCCAGGAGGAGGAGGAG
>NW_006399839.1:7939520-7940473 GCF_000299155.1 Elephantulus edwardii | reverse complement strand
GGAGGAGGGGGAGGAGGAGGAGAGAGTGAAGACGCCGGGCCCCTGATGGAGGCTGCCCCCACAAAGGGGCTCGCACCTGCTGCTACCTCGCCCGCTGTCCATGCAAAGACCATCTCCCACCTGAACCAGTCAGGGGTTCGGAGGTGGTGGGTTTGTTTTTGTCTTTTTTCACCCCTGACATAGTCTTGTTTCATGGGTATGAGGAACATTCTTTTTATTTTATTTCTTTATGAACTGTAAGGGAGCTCTGGTAGCTTCCTGTTGTGTGCTGTGATGAAGGCAGAACTGACTCGTAGTCATGTTAGCCTCAGAGCTGATCCACCAGTAGATTTTCAAAGGCACTAAAATGCACAGGATCTAGTAAGAGAACACACAGGTCCACCCTGGAGAGGGTGAAATCAGGCTGCTCCTTGGAGGCAAGGTTTCTGAAGCTCCGTCTGACATACTTTGGACATGTTGCCAGAAAGGACCAGTCCTTGGAGAGGAACGTCCTGCTTGGGAGGGTGGAGGGATGGCGCAGGAGAGGAAGACCCTCAATGAGATGGATTGATTCAGTGACTGGGGTAATTGGAGGTAGTTGTCTCAGAGACAATGAAATTAGCTCAAGACAGAGCAGGGTTCAGAGATGTTGTTCATAGGGTCGTTATGAGTCACAGGTGACTCAACATCACATAACAACAACAACAAATTGCACAGAAGCATCCATGGAGCAGCTGGTGGATTTGAACTGTCCGCCTTTGGGACCGTAGCACAGCTTCTCACTACTAGGCCACGAGAGCCCCCTGGTGACTTAATGGTAAGGTTCTGGTGACCTACTGGTAAGAAGCTGCATGGCAATTCTGAAAGCACATGGTTCAAATCCACCAGTTACTCTTGGCAGCATCAGGATGGATGGTAAAGAGATTGAGATTGTTCACAGCTTTTGTCTGCTTGGCTCCACAGTCAACACTCTT
>NW_006399839.1:7937968-7939016 GCF_000299155.1 Elephantulus edwardii | reverse complement strand
ACATAGGGTCACTATGAGTCGCAAGCAACTCGACAACACGTAACAGCAAGAACTCTGCGGGAGAAAGATGGGCAGTCTCTTTCCATGTGATTAAACTACCTCTGAGAACCTGCTGGAGGGTCAGCTATGGGTTGATTCCAACTCGACAGGACTACTTCGATGTAGTAAGGTTTGCCTAGTGGAGGACTGCACCTTGGGCACTGTGCATAACTCCCTCCCCCAGTTACAGGTCAGAAAACCGAGCGAGGGGACTCACAGGATAGGTGACGCCACTCGAAGACACAGGCGATGCCTCGTTGTTGACAGGAGTGGTCACGGCCAGCGAGGCCAGAGCGGGGAAGAGGCTTTCCATCTCGGGCTCCTCGGACAGGTTGTCCTCGCTGTCCGCCTGGCTGCGCTTCTCGGGCTCGCTGGGCCCCCAGCCCTCCAGCCCCACAGCCTCCTTGTCCGGCAGGGCCACGTCCAGGCTGCCGCCAATGGACATGAACTCGTCCATGCTGTCATTGGCGAGCAGGTCACTCTCCAGGCTGTCCTGCACAGCCAGCTCCTCACGGGGCGCCTCGTCCCGGGAAGTGGTGGCCTCGCTGCTCTGTCCTTCGTCCAGGCTGCTGTCCCCCAGACGCAGCACTGCGGGGGCACTCCGCTGGGTGTCCAGGACGCTGTCCTCCGTGCTCAGGCTGGGCTCCGAGTGCTCCGAGAGGCCCGAGGAGAAGTTGTGGGAGGAAGGGTGGCCAGAGTCTGGGGAGCAGGGGCCATTCACCAGGCTCCCATTGGGCACTTTGGGCGGCTTCTCCTCCAACCTGCCTTCTGTCTCCACTGGCTCCACCTCGTCCACAGACTCAAACACCTGAGAACAAGGTGCACAGAGAGAGAGAGAGATGTAATAATAGTCCATCAGTTAGAAAAAACCCTAGGCGGTCAGTTGTGAGATGTTCCTGGAGCCTCCATGCAGGTTAATTTTTGCTGAACAGAGCAAGGAAACACTGCGTGGTTCGAAGTTGGGAAGGGCGTACGACCAGGGATGTGTCCTGTCTCCATACCTTTTCAA
>NW_006399839.1:7932813-7937036 GCF_000299155.1 Elephantulus edwardii | reverse complement strand
TTTAACAGTAGATTACCAGACCTTTTTTCCAAGGTACCTCTGGGTGGACATGAACCTACAACATTTTAGATAGCAGCTGAGTGTACTGAGCAATCACATCACCCAGGGGACCCTTTGCCATTCACATGCAACATGCAAGCAGTGGAATACTATACAGCCAAGAAAAAGAACAAAGTGGAACAAGATGTAATACAGGCTCTGGTGTGTGAAAAAAAGGAAAAGGTTTTATGTTTATCCATAGATAGAAAAATCCAGGAAGAAACAAGTACACACTTAAGTCTGAGCAAGGGGTTACAAGAGAACTGACGTGGTAGGAGAAATACTTTACAAGTCTTCATGATGGGGCTAAATATTTTTTAAGGGAAAAGTAATTCATAGCTGCTGGGAAGCACATTACACCTTCCTTTATTCGGTGAATATTGTGGAATAATTTTCAAAAGTAGTTAGATGCATCACATACTTGGCCCTTGAATGACAAGGGGTTGAACTGTGAGGGCTCAGTGTTGTGAGTATCTGTATACACTTTCTGTCTTTGTGTGGTAGTTATGAACACTATGTACCACTTATATACTTGTGGGGTTTGTTTTGTGTTGTTTTTTAAAAAAACTCTCTTAAATGCATTATTGTTGCATTGATTGCCTTTGAGCTAAGCACGACTCATCGCGACCCTATGAACAAAAAGCCTGAAGCCCTTCTACAACTATCAATATTAGTCAAAGTTCATAGAGAAAACAAATTATGTGGCACTAGCAGCCAGGAAATCAAAAGATGAATTGCATTAGGTAAATCTGCAGTCAGGGACCTTTCCTGAATACTGAGGAGCAATAATGTCAATATAGAGACTAAGGTGCACCTAATCCAGTCCATGGTTTTTGCATCTACTTGCTATACGTCAGAGAGCTGGACAATGACTAAGGATGAACTGACTAAGAAGAAGAACTGATGCCTTTGAGTTGTGGTGCTGGAGAAAAGCACTGAACATACCATGGACCGCCAAGAAAACAAATAGGTCTGTCTTGGAGAGGTTCTCCATGGAGGCTAAGATTCTGAAGCTCCATCTCACATTCTCCTTGGAGAAGGACATCATGCTTAGAAGGGTGGATGGAAAATGCAGAAGAGGAAGACCCTGGATGAAGTGGATTGATACAGTACCTGGGGCAATGGAGGTAGGTGTGTCTGAGTCAGTGAAACTGGCTCAGGACAGGGCAGGCTTCAGGATTGTTGTACGCAGGGTCGCTATGGGTCGCAGGTGACTTGATGGTACATTAACAACAACAACAATCCTGTCACTTCTTCTAGATCCAACAATGTGCATTTGCCTTTCATATTTTTGTTGGGTTTTTTCCTTTCATTTTTTCAAGAGGCTTTCTCTCTCTTTATTTTTAAAAAGAAATGCAAATATAGTCATACAATTACCTGTCTTATTTTTTTCATGACAAGTAACAGGCAATGCGAATTTCCCCCTGGGCTTTTTTTCCTTGTTTCTGTTTTGTTTTCCCTCTGACATTGAGTGTTATTGAGTTGACGTCTGTTTACACCAGATGTAAGGGCAAGTTAAGGGATGAGACAGATAATGGCATTTATGTCATTTTGCAAGATTGTGAAACATCGATTTACACATTTAGGCATGACTGGGCACAAAGAGGGATACAGACAGTCTGGAGGGAAACACAGCAAACTGAGGACAGATGTCATGTGTAGGGAGGGCAGTCACGGACTGGATCAGCTGCCATCCAGTGCATTCTGAGTCCTGAGGAACCCCTGGACATCGGCGAGAACTGGGTTCCACAGGAGTTTCAATGCTTAGTTTTCTGGAACCAAATCCCCAGGTCTTTTATTCCAAGCTGGCTCTGGGTGGCTTTGAACCACTAACCAGTCAGCTGGTAGAGGCTTCCCAAGTTTCTCCTGCACTTTGCTTTTCATTTTCTACAAACTAAAAGCTGGCATCGAGGAAGTCTATCCTGTGTTATTTTCCCAAGAGCACTTGCTCCCAGCATCTCTCAGTTTTGGCCATTCTCACAGCATTTCAGCTTTTCTATGTTGTTGCCTGCGACTCATAGTGACCCTCTGTATTACAGCTCTGAAGCCTGCCCTGTCCTGAGCCAGTCTCACTGACTCCAAGCCCCCTACCCCCCATTGCTCTAGTTACTGTATCAATCCATTTCATCCGGGGTCTTCCTCTTCTGTGCTGTCCATCCACCCTTCTGACCATGAGGTCCTTCTCCAAGGACCTGTCCCTCCTGGCCACATTCCCCAAGTATGTGATACTGAGCTTCAAAATCCTAACCTCCAAGGAGAAACTTGGTTTCACCCTCTCCAAGACAGACCTATTTGGTTTTTTTGAGGCCCATGGTATGTTCAAGACTCTTCTCCAGCACCACAACTCAAATCTTGTGTCATTCTTAGTCATTGTCCAGCTCTCTGATGCATAGCAAGTAACTGTGAAGACCATGAACTGGATCAGGCACACCTTAGTCTCTAGACTGACATCGTTTCTTCTCAGTACTCTGGAAAGGTCCCTGACAGCAAATTTTCCCAGTGCGATTCATCTTTTGATTTCTTGACTTGCTGGTGCCAAAAGCACTGATTGTGGAGCCGAGTAGGCTGTAACTGTTAACAACCTCACTCTCTTCTCCATCCATCATGGTGCTGCCAAGCGGTCCAGTGGTGAGAATCTTTGTCTTCTTCATGTTGCGCTTCAGTCCATATTGAAGACTGCAGTCCTTGACCTTCTGCAGCAAGTGCTTCAAGTCCTCCTCAGTTCCAGCAAGCAGGGTTGTGTCCCCATTGGCGCCCATTTAATTGGCCACAGTGTAATGTTAACAGAGTGTGACAGCCACTGCTCAACCCAAACAATGTGGCTCTGTCTAACTGACTGCAGTCTTCACTTTACAGTCACGGTCTGGGATTGAACCCATGGTACCCCTGAGATGTGCCCGCAGGCTAGTGCTTAGTCATCTGAGCCACTCAGGTCTCCTGCTGCCACCTGGTGTGTGTCACAGAGTCAATTCTGACTCAGGGCCACCTTGTACGACAGCACAGGCCTGCACCACGGGGTCTACCAGGCTGTCCTCACCACTGGAGGAGATCACACATCAGGTCACTCCTCCTCGGAAGCCACTGGCAGGTGTGAACCACTGACCTTTCCGTTAGCAGCTGGGCACTTAAACATTGCACCACCAGGGCTCCTAAACTGGAGTTTGTTTCTTCAAGGACCACAACCAATTCTAGCTTTTCCCATGGTACCTTATTTTTCACAGGCGTTAACAATGTCACAAGTCACTTGCATAAGTAGACAATCAATTTGGGGAAAGTTCATAAGGAGATGCACTGCACTGGGGAAACCTGCAGTTAGAGACCTCTCCAAATTATTGAGGAATAATGATGTCACTTTGAGGACTAAGGTGCATCTGATTCAGGCCCTGGTCTTTCTGATTACTAGCTCTGCATCAGAGACCTGGACAGTGAATAAGGAAGGATGACAGAAAAAGAACTGACGCCTTTGAGCTGTGGTGTTGGAGAAGAGCACTGAACATCCCATGGACGGCTAAGAGAACAAACAGATGTGTCTTGGAGAGGGTGCAGCCGGAGTGCTCTTTGGAGACAAGAATGATGAGGTTTTGCCTCACATACTTCGGGCATGTTGCTAGGAGGGGCTATTCCTTGGAGAACATGATACTGGGAAGGGTGGAGGGTCGGCGAAGGAGAGGAAGACCCTCAACCAGGTGTATTGATTCAGTGACTGCTGCAACGGGCTCAAGTGTGTCAGGAAGTGTGACGATGGCGCAGGACAGGACTGGGTTTAGATCTCTTGTTCACAGGGTCACTATGAGCCATACTTGACGACATCTAACAACAACAGTGGGAAAAGCTCAGGGAGCCCTGGCGGCCTAGTAGTAAGGAATCACATTGCCAAGGCAAAGGTACGTGGTTCGGATCCACCATCTGCTGTGCGGGAGAAAGATGGGCAATGTCCTCCCGTGTAACTTACAGACCCTGAAAACCTGCTGGAGGGTCAGTTACGAGTCAGTCTAACTTGACGGCACTCAACAATAACAACGGTGGGGACAGCCATCCAGTCCACAGGGAGCTGTACTGCTGACCCAAAGGTGGTACCTCTGAGAGTTCGAACCCACCAGCTGCTCTGTGGGAGGAGGATGGGCAATCTCCTTCCGTGCAATTTACAGCCTTGGAAAAGCAGCTGGAGTCGCTGTGGATTAAAT
>NW_006399839.1:7925383-7932683 GCF_000299155.1 Elephantulus edwardii | reverse complement strand
GGAAGGAAGGAAGGAAGGAAGAAAGGAAGAAAGGAAAGGAAGGAAGATGAATGAGCAGGGTGGGGAACTAACATAATCTGTTGGACACTGGGCTGCTAGCTTAAAGGTGACGCCTTTAAATGGTCTGAAAACCTAGCAGCATTTTGCAAAGGAGAAAGGTGTTCATTTCTTCCCACATGATTAATTAACAGCCTCAGAAAACCCACCGCAAGGTCGGCCATAGTTGCTTCTCACTCTATGGCAATGAGTGAGAGTTGAGAAAACGAACACAAGTAAACCTAAAGTGCATGTGTAGGTGATGGCCGTCCGGTCTGGGGAGCCAGGCTGCGGGGTGGGGGGCTGTGCGGGGGGCTCACCTGCGTGCTGCTGCTGGAGTCGCTCTGCAGGCGGACGTTCTGGCGGCCTGAGCTGCAGCTCTGTGAGGACTGAGGCACAAGGGAGCGGAGAGGTGAGCGGAGAGGCAGCTTCCTGGCTCAGGACCCGGACCCCCAGTGCCCGAGGGACAGCAGACGGTGAATCAGGATGTCAGGTCCTGGTGCAGGTCCCCACCCCCTGCCCTTTAAGGGGCCACATCAGCCACTGTCTCTACAGCACGCTACTCCTGTAACTAGGACACTTTGCCGCATGGCTGTCCTTGATACTTTCTGCTGATATTCCAGTTCACCTAAGAGGAACAGTTACATTATGGACCCTTCTCTACCTCCCCCACCCTATATATTCCTGTTCCCCTTTAACTTTTCGAATCTAAATGTGAGTGTACGTTTACAAATTGCATTGGTGTTTTACTTAATCATCCATAGATTTTTGTTTTAGAACATTAATTATAATTACAATTGATTACTGTCATTAAAGGGAGTTCTGGTGGCCTAGCAAAGAGTCGTGCTGCCAATCCAAAGGCAAGTGGTTCAAATCCACCAGCTGCTCCATGGGAGCATTCTGTGGTGGGCAATCTCCTCCCATGGGTCAAGGCTCCAATTTGACAGCACGTACTTACAACAACAACATCATTGACATATTACAAAGTTTAACCAAACCCTCCTTGGATAGCGTCTTTCCTTTCACCCAACTTTAACATTAAACAATATTTTGTTTGTATTGTTAGGAATATACACAAAGAACTGGCACCGACTTGAGTTTCTATAGGTACGATTCAGTGACATTGATTATGCTCTTCAATTCAAGAAACAATTCTCAGTCTCCTTTTCTGAGTTGGCCTTCTCCTCTTAACATCACAGCCCCCTAAGCTTCCCGTCTATTTTTTTAGTTGGCCTTCTCCTCTTAACATCACAGCCCCCTAAGCTTCCCGTCTATTTTTTTAGTTGGCCTTCTCCTCTTAACATCACAGTCCCCTAAGCTTCCCGTCTATTTTTTTAGTTGCTGCTGGTAGTTTGATCCAGGATACAGAGTTCTTCAGAAAAGCACAAAGCTCAAGGCAGACAGTGTTCTCAAGTTAAACTATCCTTAAACAAGATTTCAGGGGAGATAAGTGGTTTAAGGTTTAAAGATTATCTCGGGGCCAAAGTTCCAGGGGTTCATCAAAGGTTTAATGATTTTATTGCCCTCTAACTTTATAATTCCAGTCCTTTTGATGCTCAGCTCAGCCTTGGGATTGGCTTTAGACTAAAGGGAGTTTAGCAAACAAAGGGAGCATAACTCGGTGGCTTAAAAAATGCTCTTGGAGGGGTGCTCTGGTGGCCTAGTGGCAAGAAGCTGCACTGCAATCCCAGAGGTAAGCAGTTCGAGTCCAGCAGATGCTCTGCTGGAGAAGGAGAGACAATCTTCTCTGTACCTGTCAGATCCGATTTGATGGTACATGCACAAACAATAATAAAATAAAATAAAATAAATTTAAAACACTTTAAAAATACTCTTGGATTTCTGCTCTCTACCTGTATCACTTGCTTTCACCGTTAGAACCTGTTGGAGGAAGGAGATTTGTGGAGTGGAATGGAGTCACTTCACGCCCAAGAGAGCCCACCCAGAAGTCACGAGCCGTTCAGCTTAAGCCTGCTGTTTAAAGTAAGGCGGGTGCCAGGGTGAGTACCTCCAGCCCCCTCTTCAGGGCCAGCTCAGAGCAAAACTACCAGCTAATCCCGCGGCTCACAAGTGAGATGAAACGTCTACTGTCAGAAGTCACCCAACTTCAGCTGGTTTGTTAGGCAGTGGAAGGAACCGTGGCAACTGAAAACTGATGCAACACCAGTGAGGAGAATGGACTTTCTTCCAAGCGTCTCTTTGGGAATGCTGGGGGCTCCCTCTGAGGACAGGAGCGACTGCCTTGGTCGATAGAGCATCCATGACCTCAAGAACAGTGCCTGGCACATAGTAGGTCCCCAAAGAGCATATGCTGACCAATCAGAAGCCAGGCACTGTTCTTAGCACCTTATACACACGATCTCTGACTTGCACAGACACCTCCCCTGTACACACGATTATACCCATTTTGGAGATGAAGGAACTGAGGCCTTGGAAAGAAAAGAGCTCACCGAGAACCTAAAGCTGGAGTTCAAACCTAGGCCTGTCTAATACCAAAGTCACCCTTCTCTTTACAGAAAAGCAGACGGTGAGACCGTCCCAGTGCCCCTGGCACCTCGCCTCAACCCCGTGCCCTGGTCCCATGAAGCACACCCTGAGCTTCGCCGCCCTCCCAGCTCCCGGGTGAGCACCCATCACCTCGTTGCTAACGGTGGAGTCCCGGTGCATCATCCGGTGCAGGTGGCTGTCCAGGCTGGCCCCCGACGAGCACTTGGCCAGGGCGGCTGCATGGGACTCGCGTTCCCTCTGCCGCACGATGGCCTCGCAGCCCAGCCACTCGGCCATGGTCTGTGCGTAGCAAGCATGCACCTGTTCGTCCACCTGCAAGGCAGAAGCAGGGCTTGCCCGGTGCCGGGGCTCCCGAGAGAAGCCAGCCCTTCCCGGTAAAAGGGTCCACAGGTCCTGGCCAGACCCATCCAACAGTGACTCAGTTAACACCTGGTCGACAACGGAGTACTTCCTGCGTGCAGCCACTAGCTAGGACCTGGAGAGACTTCCACAGTGAGCCAGGAAGACTGTGCTTTGCTTTGGGTTTTGTCTTGTTTTTTTTCCAAATAAAAAAGGTTTCATTTGAAGAGTCATAGGTGTGGCTGGACTGTAGTGGACGATGCTGTGCTCACGTTCCCAGCCTCCCATGCTTCTTTGCCCCCCTTCTGTTAAACTTGAGATCACAGCTCCCCCACCCCTGAGTGCCCACCTCTCTGGGCTGCCGAGGACCCCAGAACCTGCTGTGGGTAAACCAACCTCTTTGCGCTCCGCTGCTGACATGCCAAACTGGTAATGGCCCAGGAGGAAGGGCCACACGGCCTTGCGGATCTCCGGCTGGATGCCTCCGTAGTAGATGAGGCGGAGAAGCTCCTGCTCCTCGTAACTCTGGAGGGTGAAGGAGGGGACCAGAGGGTGTGGTCAACAGAAAAGCAGGTGGAAGTAGACAGATCTCAAGCCAGCCTTCAGAGAGCCTGGCATCAACGGGCAAGGCCAAGGCGACTGTAGACCCATCATCAGGTGAGACCTGGCAACTCCTAACTGCCCACCAGGGGGCAACAGCGTACCTCTACACTGGAGCATCAACTTGTGTGCTGTTGAGTCGCTTGTGACTCATAGCGACCCTATGTACAACAGCCCTAAACCCTGCTCTATCCCGTGTCAGTCTCACTGCCTCTGACACCCATCCCGATTACCCCAGTCACTGAATCAATCCACCTCATAGAGGGTCTTCCCCTCCTGCGCTGTCCCTCCACCCTCCCAAGCATGATATCCCTCTCCAAGGACCTGTCCCTCTTTACAACATCAACTTAAGTTTTAAAAGCCTACAGGTGAAACAACTATGAGATATCATCTCACCCCAGTAAGAACAGCAAAATATAACAGAACAGCAAACAACAAATGCTGGCGAGGTTGTGGAGAAACTGGAGTGTAAAATGGTGCAACCACTATGGAAGGCGGTATGGTGTTTTCTCAAAAAGTTGCAGATAGAGATACCATTCGACCAGCAATTCCACTACTGGGAATATACCCCGAAGAGACCATAACTGACATCCAAGCAGATATATGCACACCCATGTTTATTGCAGCTTTGTTCACAATAGCAAAGAGTTGGAAACAACCCAAGTGCCCGTCAACAAACGAATGGATAGAGAAGCTCCGGTATATTCACATAATGGAATACTATGCTGCACTGAAAAACAAGGAATTCATGAAATATTATACAAAATGGGTGACTCTGGAAGACATTATGCTGAGTGAAGTATCTCAGTCACAAAAGGACAAATACTGCACAGTGCCACTGTTGTAAAATGGGACTGACATAAGGGTTGGGGTGAGACTGAGAAAGATGGGATAAATTATGTATACTGCATTGAAACAGATGAGACAGAGAACTGTTTAAAAGGGATATATGATTAGGTATTATTGTCATGACTGGAGTCTAGAACGAAGGCTGTGTAGTGGAGTGGACTTGGGGAGAGGGATTGTATAACAATGAAAGAAGTTTCTTTTACTTTTCAAAGAGAAGAACGAACTGGAGGGGAGGGGTGGGCAGGGAGAAAAGAGCAACAATGAATGAACGGAGGGAGAGGGGAGAGAGAAAGACAGAGACAGAGAAAGAGACAGAGACAGAGACAGAGACAGAGAAAGAAAGGCCTTCTCCTAGAGGGAATTTGGACTCCTAGCCCACTGAATGGTAAGAGAATTCATGAAATCCACCCGCTCGCTGGTATCCCTGTAATAGCATCACCAGACAACATGGCAGAGTCTGCAAGCAGAGAGATGATTCTTTTCATTGCTATTATCAGTATTTTTCTTTTATAGATTTCTGCCTTCTTTGAAGTGTCCTAACAAGTAGCCATTACTCTTGCCAGTTAGAAAAACAACATTTTGAGGGGAAAAAACCCAACCAACCCCAATAGTCTGTTTGCACATGTTTGGGAGCTATTCTTCCCCCCTCTGAGTTCCTGGATGTTCCCTGTAAGGCCCAGAAACGTTCCTGTGGACGCAGAGCAGCCAGGCCCAGGGGTGGGCTCCCCTGCCTGGCCTTCCCCACGGTCACTGTCTCCGCAGGGAGGAAAGTACACAGCAGCCTGGGCCAGGAGTCACCCAGGAAAACCCCAACACTGCCTCCTCCTGCTGCCTGAGCTCGGAGTGAGAAAAGCAGGCTTTCTTAAAATGGGTTCTGCCTCCCACCAAGGGGGGTTCCTGCAATAAAGACCTAACAGGTGCTTCCTGACTGACTCGGGGAGCTCTGTGGACCTAGTTCATAGGGACTTGAACTGCTAACCCACAGGCCATGCTTCTCGGGCAGTTCAAATGCACCAGCCGAGGGAGGCCGATGGACAGGCCCCTCCTGTGGATGGACAGCCTCCAAACACTCCCTGGAGGGTCAGGGAGGACTTAATTCTGACTCATTGCCAGTGAGCCTGGGTTGGTTTTTTTGGGGGGTTTGTTTGTTTCTTTGTTTGTTTGTTTGCTTTTGACTCAAATTCTTTACCTCCTCTGTGGTTCTCATAAGCCTCGGAGTCAGAGCCGGCTCCCAGCTGACCCTCCGGCGGGCTCTCAGAAGCTGCAAACCGCATGGGAGTAGACGGCTCCACTTTCTCTTAAGGAGCAGCTACTGGGCTAGAACCATGCACCTTTGTGTTGGCAGTGCAGCTCCTTACCACCCTTTTATCAGAGCTCCTTGTATCTTCTCTTGTTTGGTGCCATTGAGTCGAGCACGCCTCATAGCGACCCTGTGAACAACAGATCTGAACCGTGTCCTGCCCTGCGCCATCCTCCTGTCTCAGACACAGTTGATCTCACTGCTGCAGTCACTGTGTCAATCCATCTTGTAGAGGGTCTTCCTCTCTTTCACTGACCCTCCACCTTTCCAAGCATGATGTCCATCCCCGAGGAACAGCCTTTCCTAACAACATGCCCTTCATATGTGAGATGAAGCTTCACCATCCTTGCCTCCAAGGAGCACTCTGGCTGCGCCTTCTCCAGGACATACATGTTTGCTCTCTGGCAGTCCATGGGACACTCGGCACTCTTTTCCAACCCCCTCCCCTCCACGCCCCAACACAAAGGCATCAATCTTTCTTCTGCCATCCTTATTTACTGTCCAGATCACAGATTCATAGCAGGTAACTGAAAAGACTGTGACTTTAATCAGGTGCACCTTAGTCTTTAAGCTGACATCAGTGCTCTCCAATACTTTGTAGAGATCCTTGAGAGCTGACTTTCCCAGCACATCTTTTGATTTCTTAACTTCTGGTACCTATGCTTATGGAGCCAAGGAAGACAAACCCATTGACAACTTTTAAAAACAAAAAGAACCCAACCAGAAAAAAAAACAAACAACAAAACAAAACCATTGACAACTTCAATCTTTTCTTCATCTACCATGATGTTTGCTGCCTACTGACTTTCTCTAGGCAAGTATGTGTGTCTTCCACCCCTTCAATCTCTACCCCACAGGGCAGAAGCAGGCAGTGGGCCTTAGAACTCGAAGGAAGCGTCAATATGTATAGTTCACAGGACGTCAACTAGAGTCCCCAGAGGGAGGCAGGTCTCTACCTCCAGTGACAGGACAGTCTCCTGCAGCACTTTCACGCCCCCCAGGCAGAGCAAGGACCCCTGAGCCAGCTCACCGTGCAGTCTTGAAGGTACTGCTCCCAGATGACCGCCGTGAGCCCGTGCCCAGCGCTGCAGGGCAAGTCTGGAGACACGATCCTGTGGTTGACCAGGGCCGACAGGTGCGTCCTCACGGTGGACAAGTGTCTGCAGTAGGCAAGCCCTGCCGGGGAGGGACAAGGATCATTCTTTGCCACTGGACACTTCTCCCCTGGTCTCACAGGTTCCCAGGGGTTGCTGGGACAAGATCTCATGGGCCACTCACCCCTCAGTGGATTCTCATTAAGGTACTTTTTTCAGACAGGAGCAAAGGCTAGAGATGGTCACTTGCTGGCCTGCCTGCCTCACAGCTGTAAAAGGGAGGCCGGTGGCCTCTCTCAGCCTTGGCTGGGGCACTGTCACCCTCCTCTGCTGGGAACTCAAGTGTTTGAAGGCTCCGTGGGCTGGAGGAGGCAAAGCAGGGGTGGGAAGTGCCACAGGCCAGTATCACACCCTGAGAGCCATCACCAGGGCAGCTCTCTCATCCAGAAAGAGAACCTGAGAGGTGGACAACCCCCAGGTCCATGAAAGAGAAGACCTTGCCCATCAACAAACGAATGGATAGAGAAGTTGTGGTATATTCACACAATGGAATATTACACAGCACTGAAAAAAA
>NW_006399839.1:7912386-7924373 GCF_000299155.1 Elephantulus edwardii | reverse complement strand
ATGCTGAGTGAAATATCTCAGAAACAAAAGGACAAATACTGCATAATGTCATGGTTATAAAACAAGACTGTCATGGGGGTTGGGGGAAATAAGAAGAGCGTATAAATGATGATCACCATATTTAAATAGATGAGGGAAAGAACTGTCTAAAAGAAATATATGGTTAGGTATTATTTGCATGACAACAGTGCAGAATAAGAGGTGCACAACAAAGTGGACTATGGCGCGGGGGGCGGAGGGAGGAAACTGTGCAACAGTGAAAGAATCTTTTTAAAGAGAAAAGCAAACTGGGAGGGGGAAGGGAGAAAAATGTGCAATGATGAATGAATGGAAATCTAAGTTTTCTGTAAACTTTTGTTAAAATATCAATTTAAAAAAAAAGAAAAGAAAGAGAAGACCTCAGGAAGTGAGCAATCAAACCAGAGTCTGAGAGCCCCAAATGTGTCTTCCTAGATGGCCGGCACCCTTAAAGGATGCCCACTTGCCTCCCTGCTTTCCACACATGTGAGGGACTGGTCACAATGTCCACACACAGGAAGTGCTTGGCCTACCCCAGTCTGTGTGTGGGGGCTCTGTACAGACCCCTTCCTTTTGGACCTTCTCCATCACCATTGTGTCCCCAACTCCCAGAGAGCACCTCTGGAGCCTGAGGTCTTACCCCTATTAACATCAGAGAGAATAGTAGCAGTAATAACCCCCAACACGTATACAGCACACACTACATGCCAGGGTGTGGGCCCAGAGCTCACGGAACAGAATCTAGCTCGTTATCACCCTTGTTCCCATCATCTAGATGGGAAAACTGAGGCACAGAGTGGTTAGAGCACTTGTCCAACCTGCACTGAGAGGAAATGTAGAGTCGGGATTCGAACTCCGGCTGCCTGGCTCCGGCGCCAACAGTCTGCACCCCCAAGGCCACAGTCAAAGGGGTGAACCACATGCGTGCGTGGCTGTGCTATTTCTGACCCATCTCGCCCCCACTACTTCCTCCATGAAGGTTTTCTGTTTGGAGTCAGTAACACTTGCTCAATGCCCGTGCCTTGCCAGATCCCGGATTAGGCACTGAGTGGGTGGGAAGCAGTGTCTGGAGTAGAGGAGCCCTGCCAGGGGAGGAATGGCATCATCCTCCAGGGAGCTCATGCCGCCTCGATGGACACTCGGGGATGGGCCCCCACCGCCTCAGTGCAGGCCTGAGCAGCCTGTATAAAGACGTTCCTGGAATCCCTCAAAACACACACACAAACACACACACACACCCCTACCCCTTTTATCTCTCCATGTAAATATGAACTACGGGGAGAGGGAGGAATACCCCTACATGGCTCAGTACAGGTGAGAGGTTAAGACAGAGCCAATAGGATAACTAGCGAGCTGTGTATAAAAGTCCAAGTGAGGAAGGCAGCTCTGGTGGCCTAGTGGCAAAAAGCTGCACTGCAATCCCAGAGGTGTGCGGTTCAAATCCACCAGATGCTCTGCTGGAGAAGGAGAGACAATCTCCTCCTGTGCCAGTCAGATCCGATTTGATGGTACACACACACACAAATAATAATTTTTTTTTTAAAAAAAGTCCAAATGAGGAAGGGGAGGGGAGGGGGCATGAGGGCTAAGGGGGGGGGAAGGTACGTCACAGGGTTGCAGAGTGGAGGCAGGGGGTGAAGGAATGGGGAGGGATCCAGTGGGGAATCTGAAAAGATGGGGTAATACTGGGCATGGATCAATGGTGATCAGTTTTATAAAACCCAATATATGGGAATGATTGTAGGAAACACAATGTGATGAAGGAAAAGTGTGAAACACAATACATATGAAAGAAACACAATGCAGATGAATTTTCTTTGGAAACTAATAAAAAATAAAGAGAAATTAAAACAACAACAACAAAACAGAGCAATCACAGCTTTAGACAGGTCTGGGCTGGAGCCTCAGCTCTGCCATGTAATTGCTGTGTGACCTCGGGTAAGCCATTCACCTCTCTGTGTGAACCCTCCTTGCACCTGGCTTAGGCATGCAGTTTGTAAGATCCTCCCAGGAGGGGATCAGGGTCTTTCACCCATTTGCATCCATCTGCTGGAGAAAGGGTTGCTATTTGCTGACCACTCTGGTGGCCTAGCACATAAGGAGCTGCTCTGGCAAGTCAAAGGTAGGTGGTTTGAATCCACCCACGGCACCACCCACCAGACAAAGATGGGCAGTTTCCTCCCCTGTGATTTACAGCCTCTGAAAAACCCCTGGAGGGCCAGCTAGGAGTCAGTATGACTTTGTAGCAATGAATTTGAGGGTTTTTTTTTGGGAAAATGCCTCATCAGGGGGCTTTTCATTTAACACCAAAGTCAACCCTTCAAGGTGGGTGTTGGGTTTTGAGATGTCATGGTGATGAACCTCAAACCCCAGTTTCCAAGGATCCCCGCTGCTTTAGGCTGGGACTCAAACATCTAAAGACTAAGGTGCACCTGACATGGTGTGATCAATTGCTTCACAGGCACGTGAAAGCTAGACAATGAGTAAGAAAGACCAAAGAACTGCTGCCTTGAATGGCGGGGCTGCAAAGACTGTGGACCATCCCAGGCCAGCAAGTCTGTCTTGGAGGAAGTGCTGGCAGGGCGCTCCCTCGAGGTAAGAAGGGTGACACTTCATCTCACATACTTTGGGCACATGGTCGGAGGGACGAGGACATCATGCCTGCAAAACTGGAAGGTCAGAGAGCTCTGGTGGCCTAGTGGCAAGAAGCTGCACTGTAACCCCAGAGGTATGTGGTTCGAATCCACCAGATGCTCTGCTGGAGAAGGAGGGACAATCTCCTTCTGTACCAGTCAGATCCGATTTGACAGTACACACACACAAAATAATAAAAGAAAATTAAAAATAATTTTTTAAAAGTGGAGGGTCAGAGAAAGAGAAGGCTCCTTTGAATGAGATGGCCTGACAGTGACAGTGACCTTGGGCCTTGAGCCTGGTGGGGGTTTCGGATGGGAGAGGCTCAGGCAAGCGGTCAGTTCAGCTATGCATAGGGTCACTGTGAACTTGTACTTCAGGGGTACAATTTCTTATCTATAGACAAGTTCAGAGATAAGACTATAACTTCACTGAACACAGACATTTAAGAAATAAAGCAGCGGAGCTTCGAACGCCAGAGCCAGAACCTTTCCCCAGCAGTTGCATATTCAGTGACCTTTCAATTCACGCCCCTCCGAGTACACACACATGCTGGCAAAGGGCAATACGCACATCCGTAGAAGGCTCTGGAGAGGATCTGGTACTTCATGTTGTCACAGAGAAGCTTCAAGGGAGCCCTGCAGGTGGAGAAGAGAAGGAGGCTAAGAACACATGCCTGTGTCGCTCAGGCTTCCAGGGACAGGAGGACACATCATTAAGTCTGTCGTTGTTGCTGTTATGTGCCATTGAGTCGCTTGCGACTCATAGCAACCCTATGTACAACAGCCCTGAACCCTGCTCTATCCTGTGCCAACTTTACTGTCTCCAACACACCTACCCCCATTACCCTAGTCACTGAATCAATCCATTTCATCAAGGGTCTCCCTCTCTTTCCCCGTCCCTCCACCCTTCCAAGCACAATGTCCCTCTCCAAGGACTGGTTCCTCCTTGCAACATGCCCAAAGCTTGTCAGTACATTCAGGATCTTTTAGAGCGCATACTGAAACCAGCCAGTCAGGGAGCCAGTTGTTACTGTCAGCCGCTGAGGAGTCAGCCTCCAGCCCATGGGGACCCCACACCCAAGGGGACACAAGGCTGGCCAGCCTTGGGCCATCTCTGTGACCAGCAGGCCCTACTTCCCAGTCTGCTCCATTTGTGCTGAGGGGAAATTTCTCTCTTACTGTGGTTTGGATGACTCTAACCACCCAGCATGTGATCTACTTGGGGATCATGTGACCAGACCTGGCCCACTGAGAATCATTCATCCCTGCGAATTTTGTTGGCATTATTAAAAGACAGACTCCTCCCCGCTCCATCTTGAGGTTTTCAGCCAGTGGGACACAGGACAGGAGCTGCAGGGGGACTTCTTTGCCGTGGCATGGGAAGGGGCGAAGTTTGAGAATAATGTTTGAGAACGATGCTATCACAGAGGCAAAGAGCCGAGAGCTGAAAATGTTCTTTTTAAGCATCTGGATCCAGAGAGCATGAAGACACTATGTCTCTGGACTTAAACAAAAGCTTTTCTCTTTGTGACTTAACTCAGTTTGGAGGAGGTTTGTTTCACTTGCAGGAAGGGTCTGACTTTTAAAGTGACCCCGCTGAACCAAGCCGAGGTACCCTGGGATCCGGGCCCTGTTCAGTACTGTGAGTGGTGCCCTGAAGTCTCGCTGGGCACAGGGATCTTAGGGAACACTCTTGCCTGAAAGCAGAGAAGGGGGTCAGGGATCCAGAGTTCTTTTTTTTAACATTTTAGTTTTATTAGGATCCATAATCAATATCCATGGCAACCGCAATCAAGAAATCAAGCGATGTTTTACATTGGAGAAGGATCCGGAGTTCTTACAGCAAACACAGACAGCTGACGGGAGTGCTGGGCATTCTCACACAGGAAAGAAAGAACTAAAAATACACGTTAATTTTTAAGACATCACTAGGGACACCCAGAAAAAGCCAGGGCTTGGCTGAGGCCCTCCAGCTCTACACAGGAAGGTGTAAAAAATTAATATGAGCTTTTCTGTGCTCTCAGGTTGTGGAGGGGCTCAGGCTGGCTCAGATTACATGAGGGTGGTATCCCCACTGACAGCTGTCCTTTAGTGAACCAAGCTAGCTGCGAAGTGGTGAGCTTGCCATCGCTACGAGTATGTAAGCAGATGCTACAGGAGCAGGTCCTGGGTCACAGGAGCATTTCTCAGTGCTCTGAAAGAATCCTCAGTGCTCGAGGAATCGCCAACATTAGGATTCCTAGAAAGAAGCAAGAAGAAAAGACCAAAATGGGCATCAGAGGAACCTCTGAGTATTGCACTAGAGAGAGAAGAAGCCAAAGCAAAGGGAAGAAATCAAGACATTAAGGAGCTGAATAGAAGATTTCAAAGGGCAGCTCAGGAAGACAAGGCAAAGTATTATAAAGACATGTGCAAGGAGCTGGAGTTGGAAGATCAAAAGGGCCAAACTTGCTCAGCATTTCTTAAGCTGAAAGAACTAAAGTACAAATTCAAGCCATGAGATGCGATGCTTAAGGATCCTATGGGCAGAATACGGAATGTTTCAGGAAGCATTAAAAGAAGATGGAAGAGGGGAGGGAGGGCAGGGTGCAAGCGGAGCCCGTGGAAGGGGTATACAGAGTCACGGTACCAAAAAGAATTGGTTGACCCAGAAGAATTTCAAGAAACAACATACAATCAAGAGGCAATGCTGATGAAGGAGGAAGTTCAGGCTGTTCTGAAGAACTTGGGGGGGGGGGGAAAAAGAAAAGACATATTTATTTCAACAAACTAATGCTACCCTGGATGTGCTCACCAGGTTGTGCTAAGAAATCTGGAGGACAACTACCTGGCCAACTGTGGCCAACTCACTGGAAGAGATCTGTATTTATTTCCATTCCAAAAACAGGTGATCCAACAGTGTGGAAATTATTGAACAGTATCACTAATATCACATGCTACCAAAATCCTGCTGAAGATTATCCAGAAATGGAACAACACATTGACAGAGAACAATCAGAAATACAAACTAGGCTTCGAAGAGGACATGGCACCAGAGACATTATTGCTAATGTCAGATGGATACTCAAAGAAAGCAAAGACTACCGGAGGAATGTCTGTCTGTGTTTCATTGACTATACAGAGGCATTTGACTGTGTGGATCACAATGAATTGTGGCTAACCTTGACGAAAATGGGAATCTCAGAACACTTGATTGTGCTTATGTAAAACCTACACTTGGACCAGGAAGCAGTCCTCAGAACAGCACAGGGGGAATACCACATGATTCAAAATCAAGAAAGGAGTGTGTCAGGGATGCATCCTGTCTCCATACCTTTTCAATCTATACGCAGAACAGATCATTCAGGAGGCTGGGCTTTATGAGGAAGAATGTGGCATCAGGATTGGAGGAAGACTCATCAACAACCTGCTCTGTGCAGATGACTCAACCCTTCTTGCTGAAACTGTGGAGAACCTGAAGTGCTTGCTGCAGAAGGTCAAGGATTGTAATCTTCAATATGGATTGAAGCTCAACATCAAGAAGACAAAGATTCTCAACACTGGGCCAATTGGCAGCACCACACTAGATGGAGAAGAGATTGAGGTTGATTAAGCTTGACCGGCTCCACAACACTCTTGACACCAGCAGTCAGGAAATCAAAAGATGAATTGTACTGGGAAAATATGCTGTCAGGGAATTCTCCAGAGTACTGAAAAGCAATGAGGTCAGACTGGAGACTAAGGTGCACCTAATCCAGGCCAAGAAGAATTGATGCCTCCAAATTGTGATGCTGGAGAAGAGTCTTAAACATACCAAGAAAACAACTAGGTCTGTCTTGGAGAGGGTGAAACCAAGTTTCTCCTTGGAGTCTAGGATTTTGAAGCTCCATCTCACATACCTTTGAGTATATGGCCAGGAGAGACCAGTCCTCATGCTTGGAAGGGTGGAGGGACAGAGCAGGAGAGGAAGACCCTCAGATGAGATAGACTGATACAGTAACTGGGGCAATGAGGGTAGTTATATCAGAAACAGTGAGACTGGCTCAGGACAGGGCAGGCTTCAGAGGGTTGCTATGGGTTGCATTTGATGACACACAACAACAACAACAACAACAAATTACTGAGTCAAGATGCCTAGAATGGAGCCAAGGGGTGAGCACATTGTTTTTGCCAGGTGACTCTGAGACACGTCCAAAGTTGGAGATTCTTGGTTACAGTGATGTTCCCTTAGCTTAAATGTAGTGATCTCGTTAAGGGCAGATTCTGATTCTCGGTCTACTGTCAGGAACAGAGAAACTGTCCAAATGATGCTGCTTCTGTTGCTGCTGCTGGTGGTGGTCCATGAGCCAGACATTGTTGGGAAGCTGGGCATCAGATGACTTTGAAAATTTGACCCTGCCCACTATCCGTACCCTCCTACAGCTGAAGACTGGACCATGTTCTGGGGAGAGCTGCAGCGAGAAAGGACACATTCACTCTCCCAGGCCAGGCTTCTACTAGGCTACCAGGCTACTAGGAGGGAAGACTAGACTCACAAACTGGCCGAGCAGATCCAACCAAGGAGACTGAAAGTTCTATGGGAAGAAAGAGAGAGACAGAGACAGAGAGAGACCCACACAGAGAGAGACACAGAGATAGATGGAGAGATAGAGAGAAAGACAGGGAGAGAGACAGAGACACAGAGAGAGACAGAGAAAGACAGAGAGAGAGACAGACGGACATATGCTGAGGACACACATCTATAATCAGTGCCATCAATGCTTCCATAAAACGTACAGTCAGGAAGCTGCGGTTGAACAATTCTGTCACATGTGGGGCCGCTGTGATGGTTGAAATGAACTCACCAGCAATGAGTTTGGCTTACGGGGGTGGGTTATTGGGTTTTATGGGGTTTTACCGACACCGTACATTATTTAGTGCACTGTTAACTGAAAAGGTCCGCAGTTCGAATCCACTAGTTTCTCCCAGGGAAAAGGATGGGACCGTCTCCTCACATAAAGACTTCCAGTCTTGGAAACTAACGGAGGGATGTCATCAATTGGCACTGACTCAACAATCGTGGTTCTGGGTTGGTTTGATATCATTATCGTGTGTTTGGTATCATGCTCTGGCCACTTTAAACCATTGTTTGACTGGCTCCTTCCAACGCTGTACAAAGCAGGCACTCAAATCCCCACTTTGTTAAGGAGAAATCAAGGCACGCGTGTGTGACCGTCACTGTGTTTAGTTTTAGGTTCCGGGCACCTGCCTGCTCTCTTGTAGGTGGGACCACTGAGTTGTCAGCAGAAACGGCGTGGGGCTGGTACATGTTTCCTCAGGTCCCTTCTGAGCGGTCACACCCATTGCAGGTGTGATGGGAAATGCTCAAGTTGGTGGCTGCTCCGTCAGTGTGGGCAGAGCAGGGTCCCCAGCTGATCCGTGACAGACCGCCAGCACGCGTCCTCAGTAAAGCCTCTGGTATACTGAGCCCCTGAGCTCAGCGTTACTGGGGCACCCGGGTGCATCCTGTCTGATCCACACAAAGAAGATCCCATAGTTAGGAGTTCACAAGGCCAGGGCTTAACCTAGATCGGGCTGACCGCGTGCCTATGCTCAGGGAATGAAAAAGACCCTCACAAAGCTTTTGTCAAATCCTCCATTTACAGACAAAGCCCCCCATACCTCTCGTGGTTGCAGCCATTGGTGGAGCCACCATCGGCCAAGCCGCTCTGGGAGCAGGACGAGCAGGACGACTTCCGAGGGCTGGGTTGCCATAGCGACGGCAGGTTGTTCACAGAGACATCCATCAGGTCCTGGGGGACTGTGGTGGGGGAGAAAGGGCAGAGGGAGAGCCTCGGGTGAGCCTGTGGGGATCACAGGAGCCTCACCCCGAAGCCACACAGCTTTTCCTCAGGCCAGCACAGGGATGGGGAAAGACCCAGGAACCAGCATCTCTAAACATAATCTGACCCAGGCCCTTGAGCCCGCATGATTCTGAAAAAGCACCACCAGGATTTCAGGCCCCCGCAGACCAGCAGAGCTGACAGCAGATGAAGAGACAGGAAGAGAAACGGAGACCAGAAGAAGGAAACAGGCCCAATCCCAGAGCAGGAGGCCAAGCCTCACCATGTTGTCATTCAGGGCTCTTCACTGGGAAGGGAGCCTGCTGGGGGCGTTCTGGGCTTCAAGAGACCAGGCAAGACACATAGGGCCAAAGGACCTCAGCCAGTCTCTCCAGGAGCCCCAAAAAAGCTGGTGGTCCCTGGAACCACGTGCAGGGCTTGTTAAGATAGCCACATGCCCAATCTCTAACCCACATCTATTAAATTAAACCTTTGAAAACAGACTCTTCAAGTCTGTATGTGTGTGTATATATGCACATACATACACACACATTTGCATACACATACATATACACGTATTCATGCTGTGGGTATATGTTTAAACAATTAAAAATACCACTACTTTGTGGCATGTGGAAGTTCCATGACATTCACATGTCGGTGTCTATAAAGTTTAATTGACACACAGTAATACTCAATCTTGGAAGCAGGAGCGGCATCCACTTCCTTAATACCATGCCTCTGGAAACCCTATGAACTTTGATAAATGTCGACAGTGATAGAGGGGCTTCAAGCCTTTTGTTTGTAGGGTCACTCTGAGCCGTGCTCGACTCGAAGGCAATCAACAACAATACTAATCAATTGGTTTATATCCCATCTGAGGCTGCATTAGTCACTACAGCAGCAGAGGTGACAGACACCAAAATACCGCAGAGACAAAAAGCATTTACCACCCGGCTCTTTACTGTGAGTCCATTTGGATTCGTGGCGATTCCACGTGACAGAGCGGAACCAGCTCATAGGGTTTTCCTGACCGGGATCTGTGTGGCAGCAGGCTACTCGAGCTTTCTCCTGGGAACCAGTGTGTCGCCTTGAACTTCCAATCCTTCTGTTATCTACCATCAATCTGCTTAACCAATGCATCAGGCAAAAGGCTCCTCTGCACATGCTGAGTCACTCAGTTATTGTTTCTATCAAATCTGTTCTTTTTTTTAAACAATGTTGATAATCAGTCCTAGTTGACAGAGCCTAGGCCCAACTCCCAGAAGTTGGCAGTTGCTGGTCAGCTGGCCCAGGAAACAAAGCTCATCATTTATTTGTATTTTTTTCCTTTCTCAGTGCATAGAGGCTGGTGTCTGCAAAGCTTTAAATACACTGGGGAGGAACGCTTTGCAATTTCCAGTGCAAGCTCCCTAGCTTGTCGACCTTTCTAGAAGATGCATTGTTTTCATTTTCTGCAGGACTGGGGTGAAGAAGCCTTTTCTGTAAGGAGCTGGCAGTGCTACGATCTCTGTCACCTCCGTTACTGTGGGACTGGACACAGTTACAGAGGCGATGTCAACAAATGAGCACCGATGTGTGTCAACAAAATTGTATTCGCAGACACTGACACGTGAGGTTCATATGCCTCAAAAATTTTTTTTATCATTTAAACATATCTTGAATATTGAAAACTTATGGCCTGTGTAGAATGGAGGTGGACCTGGTCCTCACGATGTGATCTGTCCATCTTTCTTTGCTTAAGAGTGTAGTGGATTTGCCTCACATGTCAGATATCTGCAAGGACAATTGACAGCCACCTGCTTCTCTCCCTCCAAGGGCTACAAGAGAAGATCAGCTGTGGGCCTGGCCCCACCTGAGCTGGCCAAAAATACCAGCATGTCCCTGTCAAGTGTTCTAGAAAGGTATCCCCAGGTTTAGCCTGTCTCACTTAGCCCAGGGCCAGCAAACATGCCTCCACCACAGCCCTTCTCAGTATGCAGACATCACTAATTGATCCCTTTACTACCAGACCCACACAGCACTCCAGGCTGCCTCCTGCTGGATGGCGGCTGTACTGCGTTCAGGCCTCAGGCTTTCTCCTGTATCCACCTCTTTCTCTACCCAGACTCAAATGACAACATGGTCAAGGTGGCCAGCACCCAGCACATGGGGGGAAGCCTGGACATTACTGAGGGGCTGCTCCTTCAGGATTGGTCTGGGGAAGGCGGCGTTCCGTCTGGCCCGTGCCCACTGACTCCCTCTGGCCACCACCAGCACAGACCGGCCTGCAGGTACCATGGTCCAGGTAGGGCCCACGGAGATGGGGGAAGGGCCGTCCAACGGGGCAGAGGGAACTTGAGAGAGAAAACAAACAGGATCAGTCAAGTGGAAGGTCTAGCGTGGGCCAGGGCTGTGGAACAAATCCCTCGGGGGAATCCTGCAAAAGAAAAGATCCCAGACCCATCATCTTTGAGTTGGTTCAGAGTCATAGCAACCCCTCTACTGGCTTTCTGAGGCTGTAAATCCCTATGGGAGGAGACTGACCAGCTTTCCCCCCTCTGACCCCTTGTTTCTGATAAAAGGAATAAAGAAAGCTGGTATTTATGAAGTGCTTGTTTGGAGGCAAGGAGGGTGAAACTCCCTCTCATATACCCAGGGCATGTTGCTAGTGTTAAGAAAAATATGTATTTTTCTCTTCAAATGTTATATATAAGATGGAGTTAAAGCTGAAACAAGAAGCCTCTTCTGAAAATCACTCAGAGAAATTCCCTTGCCTGTTCATCTGCTGAAACAAAAGACATTCCAAACATCCTCAAGCCCCAGCCCCCTCTTTCCAAGGCCCCTCTTTTCACGCACAAGTCAAACTAGCAAACCAGGTAGGAACAGGACAGTGAGGTCAAAACCCTTGACCGACAGGAACAGCGTTCGTTTTTACACCAGGAATAAACCCAGGCGGACCGTCTGCCTGTGTGTTTGTTGGTCGGACCTAGGTCGGCCCAAGCAACTTTCTGCAGAAATAAAGTGTTCTGCCAAGATCTTCTGTTCTGTCAAGTTTCTGTTGTGACACCAAGGCGTGTTTGTAACATCAGGAGGGACCATTCTTTGGAAAGGGACATCATTGTTTGGGAAGGTGGATGGTTGGCAAAAGCGAGGAAGACCTTTAACAAGATGGACTGACAGTGACCGCAGCAATGGGCTCGAGTGTGTCAGAGATGACGAGGACGGCACTGGATTCAGATCTGTTGTTCACAGGGCCGCTATAAGTCATCCTCAACTCGAGAGCACATAACAACAACCCTATTCTGGGCAGGGAGTTGCCCCATCATTCTGATTGTCCTGCAAGGGGAAGTAAGTCTTTTGCAGAAGCAGAGACAGAGTCAGAACTGTTGTTGTTGTTGTTGTTGTTATGTGCCGTCGAGTCGCCTGCGACTCAAAGTGACCCTATGTACAACAGTCCTAAACTCCACTCTGTCCTGTGCCAATCGCACTGTCTCTGACACTCCCATCCCAATTACCCCAGTCACTGAATCAATTCACCTCATAGAGGGCC
>NW_006399839.1:7870868-7912096 GCF_000299155.1 Elephantulus edwardii | reverse complement strand
CAAGTGATTGGGAAGACCAAAGCCTGTATCAGACGCACCTTAGTTTCCAGAGAGACACCATTGCTCTTCAGTACTTTGGAGAGGTCCCTAACAGCTAGGACAACTTAAGTCACCCAAAGCCCTGAGTATCCGGTCTGACTCACTGAAGTCACTCCTCTTTCCACCACCAAAAGCCACTGCTCTGTGAGACTATTCTTCCCGTAAATCAAAAGTCAAACCAGTAGAGCAAATTTTTGACAGTCTGGTAGCACCTTTTGTTAAAGAGGGTATTTCCCCTATATTTAATGGATTTTACCTCTTTGCTAAAGGTCAATTGTCCATAGGTGAATGGATTTATTTCTGAGTTCTCAATTCTATTTAATTAGCGTGTGTACTTGTGATACCATCACCACATTGCTCTGATTAGAGTAGATATGTATCAGCTTTTTTTTTTTTAATGTATCAGCTTTTGAGTTTAGAAAGTGTGAAGCCTCTTATTTTGCTTTTTTTTCTTCTTTAATATCTTGTTGCTTATCTGAGGTCTCTTTTCTGTATGAATTTTATGATTACTTATCACAAATTTTGTTTTTGTACACAGCCTTTTTGACACAACCTTGCTTGCTGAAACTGAGGAGAACCTGAAGCGCCTGCTGCAGAGTGTCAAGGACTGCAGCCTACAATATGGATTGAGACTCAATGTCAAGAAGACAAAGATTCTCACCACTGGACCAACTGACAGCATCAGGATGGATGGTGAAGAGATTGAGATTGTTCACAGCTTTAGTTTGCTTGGCTCCATAGTCAACAGTCTTGGCACCAGCAGCCAGGAAATTAAAAGGCGCATTGCCATGGGAAAGTCTGCTGTTAGGGACCTCTCCAAAGTACTGAAGAGCAATGGTGTCTCTCTGGAGACTAAGGTGCGTCTGATATAGGCTATGGTCTTCGTAATCACTTGTTATGTATCAGAGAGTTGGACAATGACCAAGGAGGATAGAAGGAGAATTGATGCCTTTGAGCTGTGGTGCTGGAGAAGAGTATTGAGAATACCATGGACTGCTAGGAAAACAAACAGATTTGTCCTGGAAAGGGTTAAACCGGGTGGCTCCTTGGAGGCAAGGATTCTGAGGCTCCGTCTAACATACTTTGGACATGTTGTGAGGAGAGACCTTGGAGAGGGACATCATGCTTGGAAGGGTGGAGGGACAGCGCAGGAGAAGAAGGCCCTCTATGAGATGAATTGATTCAGTGAGTGGGATAATTGGGATGGGAGTGTCAGAGGCAGTGCGATTAGCACAGGACAGAGCGGAGTTTAGGGCTGTTGTACATAGGGTCGCTATGAGTCACAAGTGACTCGACGGCACATAACAACAACAAACAACATCACAAATTTTTGAAATGACAGTGTCTAAATAAAGAGTGCATTGTAATTTTAGATTGCTTTTCGTAATATTGCCATTTTTGTCTTCCGATCAGACAGCAAGGTATATTTTTCCATTTATTTATGTTGATTTCTTCAGGTTTCTAATAGTAGAATTTTATTGTTATCTTCATATAGTTTCCTTGGATCTCTGGCTAGATTTATTCCCAAATATTTCATATTTTAGTGATTATTGTAAATTATATTATTTTTCTTATTTCCTTTTCAAAGTTATCATTGTTTCTATAGAGAAGTGAAACTGATTTTTTTTATATTAATTATGTGCTCAGCCATTTTGCTTAATTGGAAAACTAAAAAGCAAGAAAATGAATAAAGATTGCCCATCTTTCTCCTAAAAAAAAAGTCAAACCAGCTGCCATCGGGGTGCCCGTGATTCCTGGGGACCCCATGTGAAGAGCACAGCTACATGCAGAGGGTTCTCAAGCCTGTGACCTTTTGGGAGCAGATCACCAGGGCTCTCCTCTGTGGCACCTCTGGGTGGTTGAATGCCTTCACAGTCTAAGGCTTCACCACTTGTATGACCCAGGGACGCTTTCTCAGACTCATTGCCGTCGGGTCAGTTCAGATCCTAGTGACCCGGCACAGCAATAAGAGGTCCGCTACAGGGGAGGACATCAGCTTTGCAAAGAGCCTCTCTCTGTGCACCACGTGGTCACTTTAAGCAAAAGGAGGCTCAGAGTCCTCGTCTGTCACTTGGGAACAGCGGGGCGGCTGAGGGCTGAATAAAACCACCTAAAAGAACCTCTAATAGAAAGAATACTGAATGACTAGACAAATGTTTCACACAGGCCTCCCTTCCAAATACTTTCAGATATTATCTCATTTAATCCCCAAGGTGGATCAGTGATGGCAACGACCTTAATAGCAATTAAACACTAGTTGTCTAATCTTTATAGAAAGAGTTCTTTTCCTCCCACAAAAACTTGAGCTGGACTCAAACCACCAACATTTCATTTAGCAGCTGCACACTTAACTCTCTGCATTGCCAGAAATATCTTATTTAATAAAATTGCTATGTTTCAAACTTTAGTCGGTTTGGCTCCACGGTCAACACTCTTGGCACCAGTAGCCAGGAAATAAAAAAACGTATTGCGATGGGAAAGTCTGCTGTTAGGGACCTCTCCAAAGTACTGAAGAGCAATGGTGTCACTCTGGAGGCTAAGGTGCGTCTGATACAGGCCATGGTCTTTGCAATCACTTGTTATGTATCAGAGAGTTGGACAACGACCAAGGAGGATAGAAGGGGAAAAGATGCCTTTGAGCTGTGGTGCTGGAGAAGAGTATTGAATGTACCATGAACTGCCAAGAAAACAAACAGATTTATCCTGGAGAGGGTTAAACCAGGCTGCTCCTTGGAGGCAAGGGTTCTGAGGCTCCATCTGACATACTTTAGACATGATGTAAGGAGGGACCGGTCCTTGGAGAGGGACATTATGCTTGGGAGGGTGGAGGGACAGCACAGGAGGGGAAGGCCCTCTATGAGGTGGATTGATTCAGTGACTGGGGTAATCGGGATGGGAGTGTCAGAGACAGTGCGATTGGCACAGGACAGAGCAGGGTTTAGGGCTGTTGTACATAGGGTTGTTATGAGTGGCAGGTGACTCCACGGCACATAAAAACATGTTTCGAAAAAACAAAACAAAACACTAGGTGTGAAGCACACTCTTACCCATGGTGACCCCACAGTGTGCCAGGCTAGAACTCTATAGGGTTTTCACAGGTGATTTTTCTAAAACAGGCCAGGAAGTAGCCAGGCCTTTCCTCTGTGGTGCCTCAGCAGCTGAGTCTCCACCGTCTGAACTATCAGCTACGCTCTGAGTGTTGTCTATGGGCCACATGCTCTCTGTGCCCTGTGTCTCCCGATTCTCTCAATCACCCTCTGGAACGGGTGTTGTGGCGTCCCTGTTTAAGAGGTGCTAAAATCCAGGCCGTGACTCGCTCAAGATGCCCAGGCCAGGGTTCAGAGTCCACGCCGTCATCACCACTCCTGCCCACGGCCTCTGCCCAGCAGCGAAGTCCTGAACCGAAACCCCACGTGTATCAATTCCGACTCAGGACAGCCCTCTGCTGGCCGTTCCGAGGCTGGGGAGTTAACAGGAGAAAGAAGACAGGCCTTCTTCCCCGAGATGGGTGATGGTCTTAACCGCTGAGCCTTTGGGGGAGCAGTCCAACACTTAAGCCACTGCACCACCACACCACCTGATTTGCTAAGTCTCACTCTCTGCCCTCGAGTCAGAGCTGACTCCCAGCTGACTCTCGTGGGCTTTCAGAGGGTATAAATCACAAAGGAGAAGGCCCATTTTGGGGGCTGCTGGCAGATTCGAACTGCCAGAGAGACACCACCCTTGTGTTGGGCACAGCTGCTCACTGAAGACTATGCCACCTGCACACAGGAGGAGACTGCCCGACGTTCTCCCACAAATCAGCTGGGGGACTCGAACCGTGTGCCTCTGGGTAGGGAACATAACTCCTCACCACTAAGCCATCAGAATTCTCTACAGGCATTGTCGTTGCTGTACTGTTGAGTTGGAACTAACAGCTGACTGTCCAGCAAGCTTTCAAAGGCAGGAAACTGCATAGGGAGAGCCTGCTCATTCTTTTCTCACGGAACAGCACGTGGATTTGAACTGCATGCCTTTGGGTCGGCAGTGCAACTCCTTACCACTGAGCTGGCAGAGCTCCCTACCAAAGTAGATGGTAGGTAGTTATTTTGGTCCCTTGGGGAGAAACCAAGTCCACCAAGGATAAGCTTCCTGAGGTCAGCACCCACCCTCCACCCCGATGTCAGAGTCCAGGCTTCTTGGCTCTGAGCCCCGACATTTTATCTCACAGTCACTGACAGGTGGATCTCCAGGGCTGGGACAGGAGGAAGCTGTGGGGGCTGGAGGGCCTGGAGAGGGAGAGAGGCAGGGAGGCAGCTTACCAAATTCCGACTGCATGCCAGGATAGATGATCCTGAACACGTAATCCGTGGCCTCGTCATCCTCCTTGTCTGAAGACGTGGACTCGGAGGACCCTTGAGGGCTGCGCTTGCGAAGTTTGGGGAACACTTTGCCCTGAAAGGACAGGCCCCCACTGCACAGTTCCTGGCACAAGCCTGCTTCACCCCACAACCGGCACAGCCCAAGCGTCAGAGTGGGTGCGCGTGGTCCCCACGAAATCAGAGCAGTCCACAGGCAAGCACAGAAGACCCCAGCCTAGCGTCCTGCGTCCACTCACCTTCCCCCGCTGGGACCAGAGGGGTGGGTCCAGCTGCCCGTGGGGGAGCAGCCCATTCTCCAGGCACGAGAGGAACTGCAGCAGGTGCCCCCCTCGGGGGAAGCGGAAGGGCGGCCGCTGGATCCCGTCCTGGCTGACCAACACCACTGTCCCGCCGCTGTCCACTGCCGCCAGTGCAGACCAGAGAAGATCAGTGCAAAGGAAATGCACCCCCCCAAGAGATGCCAAGCTGGGAGGCCAGGGGCTGTCTCTACCTCGTTTGAACCTTTCTAAGCCCACCCACCCCTCACTTCTGGCTGGAGAACTGTTGTTGTGAGGTGTATGGAGTCAGCTTCGACTCACAGGGAATCCACATCCAATACCCATAAGGAGATGCTGTTACAATCCCCATATTATAGATGGATAAACTGAGGCCAAAAAAGGTGAAGTCAGTAAGCTGAGGTCACACGAGTCAAACAGGATGTCCACCACATTGGTTCGTAATACTAAAGAGCGGGCAGGGGACATGCAGGGATCCAGGAGGAAGCCCCAAGCCCCCCCACTTGCCCATGGTCCCCACCTTGCTGGTGGCAGTGCAGGTAGACAATCTCCTCCAAGCGGATGGTCATGGCGTAATCCCAGTAGACGCTGGAGAAAGGAGGAGAGGTAAGTCTACAGGAAGTGGCCTACACCTGCCCACCCCAGACAGGAGAGGGTCCCGGAGGCCGGCAGAACACCACTCATGGGCTGTTCTTTCCTCCTCCTCAAGGTAGCTCACCAGGACCCACCTGCCTGGTAGCTATGTCCTCTTCCTCTGGTGCCCACACCCAACTCTCCCCTAGAAAAGGAGGTTCCCTTTTCCAGGCACGTGACTGAGAGACCATCCTCTACACTGTGGCCCAGAGCATCGTGTGTGACCATTTGACCCAGGTCTGCCCAATCAGCATATTTCAAAGCGGGGACGGAGAAGCAAGGGAGGAGGTTGAGAGAACTTTGCCAGTTGCTGGCTTGTATAAAATTTCTGTCTCTGGGTGCTGTTTACACTGGACACTGCCTGACTCCCCTACCCTAAGATTCTTCCAGCAGGTTCTCAGCCTTCAAAGAAGCCACCACAACCAGGTAGAGGCGTAGGCAGGGGCAGGGCATGAGGTCTCTCTCCCCAGGAGAGACACCCCCTTGTGCCAAGGTCAGGAGATCCAGAGTCTCTTACCTCTTCTCATAGTCCAGGTCCCCCACAGACCCGTTCATCAGCTGGTTGGGCGTCCACTTTAAGGTCATGATGTCAGCTGTCTGGTGTAGGGACAGGTACCCTGGCACAGCTTCCATGTCGTCCCTCTGCAGAGAGAAGGGGGGTGGCTCGGGCCTGACCCGGTGGACAGGGGTCCCAGACCATTTTGCTCAGGGACACATACCCAGAATTCCTTGGGGCCATTGTGAGCTGGGAAGCACCCTTCATCTCCTTCTAGGCGGCTACACCGTGCAAAACCCTTTACAGACACAAGTCCAGGGTGGCCCCAAAGGGCAGCTGTAAAAGTGCCCCTCATTCAACACTTTCACAGCCATACCCCCATCTCAAAATAAGGAGTCCTGCAAGATAGAGACTCTGTCTCCCTCACTATGCCCCCAAAGCAAAAGGTGTATGTGACAGCACGTTGGCCAGCCTTCAAAGAAAAAGAAGGCAGGTTCCGCTCTGTCCAGGCATCAGACAGTTCCCAGAAGCCCCTGCTCCAAACACCACACCATCCTCCTCACTCAGCAGACAAATATTTCATCCTCTTGGAATTGGGGCGCAAGACTTGTCAACCACTTTGTTTTACCTCAAGAGGGTAACCATGGGGAGGGGAGTCACCAAATTCCCAAGCATCATTCTTTGAGGAGGGAGCAAGCCTGGGGTGTCGCTCCACCAACTTCACCCCGATACAGTCAGGAGTACCTACTGTGTACGGAGTATGGTGCAGTCTTCACACACTGTCTAAACTCAACCACACATGTGTATAATCCCCTGATGGTGTATAATGTACCAGTCTTTCGTTGATTTATGCAATGCATTTTTTTCAGGTTTTAAAGTACCTGCAAGGAGGATGTGGCTTAAAAGCTGTGACATTTCACACTGTGACATCAAGGTCATGGCTTGATCCTCTGCAGAGTTGGTCACAGCTGTGCATATGGCAACCCTTTTCAATTAAGCTTTGCATATGGTTTTTACTTTGGGTTTTTTTAATTCTTTTTTTAAACCATATATTTTATTATTTTGTGTGTGCGTATACCGTCAAATCAAATTTGACTGGTACAGGAGGAGATTGTTCCTCCTTCTCTAGCAGAGCATCTGGTGGATTTGAACCGTGCACCTCTGGGATTGCAGTACACCTTCTTGCCACTAGGCTGCCAGACTCGCCTGGTTTTTACTTTGTATACAGACTTCAAGTGCTACTCAAAATAATTTTTTTAAAAAGGATGAACTCATTTTGCCTTGAGTGGAAAACTGTGTGTGCAAGGCTGGGAGGTAGAAATCACTCAATAGTCTGTCACTGGTATGTACGTATGTATGTAGGCATGTATGTAATAGGCATATACCTGTAATTATATGTGTGTTGGACCTCTGGTGCTTAGTGGTAAGAAGCTGTGCTGCCAACTCAAAGGTGCATGGTTCCAATCCACCAGGTGCTCCTTGAGAGAAAGATGGGCCATCTTCTGTGTGAAATACCACCTCTGAAAACCCACTGGAGGGTCCATTATTTAAGCTGGTTCTGTCTCGATGGCACTCAACAACAACAACAACAACAATAATAAGAATATAGGAGGCACAGTCTACAGAGCTCCTCTGAGGTAGAAAGATGGACAATCTCCTTCTGTGAGATTCACAGTCCAAAAACTCAACTGAAGGTCAGCTAGGAGTCAGAAGTGACCAGATGGCAATGAGCTGAGTGTATATAGGGATATATATATTCATAACTATGCATCAGAGAGCTGGATAATGACTAAGGATGACAGAAGAAGAATGCCTAAGAATTGTGGTGCTGAAGAAGAGTCTTGAAAATACCAGGGACCACCAAGAAAACAAATAGGTCCGTCTTAGAATGGAACCAAGTTTCTCCTTGGAGGCTAGGATTTTGAAGCTCTGTCTCACATACTTTGGGCACATGGCCAGGAGAGATTGGTCTTTGGAGAAGAACATCATACTCAGAAGGGTGAAGGGACAGTGCAGGAGAGGAAGACCCCGAAGGAGGTGGACTGACACAGTGACTAGGGCAATGGGGGTTGATGTGTCAGAATAAGTGAAACTGGCTCAGGACAGGGCGGGATTCAGAGCTGCTGTACATAGGGCCACTATGGGTCGCAGGTGACTCGACGGCATATAACAAAAACAACAACATACATGAGTATGTAGTTATGTGACTATATTACACATATTCACACACAATATATAACACAGGGCATGCAGGAACAGTGTGGCTACTCCTGAGGTATCACTTATCACCTCATGGGATTTGTGTTTTTTGGGTTTGAAGGCTTAGAATCATAGTCTCATGGGACAACCCAATCAATTGGCATAATACAGTTTATAAAGTTTACATGCTAGGTTGGTAAACAGTATCTGGAGTCTTAAAATTTTGTGAGTGGTCATCTAAGATACAGCTATTGAATTCTACTCATCCAGAACAGAGAAAGGTGGAAAGCAGGGAGACCAGTCTATGGGACAAAGAGTTCACACATCATGACCTCATCTACACAGAGACCCCAAGACATAGATAGTGCCCAATGAAGGCCAATGATTTGGATCAGGGCCACAGGAGATAGATCCTGAGAGAATGGGGCAAACCTGTAGAACAGAAGAGCAAATTTCTAAAGCAAATCTAGACTTACTTTTTCAGCTGGACTAGAGGGCTCCCCAAGACAACTGTCCTGAGATTCCCTTTAATCCTTGAGTTGAAGCAGGTCCCTAAGGTCACCTTTTAGCTAAACAACCAATTGGCTCAAAAAAGGAAAGAACATCACCTGCTAGTACTGTGATACGAGGAAGCTAAGCATTCAACAATTACATTAACAGAACCAGAAAGAGAGAATGGAAGGGGACAGGGAAACTAGATTAACAGAAACAGGACAACCAGAATGGAAATATTGAGAGAGTTACTAACTGTCACCTTCTTCCCTACAATGTGGGGCCAGATTCCAGGGGAAGAACCTTGCCCGCACCCAAGCTGGACTCTCACCGGCTGAACCAGAACGTTGTTCTTGCCGTAGAGCAGGGTGGCACGGGAGTTCTGGTGCAGGGACTCCACATAGTCACGGGCGGAGAGGGAGGGCCGGTCGTCCATGCTGCCACTTGAATGCCTCTTCTGGATCTGGAAATGTGGGAAGGGATTTCCCACACAAGGCCTGGAGTGGCCCTCGTTGGCCCCACCTCATCCCCCAAGCCTCTTCCACGTGCATGGCCTGTGTCCCACCCCCTCCCAGCCTGCCATCGTCCCACCTGCACTCACACAGAGGGCCGGACGCTTGGTGGGCGAGTCCTGGCGCAGATGCGAGCTGTGGATGCGGTGCCTCTGGACGAGCTCATCGGCCGAGGGATCAGTCCAGAAGTGATCCGCGGTCTTCATCTTGGTGTATTCCAGGGCGCAGGGCCCCACTGCAGAGCACAGCGGAGCTGGGAAACCAGTGGGCCTGGGAAGCCCACACTCCCATCCACCCACCAGCTGGGCCGCCTGGTTGACCTGCTCTCACCTGCCAGCCAGGTGGGATGCCCCGTGATCTTAGTAAGGAGTATAGGAACAAAGTCCCAAGAGAAAGAGATGGGGAGCTGGTCACACTGGCTGGATGAGGGGTGAGGCCAGAGACCCTTAGGGAGGCATCGGAGACTCCTGGGGTATCTCTGAGCCCCCACAAATGCTCACCCAACAAAGACGCGAGGATGGGGCCGTCCACGGGGTCCATCAGGAGTGCTTCCTTCTCGTAGTATTTACTAGCAAAACGGGAAAGGAACGCAGATTCGGACAGAGCCCAGCAGAGGGTCAGTCACTACCTTGTGGCTAAGAGCAGACACAACTGGGTCCAATCCCTCTCTTTGTCCCTGAATTACCTCTCCGAGCCCCAGCTGTCCTTCTATAATACGAGGATAATAACACTCTACATCAGGCCGTTGAGAGGATTCTTGAGGGGGAGAGAACGGGGGGAAGGCACTTGGCACTCAGCTCAATATTGCTACATAAGCTTGAGTCAGAACTGACTCCCAGCTGACCCTCCAGCGGGTTTTTAGGGACAGTTAATCACGAGGTTACATCCCATCTTTCTCTCATAGAATAGCTGGCAGGTTCAGATCGTGTGCCTTCGGGCTGGCAGCGCACCTCGTAACCACTAGGCCTCCAGACCTCCTGACTGTTAGCTGCCATCAACTCAAACTGCTGTGACCCACAGGGTCTCCTGCTGGGTGATCTTTGAAAGCTTATCACCAGGCTTTCTTCGCACCTTAGCCGGGAAACTCCACTGAGCTCCGTTCAGCGTCACAGCAACATGTATGTAGACTATCTACAGATGGGTAGTGGTTTGCACGACGCACATGGCCTGGGACCTGAACCTGGTTCTCTTGCATGAAAGGCATGAATTCTATGACTAGCCATCACTGACCTCCAGATCTCAAAGCTTACCCATAAATCTATATAGCTTGTGCTGATACAAATATTTCTGAATCCTGTCAAGCTTTCAAACTATGTTTTTGGGTGTGTTTTTTTTACTGATATTTTAACAAAAGTTTACAGAAAACTTGGATTTCCATTTATTCATCGTTGCACATTTTCTTCCCCACCCACAATTCACTTTTTCTTTAAAAAGATTCTTTCCTTGTTACACAATTTCCTCCCTCCCCCTTCCCCCAGACCACTTTGCTATGCACCTCTTATTCCGAAATGTGTCATGCAAATAATACATAATCATATATTTCTTTGAGGCAGTTCTCTTCCTCATCTATTTAAATGCAATGTTTATTATTTATCCCCTCTTTTCAAACTACGTTTTTGTTTTTAATGTTTAAAATTTTTTCTTTGTCCACTGTCAAATCAGATTTGACTGGTACAGGAGTCCAAACTATGTTGTTAAAAATAATTTTCAAATCATTTTCCCTCCCATGTGGGGGAAGAAAAAGAAAAAAGAAAGTAGCACTCAACAAGAGGGTGCAATTCCCACTCAGGCCAGCAGGCTGAGGCAGGGCACACCCAGGCTGGTTCTCACCTGCTGTTTTCCACAAGGTAATGCACAATTTTGTCCAGGACCTTCTCAAACAAGGCCGTGCGGATCCACAGGTGTTTGATGGCAAGCGGGGACAGGTTGGGCAGCTTTGGCAGCTTGCGCACATTCTCCTGGAGGCCCTGGATCTGGTTCCTCCTTTAAGACCAGTAACAGGGTGACAAGAGATGATTCAGAAAACAGAAAAATCTACAGGACTCACACACAAATGGGAAAATGTGCGACCAGAGAGCAACAGAGGCCCGGGTCGCTCCAGCGACTGGATTGCTGTGCTGTGAGTCAAATCCAGCTCATGGCGACCCATGTGTTAAGGCTGTAGGACCCAGAGCCATGGTAGTTCCTTGTCTGTATGAGATGAGACAGCCAGGACTTCTCGTCTGTGCTGCTGCTAGGTGGGTTCAAACCGCCAACCATTCAGTTACTAGCTGAACAGAGACTATTTACTCCACCCAGGAATCTAGCAAATGAGTAGAGTTGGGAAAACATCAGGCCCCAATATGAATGAGCTGCTGGTTCTGCGGCCTTGGGACCATAGTCCTAGGGGACATTAAGGTCAACTGACACAACACAGCCCACAAAGGTAATGTTCTACATGCAACCTCAGTGAGCAGTCACTGGGGTCTTAAAGTTTGAGAGCAGCCACCAAAGGTGCAATCACGGGTCTCTCCCAGTTTGAGACAAAGAAGGAAGACAAAGAGCAAAGATGCATGGGAACAATTCATTCAGAGGACTAATGGGCCTCACGGACCTCAACTCCCAGCACTCTGAGACCACAAGGATAATGCCATCAGTGACTGCTCCAAAAGGATCACAATAAAGGTGTTGGGCAGAGGAGGGTGAAATAAAGAAAACTAAAAAGAAAAAAAAACATTTTAAAAGGCCAGACTTACTGGTCTGACAGAGACTGGCGGAACCTTCGAGACCAGATTCAACCCTTCGCGACCCTTTGAACCTGGAACAAAACTCACCCCTTGTGGCTCAATTTTCAGCCAAACAATAGAGAGACCTCTTCTGTTGTTGTCCCCACTGAATTGACCACAAGTCATAATGATTATCTATAAAGAGCAGGCCTGACCCTTGCTCTGTCCTGCACCGTCCCCACCATGCCTGCTATACTCAAGCCTATTGCTATAGTCACTATTCAATCCATCTCGCTGAGGGCCTTCCTCTCTTGCTTTTCCTCTACTCTTCCAAGTATGATGGCCTTCTCCAGCTGACTTCTCCTGGCAACATGTCCAAAGTATATGAGATGGGGGTTCATCCTTCTGCCACTCTAAGGAGCACCTCGGCTGCACATTCCAAGATATACTGGTATGTTCTTTTGGTAGTTATGGGATATTCAGTATGTTTCTTCAACACGTAACGATAAGGTGATCAGTAACACCAGAGAGGTATTCATTCCTTAGAATAACCAACCACATAAGGTCAAAAGAGCAGCATTTGTCCAAATGTAAAGCCCTAAAGGCAGGAACAGGTAGGACTGGAGGATTAAGGGAATTGAGAATCATAAGGAAGAAGGGGGGGATGTCATTACATGGTGGTGGTTGTTACATGCCGTCGAGTTGTTTATGACACATAGCGGACCTAGGTACAATAGCCTTAAACCCTGCTCTATCCCTTGCAATTTTTGTGACTCTGACACATCTATCCCCATTATCCCAGTGATGGAATCAATCCATCTCATTCAGGGTCTGCCTCTCTTGTACTGTCCCTTCACCCTCCCCACGCATGACGTCCTTCTCCAAGGACTGATCCTGCTTTGCAGTATGTCCAAAGTATGTCAGATGGAGTTTCAGAATCCTTGCCTCCAAAGAGCAGCCTGGCTTCACCCTCTCCAGGACAAACTTGTTTGTTCTCCTTGCAGTCCATGGTCTATTCAATACTCTTCTCCAACACTACAGCACTAAGGCATCACCTCTCCTATCATTCCTAGTCATTGTCCAGCTCTCTGATGCACAGCAAGTAATTGCAAAGACCATGGCCTGTATCAGGCACACCTTAGTCTCCAGAGTGACATCCTTGTTCCTCAGTACCTTGGAGAGGTCTCTGACAGTAGACTTTCCCAACGCAATTTGTTTAATTTCCTGGTTGACAGTACCAAGAGAATGTAGAGCCAAGCAAACTGAAGCTGTGAACAATCTCAATCTCTTCATCATCCATCATGATGCTGCCAATTGGCCCAAAGGTGAGAATCTTTGTCTTCTTGACATTGAGCCTCAATCCATATTGGAGGCTGCAGTCCTTGACCCTCTGCAGCAAGCGCTTCAGGTCCTCCTCAGTTTCAGCAAGCAGGGTTGTGTCATTTGCATAACGCAGATTTTTATGAACCTACCTCCAATCCTGATGCCACACTTCTCCTCATAGAGCCCCAGCCTCCCAGATAATCTGTTCTGCATACAGGTGGAAAAGATATGGAGATAGTAGGTATTATAATTCCTGTTTTAAAATAAAATGTGTATAAATGTTGGGCAGAAAATAAATTTCATTGATAAGCTTCCACTCAAATCACAATTTTAAAAAACGATCATAAGGTATCCAACATCTGGTGTGCTGAGAGATGTTGTTAAACAGAATCTTGAATACACTGTTAATTCTGGCAAGCCAGAATTTCAGTCTCTCTCTCTCTCTACCTCCCTCTACTCTTTTCTCCTTCCCACCTTCTTCTTCGTCTTTCTACTGCAAAGAGACGCTGCTCAAGAGAAGTCCCAGATTACAGATCCATCAGTGGCTCCCAACTGCCTTTAGGATAAAGTTCAAGTTCTCTAACATGACAGACAGGGTGCTCCTGGCCTTACTCTTGCTCCTCTCTCTTCTTAAGGGGTGAGGGTGGACAGAGAGGAGTAGACTGGGGGTGAGCGTGGTTATCTGCCAGGGACAGCAATCTGCAGACACCCGAGGTGCTTCCTTCTGCGTTCTCCTCTCCTCATCCTATTCCTGGGCTAGTCCCTTATCTTTATATCATTGTGTACCATCAAGTCAGAATTGACCCATAGCGGGCTTTCAGAGGCAGTAAATCGTATGGGAGATTTACTGCTCATCCTTCTCGTGGAGAGTGGCTGCTGGATTCGAACTGAACAGCTCGTGGTCTCCAAATAGGCAACTCCTCCTCCAAGAAGCCCCGCCTGACCAGCAGGAGGCGCCGCTCCTCCGTATTCTCTCAGCCTCGGGAGCTGGCAGGTTCACTTCTCCTGTGTCTGCTCTCCCGAGAATACGGCCCTAAGGCAAGAACTAAGGAATGGAATAGTTCTTATTGGTTTTCATCACCCCCTCTTGGCAAGTCCCCATCGCACACTGCTTATGCCTTCAGCCCACATCAGTCCACTAATACATCAGTCCACTAATGTGTGTGCTCTAGTGATTCCTGACCCCATCTCTTCTTTCAGCCTTCCACCCTTCTCCCTCTCCTTTTTTTAAAAATTTTATTTTATTAATTTTAGTGAACATTTAAAGAGATTTTGGATTTCCATTCATTCATTGTTGCACTTTTCTCCCCTCCAAACCCTCCCTCCAGTTCTCTCCTCTCTTTGAAAAGTAAAAGAAAAATTCCTTCATTGGTATACAATCTCCCTGCCCCGAGTACACTCCACTATGCAACCTTCATTCTGGACTCTTGTGATAACTATAATACCCTATCATATATTGATTTTAAATTGTTCTCTCCGTCATCTGTTTCAATGGAGTGTATGTAATCTATCCAGTTTTTCTCAGTCTTACCCCAACCCTGATGTCAGTCCCATTCTACAACAGTGGTACAACATAGTATTTGTCTTTTTGTGACTGAGACATTTCACTCAGTATAATGTCCTCCAGGGTCACCCATTTTGAATAACACTGATTGAGTTCCTTGTTTTTCAATGCAGCGGAGTATTCCATTGTGTGACTATAGCACAGCTTCTCTATCCATTCGTTTGTTGACGGGCACTTAGGTTGTTTCCAACACCTTGATATTGTGAACAAAACCACAATAAACATGGGTGTGCATATATTTGCTTGGGTGGCAGTTATGATCTCTTTGGGGTATATTCCCAGTAGTGGAATTGCTCGGTCAAATGGTATTTCTATTTGAAACTTTTTGAGAAAGCACTATACCACCTTCCACAGTGGTTGTACCATTTTACATTTCCACTAGCAGTGAATAAGGGTTCCAGTTTCTCCACAACCTCGCCAGCATTTGTTGCTTGCTGTTCCATTAAATTTTGCTATTCTGACTGGGGTGAGATGATACCTCATAGTTTTCTCCCTCTCCTTTTAAGCTCTTCTACATATCCTGTTCCTATTTGTTAACTGCAATAACCAAGAGTTAATTTCTTTTTAAAAATACTTTCTGAGTGTCTATTACATGGCAAGGGAACCTGGGTGACACAGCCATTGAGTGCTCGGCTGTGAACCAAAAAGACTGCTGTTAACTCTCGTCACATTGGAGCTGACACCGGGCTGACCCTCCAGCAGGTTTTCACAGGCAGTAAGTCACATGTGAAATGGTCTGTGTTTCTCCCGTGAAGTAATGGGTGGGTTTGAATCATGCATCATTGGGTTAGAAGCGCAACTCCTTACGACTATACCACCAGCAGCGCCTCTTAACCAAAAGGCTGGTGGTTCAAAACTCCTCAGCCTTTCCCTGAGATAAAGACAGGGAGTCTTGTTTTTTTAAAGAGTAGAGCCTTGGAAACACTCTGGGATAGCTGTGCTCTGTTCTACAGAGTCTCCCCAATCCAGAATCAAACTGATGGCAGGGAGTGTTCAGACCGTGATACAGGCAAGGACTACCCACCTCTCTGCATCTTCAGGGCCTGGCACAGAGCCCTGAAGCAGGAGGGCAGAGCATCCTTCCAAGGAGCTCCTGGCAGAGAGAACTGATGGTCTGCTCATCGTTCATGGGAATGCTGGAGGCTTATGTTTAGAGGCACCTCGGAAGAAAGGCCTGGCTATCCGTTTAAAATAAGGGGGGGGGAAAGCCACAAAACATTAAAAACCCTCTGGAGCACGAGTCTCCTCTGATATACGGTCACCGTGGGTTGGAGGAGGACTGTTTTTCATTTGTCTGTTAAAGGTGCTTTTGAATGACAACATAAATGAGTGAGTGAGTGGCTCTCTTTTACCACCAGTTAGAAGAACAAGCCCCAGAAAGAGAAAGCTCCCTGTGAGTCCAGCCCTCTGAGACGTTACCAGGAATTCCCTGGGAATTTAGCACGTGAACTGAGCACTGCTCTAAAGACCATGTGGCTGAGAAGTCAGATTTCCAAACAGGAGCCCACAGGGCCATTCCTGTGCTCTGCCCACTGTGGAGGCGGGGCCTACAGTGGGGCGGGGAGAAGGGGAGGAAGAGCAAGAGGACACACGGCTGGTGAACAGAGGTGCACATGCCCTTCTCTCCTTCCTTGCCCCACACCAACCAGTTTGCAGAACTCAGGCTTGTTTTCCCCGTGAACACCAAGCACAGCTTCAGGACCCTGTGAAGCGGCTGCTGGGCAGCTAATGCCACCAGCAGGGGTTGGAATCCACTTGCCATCCCTGATGAGGCCCAGACTGGGGATCTAACTGCATGAACAGGATTAGGAAGTGAGTCTAATGAAAAGGGCTCCGTTGTATCCACTCAACCCAGGAGCCTGGTCCTCCTAACACTGAGACACAAGAGTTGTGCCATTTCTCATTTAACATTGCTTCAAGGGGGTTTCAGCTGGAGGACCCAGACTCTGGTCTAAATGGACAGAGACCACAGCAGAGAGATTCTGCTTTGGTCACAGGGAGCAGAGTTCACTCAACAATTGCTGTCTGGCTATTTTTCTGATAGACTGCATCCTTCAGAATAGAGTGCATCTCAACATCTAGAAAACACAAATCCACAAACATGAACCAGTGGACAACATCATGCTGTATGGAGGAAACATGGATGCTGTTTTTATTTTACTTGGATCCACGATCACTGCCTATGGAGGAAGCATCAAACAAGACACCAAAGAAAGCACTGCATTGGGCAAATCTATTGTTAAGGACCTCTTTAAAGTATTAACGAGCATGGATGTCAGCTTAAAGACTAAGGTGCATCTGACTCACACCATGATATCTTCAATTGCTTCGTATGTATGTGACAGTTAGACAACAACGAAGGAAGAAGACTGAAGAACAACTGACGTCTGTGAGTTGTGGTGTTGACTAAGAGAACTGAATATCTCAGGAACTGCCAAAGGAAAACCAAATCTGTCTCAGAAGGACTGCAGCCAGAGGGAGGACGGTGAACTCCTGCCTCACATACTCAGGTCATGTTGTCAGGAAGGAAGGGTTCTTGGTAAAAGACATCATGCTGGAAAGGGTAGAGGTTCACGGAAGGAAAGGAAGAGCTGTAAGGAGACGGACTGACACTGATTGCAACAAAGGACTTAAACATAGCAGCATTTCTGCAGGTGGTACAGAACTGGGCAAGTTCAATCTTGTACAAGGGTTGCTATGAGTGACGTTGTCTCATTGGTACCTAAGAGCAACAGGCACTGGCCCAGACACTGGTGACAGATGAGGAATAAGACAAATGGAGTCCCTGCCCTCAAGCAGTCCAAGGTCAAGGACACAGTTGTACAAATGAAGAAACTGATCACCACCGATTACTGTAACAACTGGGTGATGTGAAGGAGAATTTGTGTGGAGGGTAAGGGTTTTAAATCCGAACAGCTCGGGGAAGAGTTGACCAATGAGACAATCCCTTGTCACAGGAAAGTGGAGAAGGACGAGCCAGCTAGAGAGCATGTGCAAAGGCCCTGAGGTTGAACAAAAAGCCTGGCGGGTTTGAGGAGCAGAAAGGCTGGTGGGGGCTGAATGGAGTAGGTCCTGGGGGTAGTGCTGGAGCTCAGAGAGGGCCTCGCAGAGTCTGGGCAGGAGTGTGACTGTCCCCTGAGGCCTGTCCTTGCTCACCAACCACCCAGCGCCGTACCCCTGGGCCTCGGCAGGAACTCACGTGCTCTCGATCAGCTGCTCCAGGTCTTGGACTTTGCGGCTGAGCTCCTCGGCCGGCGGGAAGCTCTTGCCCACCTTCATGAAGAGAGCGGCGATCTTGTTGCTGCGCAGGAAGCCGGCTGCCCGCCGCCGCAGCCCGTGCAGGACGCACGCCTCCACGGCCGCTGCAGGGACACAGGGGTGAGCGCTGTCCTGGCCACACGCCTACAGCACCCTGCCCAGCTCACACCATCAGCCAGAAGCGGGCGCCTTGGGGCACCGGGCACTTCCTTTCCCTGCCGAGACTCACAAACATGACAACAGGGGTGCAGAGTCAAGTGTGTGCACCCTCGTGGAGGGAGAGGGGTCAGGAGTGGACCCCTGCCCATGATCATCTCTGTAAGTCCACTTACACCCACACCAGGGGCTTTGGGAAATACTGCCCTCTTAGAAACACTCCAGTTTTCTCATCTGTATAATGGAGACAGTGTAAACACAGACTTCAAAAGTCACTGTCTGGAGGATCTAAGAAAACGAGGGGTCCAACAGAGAGCACAGAACCTAGCACGTAGTGGGTGCTTTATGGGTTAAGAGCCATTACCAATGTGGTTACAACAAACAACATTTACAGACCTCATTCAATCTTCGCCACAGCTGCGGGGAAGAAAGGAAAAACATTTCCATTTCTTAGATGTGGAAACTGAGGCTCAGAGCGTGAAGCAAGGTGTCAAGGGCCACTCAGCACGTAAGTGGGACCCAGGTCTGAGCTGAAGGGGTGAGGCTAGCAGCTGTGCCTTCAGCTGGGACCCCGGAGGGGAACAGACCCTGGAGGGGAAGGTTCAGTTGTGCAATTCCCATTTCTCTGCTTCTCCTGGAGGCCCTGCTCTGAGAAGGCAGCCTGGGGGCTCCAGTGAGACCTTTGCTGTGTGACCTCATGCAAATCACTTTTCCTCTCTGTGATGCCATGTTCCCCACTGGGAAACGGGGTTCTGTGCAAGGTCTTCTGATTTCTGGCATTCTTGTTCTTAGGTGCCATCAAGTCACCCACACCTCATAGTGACCCTATGAATGACAGGTGGGACCCCTGCCCCGTCCTGGGCCGTTCTCGCTGTCACTGGTAATATTCACGTCCACTGTTACCGCTACTGCGTCAATTCGATATTTCTGAGCATCTTCCTCTCTTTCCTCACCTTCCACCCAGCAGGATGCCTTTTCTAAGGACGTGATGATCCTCTTGACAACATGCACCAAGTAGGGGAGCCCAAGCTTCACCGTCCTTACTTCCAAGGAGCAACCTGGTTGCACTTTCTGATGTTTGTCTTAGGTGCTGTTGAGTCGACTATGATTCCCACAACTCACAGACGTCAGTTGTTCTTCAGTCTTCTTCCTTCATCATTGTCTAATTTTCACATCCATATGAAACAATTGAAGATATGCACCTTAGTCTTTAAGCTGACATCCTTGCTCATTAATACTTTAAAGAGGTCCTTGACAATAGATTTGCCCAATGCAGTGCTTTCTTTAGTGTCTTGTTTGATGCTTCTTCCATAGGCAGTGATCGTGGATCCAAGTAAAATAAAAACAGCATCCATGTTTCCTCCATACAGCATGATGTTGTCCACTGGTTCCGAGTGACCCTATGCCCTGTCCTATCCTGTGCCCTCCGCATCCTCTCGGATCTGTTGGAGGCCACTGTCACGGCCACGGTGCCAGTCCGTCATGCGGAGAGTCTTGCTGTCTTTCACTGGCCCTTTACAGACATGAGCTCTTCCTCCAAGAACACAGAGCCACGGCACGTTCTGACGACAGGCTCTTCCCGCTGCTACTCTCAGGCCTTGTGATGTTTATCTGACTTCTCACACAGCAGGCTAAGAGCTCACACCAGGTTGGGGGTGCTGTGTGCCCTCGAGTCGCTTCTGACTCCCCCACATGGCTTTGTAGAATGCAGTCTTTCCAGGGACAGACGTCCAAGTCTTTTCTCCACGGGGTGGCTGGCGGGTTCGAACTGCAGCCTTCTCTCTTGGTTCGCAGTAGATTAGCCATTGTGCTTTCAGGGCTCCTTGCTGCTATGCTCCAGATGGATAATCACTGTATTTTGCAAAAGCAAGTTCACTACTAAGTAAGCTACTCTTTACTAGACACCTGCTGGAGGCCCAGGCGGGCTACGGTCGGCCTCACTGAATCCCAACAATGGAACCCCACAAGGGAGTCACTGGCACGTCACGGAAGAACCAACCAGCACCCCCAGGGCTCAGGTTGCAGCCAAGGGCATGTTATGATGGGGGCTGAGAAGTTTTCACCTACTGACTTGTCTACAGTGATTATTTTCTTTTTTTAAAACTATAAAAAATTTTATTATTAATTTTTTTAATGAAAATACATTTTATTAATTACACAAAATTATATTTACATTCATTTGAGTAGTGTGTGTGTGTAAATATCTATATATAGCATATATATAGACATAAACAGTAGTTGTTACAAAAATTTTATTATTTTTTGTGTGTGTACCGTCAAATTGGATCTGACTGGTACAGGAAGAGATTGTCCCTCCTTCTCCAGCAGAGCATCTGGTGGATTCAAACTGCATACCTCTGGGACTGCAGTGCAGCTTCATGCCACTAGGCCACCAGAGCTCCCTGTACAGTGATTCTTTTCGAAGAAATTACTTGATGGGGAATAAATACATATATATTCTATATTGCCTTATCTGCTTATCTTTCTCTTTCTCACTGCTATAAACTCAAGACTGACTCATAGCTGACCCTCCAGCAGGATTTCCAAGGCTGTAAATGTCACAGGAGGAGACTGTCTATCATTCATTTTTTTTAAAAAAAAATTTTTTATTTTTATTGTATTATTTTTTCACATGTACCATCGAATCAGATTTGACTGGTACAGGAGGAGATTGCCCCCTCCTTCTCCAGCAGAGCATCTGGTGGATTTGAACTGCGTACCTCTGGGATTACAGTGCAGCGTCTTGCCACTAGGCCACCAGAGCTCCCTTCTATCGTTCTATCTAAGAACAACTGGTGGATATGAAGGGCGTGTCTTTGGGTCAGCCCCACTAGGCCACCAGAGGCTTCTGGCTGTGGACGTCTTACTGATCCTCACAGTCGCTTCCACACATGATGCTCTGAGGCACCATCGAGTCCACTACAACTCGTGATGACCCTGTGACCAGCAGATCTGAACCCTGCCCTCTCCTGCCCCATCCTTATCAGCTCGGATAAGCCCATTGTTACAGTCACCGCGTCTCTCTTCGAGGGTCTTCCTCTCCTCTCTGACCCTCCACCTCTCCCTGCACGATGTCTTTTGCCAACGACAAGCTCCTCCTGACAACATCACCCAAAGTATGTGAGATGAAGTCTCACCGTCCTTGCCTCAAGGAGCAGCCTGGTTGCACCTCCACCAGAACAGACGTGTCTGTTCCTTTTGGAAGTCCGTGGGCTGGTCAGTACTCATTTTATATGCATTTCATCGGTTCTTACTGAAGTAACTTTCCTATCCAAGGTTTGCAAAGCAATCGTCAATTCTGTCTGGCAATGGCTTCTTAGGAGCAATGGACAAAAGACCTCTCGAGATTCTTGAAAAACTCAAGCAAAAACTCATTGGTATTGGCTCTGATTCATGGCAAATCATGTGTGTCAGGTCAGAAGACAGCAGAACCATGGGGTCTTCAGTGGTGGAGATATTTCGGGAGTTCACCAATAGAGCTTTCCTCTGAGTGCCTCTGGGGGACATAACCCACCAGCCTTGGAGGTAGCAGCCAGAGGCTTCTGCATCTTCCTTCTGCCAGCTCTGCGTGGACTTTTATCAGCGTTAGAGAACTGCTATCCTTTTACTACTTTCTAGTCCTCTAAGTCTTTTAACACAGAGCTCTTGTGGCTTTGTGGCCTAGAAGTCACACTGACAATCCTAAAAAGGGCAGGTCAAATCAACTAGCTGCTCCGTGGAAGAAAGATAAGAAATCTCCTCCTATGCAATCAGTAGCCTCTGAAAAAAAAAGTAAGGAGCTGTGCTGCCAACCCAAAGGTATGCGGTTCAAATCCACCACCTGCTCCATGGAAGAAAGATGACCACGTCCTCCCACGTAATTTGTTGCCTCTGAAAACCCGCTGGAGGGTCAGCTATGACTCGGTTCTGACTTGATGATCCATAACAATGACAAAAACTCATGGTTGGGTCAGCCAGGGGATGATTCCAATTCAACAGCACACATCATCATCATCATCGTCAACATCACTAACAACAATCCTCTAAGTGTTTTAGTTGATGGGTGTGCAATAAAGTTCTGAAATGAACAGGCATATTCTTCATTTGCAAATAAAAACGTCCAGGATAAAATAAGAACTCTGGGCTTGGATTTAGAAGTAGGATTTGTGTGACAAGTATGCTAAAATAGATTGTATACGTAACGCAGAAGGAGGATGGCCCTCTGGAGACGTGAGGGTGTTCAAGTCACAGGCATTGATTGCGTTCACAAGGTCGTGCGCCCACCATCTTCACTCAACTCTAAAATCTTCTCATCACCTCAAATAGGAGCTCAGTCTGCATCAAGCAGTAACTTCCTGCAGCCGCCTCCTTCTGGCCCCTATGAACCACTAATTGGTTTCTGTCTCTGTCCATCTGTCTGTCTACAGGCTCTGTGGACGGCAGTGGAGGGTTAGTGGTGGGGTTCAACTCCCATCTTCATTGCAGGAGAGTTGGCTTTGATTTCGCTCCTTGGGTTTGACGTGGCTTTGACGTGATTCAACGCACCCCAGGGCATCTCTGCTCATCAGTGGAGACTTGCGTGTTGCAATGATGCAGGACAGGTTTTGGTACGGCCTCCAGACCGAGCCAGACTAGGAAGAAAGGTCTCCTGAGGTCCCTCCAAAGAGCAGCCAATGGAAAGTCAATGGATCACAGTGGTACGACCTGCTGCTCTACATGAGGTTGCCAGGAGCGGGCACTAACTCCAAGGTGCTGCCCACTACAGGCACGTCAGGGAAATGACGCGATCCACTTAATCCCCCCGATGTACAGCAGAGCCTCGTTTGGACGACTTCATAACAAGTCAGTTGTGACACAGACAGAATCTCTGTTGGCTTTTCATTTTCATAGTCTGTTACAAGACAGTGTTTCTGAACAGTAAAACACAGAACATCTAAGAGTGACTATCCAACGAGCATCAGCTCAAACCTCAACGTGTAGCCATCTAGTTGGAACTGCCATCTAGTTGGAAGCAGACCCTGCAGTGAGTTTTCAGAGGTAGTAAATCTCACAAAAGGAGACTATCCCTCTTTGTCCGGCTGGTGGATGGGCACTGACTGCCTGTTGGTTGGCAGGGCAACTCCTTAACTACAAGGCCACCACAGTTCTCTTCTAAAACTGTAACATCAGCAAATGACACACTTCATTATATGTGGCACATATTTCTCATAATCTATATAGAGTCATGAGTGGTTTGTTGTAACTAAGGTATGATGTAAGTTGGGGGACATAGTTATATTTTAAAAGCATACATCATTTTTAAAATAAATTTGTTTAAAGTCATCAAATGAGGATGTGGCTGGAGTGGGATTTGATCATAAGTCTGTGTGGCTGCAGAAGAGCTGAAGTGAGTGTTATCAGCAGCCCCCAAGGTCACAGCGCATTGAGGCCTGGCCATATGGTAGTTCCCTCAGCCATCTGGCAGAGGCTGATAGCCTGGCTCAGGCCTCTCCACAGAGCCCAGGTTGCGAGAGGGAAGCTTATCCTCATTTAGAAATTTTTCCAAGAGGAATGAAGGGGGGGTGAGACACTCCCACTTCCATGCACACACTGACTAAGCCGGATCCTGACTCGAGAGACAGGCGCAGTGCAGGGAGGCTTTGAGCATGGACATGCAGGAGGGACCTGGGAGTGTGGTTATTTCTGGAACCTTGTGAAAGAGCTGCCAGGCGGTCTGAGTCATGCTCTGAGCCCTGGGCCTGTCTGCCTGCTGAGACAGCTGGGCACAATCCCTCCGGATATGTCATTGGCTCTTAGCTCCTTTTCTTTTTAAAGCCCCCATCCATACACCCCCTTGACTGACAGCCTTGGGCAGGGAATGGAGAACACTTGGCTCTTGTCCTTGATGGTGAGCGTTAATGTTGGCAGAACTTGTGTGCAGAGGAAGCGAACACCTCCGGCATGAACCATGGTCACCTCTTCATGAGGTTGTTTAAGTCCAATAGTTACGGAGTTGATTCCAACTTGTGGCAATCAAATATTTGCAAGGTAGAACTGTGCCCCAGGGGGATTTCAACTTTGTGATCTTTTGTCTCTCTCTTTTTTAACTTTTTCTTGCCTGAGAGCCTCTTATTTACAGTTAGGACCTGGAAGTTGAGGCCTTTTTTATTAGCAATCTGTTTGGTCTGGGAGCCTCTTATTTAAAGCAGTTAGAACCCAGGAGTCGGGCCTTTCTAGTTAACAATCCGTTTGGTCTGGGAGTCTCTTATTTAAAGCAGTCAGGACCCAGAAGTTGGGCCTTTCTAGTTAACTCAACTCTGTGATCTTTTGAAAGCAGATTCCAGGCTCTCTTTCAAAATCCTTCTGGGTGGCTTCAACCCACCAAGCTTTCTGTTTGTTGTAGGGCTCTTCCCTTGTCCCATGCACAGCACTCAAAGGTGTCATCACATTCCAATGAGTTGCCTGCAACTCTAGCTCTTGACCTTTCCTCCTGTGTGATTTACAGCCTCTGAGAACCCACTGCAGGTCAGCTACGTGTCAGTTCTGACTTGACAATACACAACAGATGCATGCAGGAAGTTCTGGTGGCCTAGTGGGTCAAGGGTTCTGTTGCCAAGCCAAAGGCAGGAGGTTCAAATCCACCAACTGTTCCACTGGAGAAAGATGGATGATATTTTCCCTCATGGGATCTACACCCTCTGATAATCTGCTGGAGGGAGGGTCAGCTGAATTGGTTCCAACCTGACCCAACTGCACATAATAACATAACAGGATAGGAATGTGAAAGCTGGACAATAAATAAAGAGGGTCAAAGAGGAATTGATGCTTTTGAACAAGGATGTTGGTCATGACTATTGAATACACCACAATAGATTCAGAAGGGCAAACAAATCTGCCCTGAAGTACAGCCAGAATGATCCTTAGAAGTCAGGCTGGTGACACTTTGACATACACTGGACATGCTGTCGGGAGGGGCCAGGACCTGGAGAAGGGCATCACGCTTGACACAAAGGGTGGTCAGAGAGAAAAAGGAAAATTCTCCATGAGACAGGTCAACACAGCAGCTGTAACAATGGGCTCCAACGTGGCAGTGACGGCGAGGAGGACACAGGGACAGAAGTGCTTTGTTTTGGTGCACACAGGTCACTGTGAAGACATTCCCGGCTCCTTCATGGGCTTGTGTAAGTCATTTCTAATGTCTGCTCCATATTTTTCCATGGAGTACTTTTGGAATCTGAAAATAACTACAGTGTTAAAAAGAAAAAAACCCAACAACAGTCCTTGGGCCAGTTCTTAGAGGCAGGTCACCAACAGGGCACACTCACCACAGAACGAGATGGTGTGGCTGCTGTCTTCGTGGACAAACTTGCGTGTGACGGCCTCTTCCATGATCTGCTTCACCTGCAAGACAGAGGAGGCTGTTGAGGGGAGACTTGTCCCAGAGCAGGGTGCAGAAACTCCCCCCAATAAAAGATCCCTGACACCTGGAAAGGGCTGCCTGATCCCTATTCAGGTTGTCTGCAATATCTGCCTTCCTGTCCCCCCTCCCCCTCCAGTGTCTCCTGTAGGTCTGAGGCCTGGAGGAGCTATGAGCTTTACATGGCTCCTTTTTTTCCAGGCTCTCTGCTGTCCTTGGAAAAGACATCTTGCTTGGACAAATGGAGGGTCGGTGAAGGAGAGGAAGACACCCAAGGAAATGGACTTGCCACGGTGACTCCAGCAATGGGCCTGTGCATGGTGGGGACTGTGTGCAGGACAGGGCGAGGTTCCTATCTGTTCACAGGGTCACTGCGAGTCACAGACAACCTGACAGCATCTAATAACATAACACTATCCATGCTGTCTAACAGAAGGAGTCACACCAAACGTCATGTCTGACCCTGTTACCCAAGGGGTCCCTTCCCACCATCCCACTGCCTAGCTGAGCTCCTTCAAAGCACCTCGACTTTGTCTGTCTCTTCTCGCCACCACCTGTCTCTCACTGTTTACCGTAGGCATCTTTTAAAAATTTATTATTAATTTCAGTAAAAATTTACAGAGACTTTGGATTTCCCTTCATTCATTGTTGCACTTTTCTCCCCTCCCATAGGCATTCTATGTGTCGTGAATATGCTTGAAGCAATGCCAGGTGATATTTCAAAGACCAGCAGGGTTGTCTGTGATGGGCAGGTTTCCACAGAGCTTTAGACTAAGATGAGGCAGAAAGGCCTGGTGACCAGCCTCTGAAAATCAGCCAGCAAGAACCCTGCGTGTCACATAAGAAGGCTGTGGGACACGGGGCTGGAGGACAGGCCTGCTGGCTGGAAGGCACGCATGTGAACAATGTCCACACTAGAGCAGATCCACAAATGTGGCTTGTGTACACAATCAGGCATTTCTCTCTATTATATGTGACGATGCCACGAATCAGACGTGACATCTGACAGCGGTCCGCCACAACCCACCACTAGAATGTAAGTTCTGGGAGAGCAGAGGCTTCTGTCTTGTTCACAGCTGTAGCCATGGAGCCTAGACCACGTGTGCTATGATATGGGGGTTCATCTGAGAAATACTCTCTCATCCAACTGACGAGTGAACAGATGAAACCACAAAAAGCAAACTCATTACTGTGCTACCTCCGATGCATGAGGACCACTATACGTATCACTCTGTGTAGGTTTCTATGCCTGGGATCTTTCAAGGAGAGACTGCCTCTGGGTGGACTCAAACCATTAACCTTTCTCAGTCAGTAGTCATTTGCTTAACCAACTGAGCCAATCTCCTCAGGTAGAGTATCAAGTATTTAAAAGAAAGTAAGAATCTTGAGACTAAAAAGCTTTTTTTTTAATTTTTTTTTTATTATTTTGTGTGCGTGTACCGTCAAATCAGATCTGACTGGTACAGGAGGAGATTGCGCCTCCTTCTCCGGCAGAGCATCTGGTGGATTCGAACCGTGTTCCTCTGGGATTGCAGTGCAGCTTCTTGCCACTAGGCCACCAGAGCTCCCCCTGAGACTAAAAACCTTTTGACCTTTGCAGTCTATAGAGCCTTGGATTTTTATAGGCCTCTACATACATTTCACTCTATAAATAATCTTAATTAATCTTCATGTTATGATAAAAAAATCAATAAAAGAATGTAAGAGGGTACAGTAGAAAACTAGCCTTGGAACTGGTAGTTCTGGGTTCAAATCCCTGCTGGGACATCTGCGGGGTTTACAAAGACATTTTGGAAAACGGGGGTTCAGTGAGAAGTAACTTGTCCAGGGAGAGAAAGCTGACCCAGAGGGGAGACAGAATCCCAGCCCCGCAATGCCCCCAAGCCCATGTGCTGCTTCTACCTCGTTCATTCACTCATTCATTCAACAGTCCTGAGCATATGAGGAGTCAACACAGAGGACACAGCACTGAAAGATGCCCCATCTCCACGCATGGACTCAAGCCTCTGGCAGCATCCCTGGACTCTGCGATCCACTCCGCCCTGACCAGCCCAGGACTTCAGCAAAGCTCCTTTCCCTCTTTGGGCCTCGTTTCCCCACCTTGAGAGTGAGGATGTTGGAGGAGACCATCCTGAAGGCCCGCTCCAACTACACATCAGCAGGACTCGGACGTGGAGGTGAGGAGAGCTGGTTTCTGAGGTCACAACCCCAGTCCCTGCCCCTGTACCTAACACACTCAGCTGTTCCCCAGTGCACTCACTTGAGAGCAAGCTTCCTGCCTCTTGCTCCCTTCCTGCCCTCCAAGCCAGACAGACAGCATTCAGAGCCTCCATGGCCACACTCAAGGAGGGGAACACACAGCTACAGCTTCTCCGAAGCTGGCAAGTCACATCAGCACTAGCCTTGTGGACAGCTCCCGAGCCCAGCACTCTGCCTATCTGAGTAAACTCCACGCTGGGCTTTGCTGAGAGACAAAATTTCCAAGCCTTAAAACGGTCTCATGAGACACATGGAATTGGCTTCATTTTACAGATGTGCTCACTGAGACTCAGGAAAGCAGTGTAGCCCAACCAAGGACACACAACTATGAAGGGTTTCGGCAGTCTGGTCTCAGCTGCTACAACCTGGTCCCTTTACTTGTTGTTATTGTTGTTGTTGTTATACACCACTGAGTCAGAATCAACTCGTCGTTGACCTTCCGTTGGGTTTTGAGAGGTTGAAAATCACGTGGGAGAAGATGGTCCATCCTTCTCCCATCCTCTATGTACTAGTTGAGAAAATCATATCATCTCTTTGAAACTTTACTTCCTTACTGCTCAATAGGATGATAGGTAAAGAAGCTTTAAGAAACCCATGTGGTGCAATGGTCAACTGCTAACCCAGAGGTTGTAGGTTTGAGCCCACACAGTGGCTCTGGGAAAGATCTGATGATTTTTCTCCCATGGAGATGTCGGCTTAGAAAACCCTCGAGGCCAGTTCTAGACAACGTGGAGTTGCTATGAGGTGAAATTAGCCTGATAACACTGAACAGCATTATGGAAGGACCCAGTCAGGTAACAAACAGCACATGGTCCTCTCTGAGTCTACAACAAACAGCAGCATACAGACCGCCACCTCTGCAGGAACTATCACCCAGCCTCCTTCTGTTCATCGCTGCTGATTACGACACCGCCTGGCTACAGACGGCATTCTCCTGCCTAATTCCGAAGGAGCTCTGGTGGCCTCATGGTAAAGCATTGTGCTGCAATCCCTAAGGCACATGGTTCCCACCCACCAGCTGCTCCCGGGGAGAAAGATGGGCATCTCCGCCCATGTCATTTCTGCCTCCGAAACCCTGCTGGAGCGAGGTCAGCTAGGAGTCTGTTTCATTCGACAGTACACACACACACACACAGCAGCAGCATTCCCACAGGCTGCTTCCACGTGACTGACAGCCTCCCATAATCACTGGAGCGTCAGCTATGAGTCAGTTTCCACACAACGGCAATGGGCGAGTGTGTGACTATGTGCCAGATACATCTTATGTCTGTCTATAAAGCCCTGCATGTTGTTATGTGACGTCGAGTCGACTATGACTCATAATGACTCTATGAACAACAGCTCTGAACGTTACCCTATACTGAGCCAACCTCACTGTCTTATTAATAAGGCACACATGCTCCCACTGCCACAGTCATGGTGTCAATCTATCTCACCCAGGTTCTTCCTCTTCTAACTTTCTCTCTAGCTTTCCAAGCAAGATGTCCTTCTCCAAGGACTGGCCCCTCCTGACAAAATGCCAAAAGTACCTGAGACAGTTTTAAAATCCTTGCTTCCAAGAAGCAAAATTATATCAACCACTGCAGGATCGACCTGTTTGTTCTCTTGGCAATCCACGATATGTTCAATACTCTTCTCTACAACCCTAACTCAAAGGCATCATTTCTTCTCTCACTCTCAGTCACTGTGCAGTTCTCAGAAACCTAGTAAGCAACTGAGAAGATCATAGTCTGGATCAGGCGCACCCTAGTCTCTAGACTGATATCATTTCTCTTTAGTACTCTGATGAGGTCCTTGACAGCAGATTTTCCCCACTGTAACTTGTCTCTTGACTTCCTGACTTCTGGTGCCAAGGGTGTTGTTGACTATGGATCTGAGCAAGATGAAATCATTTCCTGTCTATCATTGCAGGTCCATGTGCACAGAACAGGGTTTGTCCAGGGTTTTCAAGGCTGTGACCTTTCAGATGCAGATCACCAGGACTTTCTTCCAAGTCTTAGAACCACCAACCTTTCAGTTAGGAGTCAAGCGCTTAACTATTTGAACCCTGAGGGCTCCTGTACCAGATCAGGCTGACTTAGGAAGCCGGGTGCTGAGAAACCTGTGAGAAGGGATTCTTCAATCCGCTCCCATTTCGGGACCTAAAGTATCACGAACTGGAGGTCAGAAGGGCTGGACGTGACAGCCAACCACAGTCTGTGGGCACATTTCAGGTGAGGAAGCACCTCAAAGAGCAAAGTGATCAAGAGGCTTTTGCTACCTTTTCAGCATCCATTCCAAATGGCCACCAAAAATCTGCTTGCATACCTCCAGTGACAGGGAGCTTACTCCTTTGTTCCAGCTTATTCTCTGGACAAGCTGTGAGCAAGCAAATGAGAGAGGCTGAAAGACGAGGAGTTACTGACCTGAGGGCCTAATCCTTGGCCACAGGCTGTCCTCATGGACTTAGAGCATGTGGGGGGTATAGGGGGTTGAGGGTCACAGTACCCTTGAATGAGATCATGGGGACAGCGCCAGGCATGCAGTAGGGACTCTTGTCATGACACTCACAGCCATTTCACTGCCTGCTCTATTGCATTGATGAATTGCATTGGGAAAGCCAGCTGTGAGGGACCTCTCAAGAGTACTGAAGAGCAACGATGTCAGGCTGGAGACTAAGGTACACCTGATCCAGGCTATAGTCTTCATAATTATGTGCTATGCATCGGAGAGTTGGGCAGTGAATAGGGATGATAGAAAGAGAATTGATGCCTTTGATCTGTGGTGCTGGAGAAGAGTGTTGACTATACCATGGACTGCTAGGAGAACAAACAGGTTTGTCTTGGAGAGGGTGAAGCCAGAATGCTCCTTGGAGTCAAGGATTCTGAAGTTTCGTCTAACATACCTTGAGCATGTTGCAAGGAGGGACATCATGTTTGGGAGAGTGGAGGGACGGCGCAGGAGAGGAAGACCCTCAATGAGATGGATCGATTCTGTGATTGGGTGATTCTGTGGTTGGGGTCTCAGGAAACTCAGTCAGGTGACAGGCTAATTGCCACAGATCTCTGCACTCCATTCAGCCCAGCCGGAGCTTCTGGGAGGGTCGGCAAAGGCGAGGAAGACCCTCAGTCAAGTGGACTGACACAGTGACTTAACCAATGGGCAGAGATGAGGAGGACAGCCCAGGACGGGCAGGATTCAGATCTGTTGCTCATGGGGTGCTATGAGAGCCCCTAACAGCAGCAGCTGACCCCGGGGCTGTGGCCCACCTCCTCCCATACCAGGCATCCAGGCACCGGTCCCTCCCTCCACTCCAGCCCCACCCTTATCCCTACAATCCTTCCAGACCCAGCCCTGACACTCCCCCTTCTCTGCCACCCTTTCCTCCATGCGCAAATATTTAAACAGTATAAAAGGAGGATTATTCTCAGGACAGAGTCAGGGCAGGCAGACAGGCAGGAAAATCCGGGCCAGTCTGTAAAACCAGAAATGGGGGTGGGGGTGGGGGAGGCAGAGCTCTTTAAAGCTCTGGCCTGTCCATTCCTCCTGTCTTCACATCTGTAACCTGTGTGTGCCCACGTGCCTCCTGTACTGCTCCCCTGTGCCCCAAAATGCCAGCGAGTCAATTCTGACTCATGTTGACCCCATGGAGATCTGTGCTCTGCAGTGTTTTCTCAGCTATCATTTGTTATGGCAGCTGGTCACCAGCCCTTTCTTCCTCAGTGCCACTGGAGGGGTTTAAACTATCAATTTCTCTGGTAGTCACTGAGCATAAACCGTGTGCACCATGCAGGGACTTGATCCTCTATTAAGCTCCAAATCTTCTAACCCCTCATCCCACCTCCTTACTCAGACGTGCAGTGTTTTACCTCCTAAGCCTCAGCTTGGGGGTGGCGGTAGTGTTAGGTGCTGCGGAGTTGAGTACAACTCAACTCAGAACGGTGGATCTGAACTGTCCTATTCTGCGCCATCCTCCGCAACTCTGACATACTTGAGCCCACTGTCAGAGCCACTGTGTCAATCCATCACGTGAAGTTCTTCCTCTCCTAAACTGACCATCATGATGTCTTCTTCCAAGGACTGGCCCTTCCTGACAAGAAGCCCAAAGTACGTGAGACAAAGTTTCACCATCCTTGCCTAGAATGAGTACTTTCTTTTGCCAGTCTATGTGATATTCAGGACTCTTCTCAAACACCACATTCCAACAGGCCTCAATCCATTTTTTCTGTCACTCTTAGACATGGTCCAGCTTTCAGAGACATAGGCAGCAAATGAAAAGACCATGACTTGGGTCAGGCACACCTTAGTCTCAAGCTGGTATCATTGCTCACATCAGGCAATTCCTTAGCAGCAGACTTTCCCAATGCAACACATCTTTTGATTTCTTGACTGCCGCTACCAGGGTGCCTACCCTCAATGTGCAGAGCCGTCGTGAGGATTATGGAGGACACACATGGTGCCCCAAACACATCCCACTCACCACTGATGTTAAATGAAGAGCTTTAATGACTCAAGAATATGAGCTGAGGTGCCTCCTGGCCCAGATTTAAACTCCAGCTTTGCTGACAGCTCAGGCCTCTGACTCCCCATCTATGAAATGGGTGTCACCCTGGCCCTTTATCAGAGGACTGCAGTCCAAGGATTCAGTAGGTAAACCCCAGCAGCTTCTAGAGAGGGTGGGTGCACTGGGAGCCTCAGGTGAGTGACTGCTCACCCCAGACAGTCAGGCACCTTCCCCGCTCGATCAGAGGTCACCACAAATGTCAATCCTTCTTAGGGGCTCCCCTGACAACTCTGTTTAGAGGAGACTCTACTTAGCGTGACCGTCCCTGTGGGTCACTCACTCTCCAACTCCATACTCTGTACATTTCCTCAGGACTTGGCACAGCCTGACCTTTGGTTAGACATCCTAGAGTTGATCTCCTTAATGCCTCTCTACAAAGCAGACCAGGAGCCCCAAGCATAGTGCCTGGGCACAGTCACCCACTTACTGCTGGTGAATCAGAGACAACTCATAGTTGAGCCTCTAGTGGGTTTTTGTTGCCATCAGGTGCCGCCACGTTGCATGGGACTCACAGTGACCCTACAAACAACAGCAGCTCTGTCCTATCCTACACCACCATCCTTATTATCCTGGTCACATCTACAACCATTGCCTTTGTCACTGTTCCAACTCATCCCTTTAAACATCTTCCTCTCTTTTATGGACGCTCCATCTTTTCAAGCATGATGTCCTTCTCCAAGGAATAGCCTCTCATAGCAACATGTCCAAAGTAAGTGAGATGAAGCTTCTCCTTTGCCTCCGAGGAACACTCTGGCTGCACTTTCTCCAAGACATGTCTGTTTATCCTTCTGGCTGTCCATGGGACATTCAGTGCTCTTCTCCAACTCCACAGCTCAAAGGCACCAACTCTCCTGAGTCACCTTTATTCACTGTCCAGCTCTCAGATGCACAGTAAGTGACTGATAAGACCATGGTCTGAATTTGGTGTACTTTAGTTTTTAGAAGCTGTAAACCAGACAAGAGGAGACTGCCCATCCTTCTCCCATGGGACAGCTGGTGGATTCGAACAGTGTGTCATTGGGTTAGCCGCATAACTCCCTATGGACTACAACATCAGAGCTCCCATAATACCAGAAGCAACGCTTAATGAGCTACAATCCAGGCAGCATTCAAAACTCCTTTCACACCTGATCTCCTCCATGTGTTTAAGGCAAAACGGATCTATAAAGGCTGAGACAGCAAACACATCAAGCTTTACAATATGTTGTTGCTGTTGTTGTTGTTGTTGTTGTTGTTGTTAGGTGACATCGAGTCATAGATGACTCAGAGCGCACCCTTGTAAGAAAGACTTGAGCACTGTTCATAGCCATTTCGGAAGTGGATGCCACTTCTGCTTCCAAGCTTATTTTAAACAGCAAACACTGTCCACCATGGGTAACCATTATCACATTTGACACATCAGTGTCACAGTGTTTAGCGTCACAGCAACCACAAGTTACCTCTGTACAGCAATGCACAGACCAGGGCTATATCACTTAGAAGAATGTTTGACAGAAAAACAATTTGAAACAGGCCCAAGGGCCACAGGCCTGAGGGCCCTTTGGGGCTTTAAGCCACCACCTGCCTTAAACTCTAGGCCAAGCCTCGAGGGCCTTGCTCCTGGAGGGAAGAGCAGTACCGCACATCACATCCACACCCAAAAGAAGCACACGACCCCACAAACTTGCAATTACTTGTGCACGAGGACTGCCACGTCATGCTCGGGCAATATGGTTGTGAGATAAAATGCAAGACTCCCAGTTAAGTCTCCATCTCAGACGCAGTTGTTTTTGTGGGCTGCCCTCCAGCTGATTTAAATCCGTGTGGACCCAATGTGACAGCATGCATGAGCACCATGGGGTTCCCGAGGCTGCTGCCTTTCCAGGTGTGGATTGCCAGGCCTTTCTCCAGCGGCGCCTGCCGAGAGCTCATTTGAACCACCCAGCCTTTCAGACAGGGAGCTCTCATAGCCTAGTGGGTAAGGAGCTGCACTGCCAACTCAAAGGCAAGCGGTTTGGATCCACCAGCTGGTGCCTGGGAGAAATATGGGTGGTCTTCTCCTGTGGGATGTACTTGACTCTGAAAACTGCTGGAGGGTCAATTATGAATCAGTTCTGGCTCAATGGCAAACAAGCTAGCTGCCTAGTGCTTAATCACTACGCCACTGGGATCCTCAAATTTCAGATTAACCAAGAATTCTTTTTTCGTGGATGTCCCTCCCAACTATGGCATGGAGTGTATGTGTACTAAATGACAATCTTCGGTTCGAATCCACCAGACGCTCTGCTGGAGAAGGAAGGACAATCTCCTCCTGTACCAGTCACATCCGATTTGACAGAATATACACACAAAAATAATAATAACAAAAAGAAAATTTTAAGAAGACAATCTTTCCCCACCCCCCCCCCCCGCCCGGCCACTGAAATGAAAATCTGTTGACTCTTGAACACTATTTGCAGGCCGTGTATTGTTTTGTGGTGACAATCCTTTATAAATGTTTTAAAACATTTTTGTTTGTTTAGGTTTTTTTTTAAAACAAAGATTATTTTGTTTTATTGTGTGTGTGTGTGTGTGTGTATTGTCAAATCTGGGAAAAGTGATGAGAGCTGGCTGTGTCCTATCCCCTACACACACACACACACACACACACACACACCCCAGGGCCTGCTGTGCAGGCTCAGAGGTGCTGGCTTCACCTGCTGGCTCTGTAGGGGGAGGGAACCACTACCAGAGAAGAACGGACGGGTGGTGGGGGAGGGGGGAAGCAGGCTGGGCCCTCGCTCGGGGCTGGAATGATGAGTTACGAAGGCCTCGGGCACTCTGACTCTAACAGGAAACTTGCCTGGCAAGGATGATTAAATTAGGTTGCCCCCCCAAGCATGGTTTTTAAAATAACTCTTGGCTTGTTGGCAATCTGGGGAAAAGATGAGGGCTGGCATGAGCGCTTGGCTCCCTAAGGGGAGAAAGAACGAGCTGTGGGCACGCCGTGCTTCTGGGGGCAGGCATCTGAGTGCCAAAAGCAGATGGCTCTGCAGGCCACCTTAGATCACTGACCCTCAGACTCACGTCCCCCACCGTGCCATGTGGTCACCTCACATAGTACCCCTCCCTGTAAGCAGGCCCCAGCCCCCTAAGCTCTGCTTGGGCTGCCAGCTTGAGCCAAGGCTTTGCCTCTTCTGGAAGCTTTCCTGGGCTCCCCACCCTCTGGGATAAGTGTGTTCCCATCACTCAGTACATTAGCACCAGAACATGGTCATTCATCCACTCTTATTTCTCTAGTCCCTATCCTCATGGATATCACAGTCCAAGAAGTGGAAAAGACATGAATAAATCACACAAATGGGTAAGCGGCCGTAAAGTGAGACCAGTTTCCTGCAGGAAAACTACATCCACTGTCAACAAGTCTATTTCATTTACAGCAACAAGATGCCTTCGAGTTGTGGTGCTGGAGAAGAGTCTTGAACATACCAGGGATGGTGAAGATAACAAACAGATCTGTCCTGGAGAGGGTGAGACCAAGTTTCTCTTTGGAGGCTAGGATTTTAAAGCTCCACCTCACATACTTTGGGCATGTTGCAAGTAGGGACCAGTCCTTGGAGAAGGACGTTGTGCTCAGAAGGGTGGAGGGACAGCGCAGGAGAGGAAGACCCTGGATGAGATGGATTGATCCATTTACTGGGAAATGGAGTTTGTTGTGTCGGAATTAGTGAGACTGGCTCAGGATAGGGTAAGATTCAGAGCTGCTATACAGAAGGTTGCTATGGGTTGCAGGTGCCTCGACAGCGCATAATAGCAATTGGAATGGAGCCACCCTATAGGGTTCCTGAAACCGGCAGACCCCTTCATGAGAGTGGACTAGGGGCTTTCAATCGCAAACTTTTTGGTTAGCAGCTCAATACTTAACTCACTGTGCCACTGGGACACCTCTGTGGCCTAAGAATATGGCTTCGGGCAAATGAAAAGCAAAGCAGCCTAATCTAACAGGAATACATGCACATCAGGGAAGGCTTCCTGGAGGAGGTGATTTGCAGTAGGAATGAAATCTCTGGGCTTCCAACTTCTCCAGGCCATAAACTGAGGAGGGAAATTGCCTCTGTAAATGCTCCCCACCCGAGCTGTCTTAGCTCAAAGGGACAAAAGAACAGGTGTTGAGGGCAATGTGGCAGGGAAACACAGGCTATGGAAACATCTGGTGGCTCTTGATGTGTTAATTTGTTATGGGTGAAGTTGAACAGAGGTAAGCATCAGGAAGGGCTGGGATAGGGGCTGGGTTTGGGGGAAGAACAGGCATGTTTTCAGAAGCTTCCAGAATGCAGACACAAACGGGGAGGAAAAGAGGGGGCATGGAAGAGGTCATCCAGCAAGTTGTAACTCCTGCCTTCTGTTCCAGCCCAGTCCTGTCTCTTTCACAAAGGTGCCATTCCTTCTGGGACCATGTGATTCTGGGATCTGGGTGTGGCTGTAATGCTATTGTTTGATAATTTCTGTGCACTGTTAGATGGCTTTTTCTTTGGGACTGGAAACACATATGAACCTCTTCCTAGCCTACAAGGCCCAGGAGACCTACCCTCGCCACTCCACTAACCTTTATCCTGGTTCCTGTTCCCTGCTGTTCCCTCTGCTTTTCCCAAACTACAAACTCCTTCATGCCTCAGTGCCTTTGCACATGCCCTCGCCCCACCTCCAGACCTGTGCACAGTCTGTCTTCTTATCATTCAGGCATCAGATCAAATGTCACCTCCTCAGAGAAGTCCCCACTGAATGAATGCCAAAGTCAGGCCCCCTGCCCTCGGGGCCCAGCCCAGTCTCTCCCTTCCACAGAGGCTTATTCATTGATCTCTGCATTAATCTCCGTCGCTTGTCCACTGTCTGTCTCTCCCCTCTTAGAAGCTAGCTTGAGGCTGATCTGTGTCCCCAGATCCCAGTACAGGTCGGCCACACAGCAGGAGATCAGCAAACAGCCGTACACAGATAAAATCTCCCTTTTCTGGAATCACTCTCATACACAGTCCCAGGACAGACTTGGCCCACCCCACACCCCTACACATCTCCATGCTGCCTGGCACAGCACACCTGCATAGATACTGAAAGCAAGAACCCTGGAGCTGTTGTTGCTATTATGCGCCATGGAGTTGGAACAGACCCACTGCTGACTTTCCAGGAGTCAAAGGCACGGGAGGAGGATTTGAACTGGCTGCCTCTGGGCCAGCAGTACAACTCCGTACCAGTAGGCCACTAGAGCTCCCTAGAAAAATCTTGGATGATGGAAAGAAGAAAGAAAAACAGAAGCTATGAAAGAACAAGGGAGCTCTGGTAGCTTATGATAAGGAGTTGCTCTGACAATCCAAAGGAACACAGTTCTAATCCTACCAGCTGCTCCACAGGAGAAAGATGGGCCGTCTCCTCCTGTGTGATTTTACGGCCTCTGAAAACATGCTAGGGATCAGCTATGAGTCAGTTTCAACTTGACGGTACGTAACAACAAAAACAAAAAGAATAAAAACACAAAGCCATGGCCTGTGGATGCACAATGTTAATGAAATCCTCCCTCCACGCCCTCTCTCTTTACTGTGCCTGAAGCGCATCCGTTTGGGCTGGCAGGAGAAGCAAATTGCTGCCGCCAGCCCACTGCCAGCCTGGCTCCAGTTAATCATTGACCAGCTCGCTATAAATAGGTGCCAGGCTTTGTCCCTGACAATCTGAGGGCCTGACAAGAGGGGCGGGGCTGAGAATGGGATTTGTGCAAATCTGCCTGTCTCTGCCCAGCACAGGGGACTGTGATCCCCCTCCTAAGGTGTAACTGGGGGGGGGGGACCTCCTGTCTGGATTTGGTGGCATCCTCCTGGGGACATCTTGTCTGACACCCCCAAATACATTCATCGATGGTGCTACTCAACAGCCGTCTTCCATTCTCACACAAACCGGCCTGTGTGTCCCCAGCACAGCCTGCACCCCGGATCCTGGAGGCTCTGTCTTGGAGCTTGGCCCACACAGTGATTTGGGCTCCTTGGGCCACAGACAGCCCAGTCTCAGCAATAAAGGAGATGCATCAGAACATCGAGCTCCCATCAGACTTGCTGGGAAGGGGCATGGAGGGGTCCTTTGTGTCAGGGGACAGGACGTCTCCCCATTCTGACAGCACTGACATTCTGGAGAATTCTTTGTCATGGGACTATCCTGTGCACTGCGAGATTTTTAACAGTATCTCTGAGCCACTGGATGCCAGCAGCAGCCCCGAGCTGGGACAAGGAAAAAGTCTGTATAAATTGTCAAACATCACCTCTGGAGGTATGGCTGCTGGATTTAGCAATATATAAGCAATGGGGGTAGGTGATCAGGATCAGTGAGACTGGCTCTGGACAGGGCAGGCTTCAGAGCTATTGTACATAGGGTCACTATGAGCCACAGGCGACTTGGTGGCTCAAAATATCAACAACAAGAAGTATATTACTATCAAAGACTACAGTCTTCAATATGAATTGCAACTCAACATCAACCAATAGGCAACATCAGAATAGATGGGAAAAGATCGAAATTGCAAATTATTTCATTTATTTCATCCACAATCAACACCCTTGGTACCAGCAGTCAGGAGACCAGGAGATGTACTGCATTCAGGGATCTCTTCAAATTAGTAAGCAATGATGTCTGTCAAAAGACATGGCATGGATTACCAAAAGGACAGACAGATGTGTCCTGGAGAAGGTGCAGCCACAGTGCTCCCTGAAGGCAAAGACAATAAAGCTTCGCCTCACAAACTCTGGACATGTTGCTAGGAGAGGCTGTTTCTTGGCGGGGGACAGGAAGACCATCAACCAGGTGGATCGACACGGTGACTGCTATAATGGGCTCCAGTGTGTCAGGAAGTGTGAGGACAGCACAGGATACGACGGGGTTCAGAGCTGTTGTTCACAGGGTCACTGTGGGTCGTACTCAACTGATGACACCTAACAACAAGATAATTTGTGTATGTTGCTAGGAGAGGTCATGCCTTGGAAAGGGACATCATGCTTGGAAAGCCGGAGGGTCAACAAAACACAGGGAGACCCTTATCAAGATGCACTGACACCGTGACTGCACCAATGGGCTCACGTGTGTCAGAGATTATGAGGATGGCACAGGAGAGAGAGAGCATGGCACAGGAGACGGCAGAGATCAGACATGCTGGTCACAGGGTCACAATAACTCAGACTCGACTTGATGCCCTCTAAAAACAACCAGGTTGTTGTTGTTATGTGCCGTCAAGTTGCCTGCGACTCATAGCGACCCTATGTACAAGAGCCCTAAACCCTGCTCAGTCCTGTGCCAACCTCACCGTCTCCGACACACTCACTCCCATCACCTCAATCACAGAATCGATCCACCTCATCAAGGGTCTTCCTCTCCTGCGCCGTCCCTCCACCCTCCCAAACATGATGTCCCTCTCCAAGGACTAGTCCCTCCTTGCAACATGCACAAAGTATAACATGGGGGGGGGGGGGGAAGCCAATTCATGTCATTTCCAGTAAAGCCTCCCTGAAGAAAATCCAAAAACTGACAGGGAACTGCCAGAAATTCAAACTGGATCCAGAAGATGGCGTGACACCAGGAATATCACTGTTGACGTCAGATGGGTCTTGGCTGAAAACAGAGAATGCTAGAAAGGTGTTTACCTGTGTTTCATTGACTGTGCAAAGGCCTTCAACGGTGTGGATGAGAACAAAGTATGACGGCACCAAAAATAGTGGGAATCCCAGAACTCTTGGTTGGGCTCATGCGGATCGTGTCCACAGAAGGTCTCGCAGTAGACTGGACACAAAGGGAGGATACTCCACAGTTCAAAATTGAGAAATGTGTGTGTCAGGGGGGCATCCCTTCACCATACTTACTCAGTCTGTTCTTGTTTTTGTTGACTGCCTTCTAGTTGAGCACGACTCATAGCGACACTATGAACAAAAGCCCTGAAGCCCCTCTACAATTATCGACATTTAGCAAAGTTCATAGTCTCCGGAGGCATAGGAAGTGGATGCCACTCCTGCTTCCAAACCTGCCATAGTACGTTATTGCTGTCATGTGCCATTGAGTCTCCTGCGATGTATAGCAACCCTATGTACAGCAGCTCTGAAACCTTCCTTGTTCTGAGCCAGTCTCACTAACTCCAACACCAACCCCCGTTGCCCCAGTTACTGTATCAAGCCATCTCATCCAGGGTCTCCCTCTCCTATGGGGTCTCCACTCTTCTGAGTATGATGTCCTTCTTCAAGGACTGATCTCTGCTGGTCATGTGCCCAAAGTAAGTGAGATGGAGCTTCAAAATTCTAGCCTGCAAGGAGAGACTTGGTTTCACCCTCTCCAAGACAGACCTGTTTGTTTTCTTGGCGGTCCATGGTATATGTTCAAGACTCTTCTCCAGCACCACAGCTCAAAGGCATCTATTCTTCTTCAGTCATCCTTAGTCATTATCCAACTCTCTGAAGCATAATAATTGAGAAGACCATGGCCTGGATTAGGTGCACCTTTGTATCTAGACTGGCATCATTGCTCTTCAGCACTCTGGAAAGGTCCATGACAGCAGATTTTCCAAATGCAATTTGTCTTTTGATGTCCTGACTGCTGGTGTTGAGAGCGTTGATTGTGGAGCCCAGCAAGCTGTAATTGCTAACAACCTCAATCTCTTCTTCATCTATTATGGTGGGGCTAATCAGCCCAGTGGTGACAATCTTTGTCTTCTTGATGTTCCATTCATATTGAAGACTACAATCCTTGATGCTTTGCTTCAGGTCTATATGAAGAAGAATGCAGCATCAGGACTGAAGGAAGGCTCGTTAACACTTGAGTGCAAATGACACAACTTTGCTGAAAATGAAGACTTGGCGCCCTTACTGATGAAGCTCAGAGACTGGAGCCTTCAGCATCGATTATGTCTCAATATAAAGAAATATAAACAATGTTACAATAAACGGGAAGAATACTGAGGTTGTTAGCAGTTTCATTTTTCTTAAAGCATGGAAGCAGCAGTCAATAAATCAAATGATATATTGTAATGGGTAAATCCATTGCAAAGGACCTCTTTTAAATAT
>NW_006399839.1:7845733-7868398 GCF_000299155.1 Elephantulus edwardii | reverse complement strand
CTATCCATTCGTTTGTTGATGGGCACTTAGGTTGTTTCCAGCTCCTTGCTATTGTGAACAAAGCCACGATGAACACGGGTGTTCATATAACTGCTTGAATGTCAGTTATGGTCTCTTTGGGGTATATTCCCGTGAGTGGAATTACTGGGTCAAATGGTATCTCTATTTGCAACTTTTTGAGAAAGCGTCACACTGCCTTCCAGAGTGGTTGCACCATTTTACACTCCCACCAACAGTGAATAAGGGTTCCAGTTTCTCCACAACCTCGCCTGCATTTGTTGCTTGGGACTGACATCTTTAAACTTATTAGGGAGCTCTGGTGGCCTCGTGGCAAGAAGCTACACTACAATCCCAAAGGCATGCGGTTCAAGGCCAGCCACCAGATGCTCCATGGGAGAAGTATGGGAAATCTCCTCCCATATGATTAACTGCCTCTGAAAACCCATCAGAGGGTCAGCTATGTGGGTCAGTTCAGACTCAGTGGCACACAACAACAACAACAAAATAGCAGCTAACCACGGGTACCCCTTTGGCACTTAATAGCATGACCCTGCTGCCGTGGTTAGATGGCCTTGAATCAGCCCCGACTTACCCCAGTCCTGACCCAATGCTTTGAGGTCTGTTCTGCTTTATCATAACCTTACAGGACAGAGTAGAACTGAGCCGTAGGGTTTCCAAAGAACTCTGGTGGCCTAGTGGGTCAGGAGCCAAGACAGGCAGTTCAAATCCCCCAGATGCTGCAAGGGAGAAAGATGGGCCATCTCCTCCCATGCAAATCACAGCCTCTGAAATCCTACTGGAGGGTCAGCTACGGGTCGGTACTGAGGATTCTGCAATCTTTATAGAAGCAGGTGGCCACATATTCTTCCCACAGAGCAGCTGGCAGGTTCAAACCACTGATCTTCCAGTTAGCAGCCAAGCACTTGCCAAGCGGTGCCATCAGAGCTCCTTTGCAATAGATTCTTACACTAGGTAAGTTGGATTCAACCATCCACACTTGCTGCAGAAGGTCAAGGACTGCAGCCTTCAATACGGATTGAAGCTCAACATCAAGAAAACAAAGATTCTCACCACTGGGCCAATTAGCAGCATCATAAAAGATGGTGAAGAGATTGAGATTGTTCACAGTTTTAGTTTGCTTGGCTCCACGATCAACACTCTTGGTAACAGGAGCCAGGAAATCAAGAGATGAATTGCATGGGGAAAGTCAGCTGTCACTGAAGAGCAATGATGTCAGGCTGGAGACTAAGGTGTGCCTGATCCAGGCCATAGTTTTCGCAATTGCGTGCTATGCATCAGAGAGCTGGACAATGACTAGGGATGATAGAAAGAGAATTGATGCCTTTGAGCTGTGGTGCTGGAGAAGAATATTGAATATACCACGAACTGCTAGGAGAACACACAGGTTCATGCTGGAGAGGGTTAAACCGAGCTGCTCCTTGGAGGCAAGGATTCTGAAGCTTCGTCTGACACAGTTTGGACATATTGCAAGGAGGGACCGGTCCTTGGAGAGAGACATCATATTTGGGAGAGCAGAGGGAAAGCACAAGAGAGGAAAACCCTTGATGAGCTGGATCGATTCAGTGATTGGGGCAATGGGAGTAGGTATGTTGGAGACAGTGAGGTTGGCACAGGATAGAGCAGGGTTTAGGGCTCTTGTACACAGGGTCGCTATGAGTCGCAAATGACTTGACGGCACATAACAACAACAACACGCCTCTAACCAGAAGAACCCTGGTTAGAACAGACATGGAGCCCCAGTATGACAATATTTGGTCACCTTCCCCCACCTTCTCAGCATGTCCTTCCCTCCCCTCATCCTCTCCTCCCAGGTGCTGGGAGACTCAGCATCCTTAGGCAACCAGCACAGAGACTACTCATTATTGCACTGTCACAGCTCTTACAAAAACCCCAGGCCCCAAAGCAAGAGGCAGCGACCTTTTCCTGGAGGACATGGGGATCTGCCCCATCTCCCTGCTTCTTCTGAGGCCCTTGTCCTCCTCCCAGACTGAGTCCAGGGGCAGGAAAACAAGGCAGTCAGTGGCTTCGGTTATCCACTTGCATCACACTGCTCCTTCAATGCCAGTTGGCATAGCAACGGGAAGCCAGTCCCTGCTCTGTTCTCTGAACCAAAACAAAATTAAGGGGCAGGTGGGAGGAGGAGAGAGGGGAGGGCAAAGCAGAGCCCGGAAGAGGCCAGGATGGGGCTGGCGGGATTTAAAGGGAGGAAATCACTGAGAGGTCACCCTGTCCCCACCTTCTCCTCCTGAAATGCCTGGGAAGACAGGAAAAATAAGACGCTTGCTCTACAGAACCTCACCCTCATGGGGTGTTCTCACATGCAGATCCTGGCAAATAATTTTCATCTCCTTTATGAATAAACAAAACCCAGACCTAGGGAGCACTGCTGACTTAGTGGTAAGGAGTTGCACTGCCAACCCAAAGGCACAGGGTTCAAATCCACTACCTGCTTAAAAGGAGAAGGATGGGCAATCTCCTCCCCTGTGATTTACTGCCTCTGAAAACCCACTGGCGGGTCAGCTATGGGTCGGTTCTGACTCCATGATACACAAGAACAGCAAAGGGGAAGATACAGGCTCGACATCACAGCACTGCAGCCCCACCCATTCACTTCTTTTCATAGCCCTGCTCTGTCCTCCTCACTCCTGTCCCCACGTGCTCCCAGGAGCAGCTTAGGCTTCTCTGAGCCTGGCAACCTTTTCTGAACTCTGTATTTTCAGCCACACACGAGACCTTCCATTATTCAGAGTCACCAGGCCAATTCCCTCCAGCCTCATTAAATAAGCAAATGAAACAATGCCCTCAAATTGATCCCCACTTGTGGAGAGTCACGTGTTATAGAACTGAACTGCTCCACAGATGTATCTTGGTTTGATTCTTCTAGAAAGGTGTCCTGGTGGCACTGATGGCTGTTTCTGATGCAGAGAGGGCTGGGGGTGGGGTGGGGTGTGAATCCACCCAGCACCTCAATGGGAAGAAGACCTAGTAATTTCTTCCCATAAAATGACCAATGTCTCATGGCGAGGTTCCTTCTCCTCTATCATTTTGAATAAAAAATCGAGCCAAGGCACCTAACGGCGATGATCTTTACAGAACCAGGTTTGGAAGGGAGCTCTGGTGGCCTAGTGGCAAGAAACTGCACTGCAATCCCAGAGGTAAGTGGGTCGAATCCACCAAATGCTCTGCTGGAGAAGGAGGGGCAATCTCCTCTTGTACCAGTCAGATCTGATATGACGGTACTCACACAAAAAATAATAAAATAAAAAAAGAAACAGGTTTTCCAGGTCTTCCTTCTGCAGAGCCGGTAAGTGGGTCTGAACTGCTGAGACTCAGGTGAGTAGCCAGCTCCAAATCCCTTGCTAAAGACGTTTTCCTCCACCACACAGCCTCTGTCTATTTAGTTCCCAACCAGGAATGGTTTCCCCTCCTCTTCCCATTCCCCCAGCCCTTCTCCTAAAAGGCCTTCAGGTAACTCCTTGCCTAGGGGACTCCTTCCTAGGATCTGACACCTGGTCACCTCTTTGAACCCTCAGGAATTGCACGTTTCCTGCTTTGAGTATATGTCAGGGACTGTCTGCCTCACTGAAGTGACAGCCCCTTGAGGGCAAGGACTGGGCCTGTCCACTGCTGTAGCCCCAGGGCCCAGTTGGGCATCTGACACACAGACAAGCCTTGGATTAACAAATGCACTGAGATCTGAATCCAGTTCTGGCTAAGTCCCCAGGCGTCCTTCACCCCACCTCAACAGCCTGGGTCAGACTGGCCTCCAAGTCAGCCCTGGACACAGTACTGGCTTCACAGCCTCTGCTGTCCGTCCTCTCAATGGCTGTAGTAGCTCCGCTGACACCTGCAGAGCCACTTGGTATCTCTAGAGAATCTAACAGCTGGGGGCACCTTTGGGCAGTCACAGGTCCAGAGATGTTGACAGGCAGGGTTGATGGTGATGACAGGTCCAGAGATGGTGACAGGCTCCTTTGAACCAGAAGGTAGGGGAAGGCCTGATTCTTGGACCTCTGCATTGGAGATGGGTCTTTGATATCAAGGAGAGATGACCCACTAGATGGGCTGGTAAAGGAACAGAGGGAAGATGCCTCTCTGGGGGTAAGAACTCACTGACACGTATGTTGTCATGTCCTCAGGGTACCAGACACAGAAGACCTAAATTTGTCCAGCTCCTTGGCTCTATGCTCTTGAATCATCACTTATTCTTGCTGGGCCATCGTAGTTTCATAGCCCATGGAGTGTCCCATCATGTCCTGTGAAATGTGAAAATCTGGACAATAAATAAGGAAAACAGAGAGAAGAATTTATGCCTTTGAATTGTGGGGGAAAGGTCATCTCACTTGTGTAGGGTATGTCACCAGAAGGCAGCAGCACTTGGTAAATGGTATCGTGCTCAGAAAAGCAGGTCAATGCAAAAGAGGAAGACCCTCAACGACTGGCACATTGAACTTGAACTTGGAGACCACACGGCTGGTGCTACTGTTCCCAGGGTCAGGAAAAGCCATAGTTGACTTGATGGCACCTTAGAACAATACACATCCCACGGGAGTGGTAAGAATCACTTGGAAACTGCGTACACATGGATGTCTCCCTGGATGTCTGTGGTCCCTCACTGCCAGCAAGCTGGAACTGGCTCACAGCTGACCCTCCAGTGGCTTCTTCTTATTGTTGTTGCTGTTATGTCCCGGGGACTCAAAACCAATGCACAGCTGACCTTCTGTGGGTTTCCAGAGGCCATAAACTGAACAGGAGGAGACTGTCCGTTTCTCTCCTATAGGGCAGCAGGTGGGTTTGAACCTCATGTCTATGAGCTGGAAGTGCAGCTTCTTACCACTAAGCCACCAGATTCCTTTATAAGAAGCTGTAAATTGCATGGGAGGAGATTGCCCATCATTGTCCCTCAGGCGGATTCGAACCACCAGAGACGCCACTTTAACTCCTTCAGGAATGTGCACCCAGGGCTGCCTGTGGTGGGGAGCAACAGGGTGGTGAAGTGTGGCTCTGCTCCCTATGGGCTGTTTGCTCTCAGGTAAATCACTCTCCCTGTCGCCATGAGGATCTTCTTTTCTGTAAAATGAGGACAAGTCACCCCCTACCTCATAAGGTTCCTTGTGTGCACACAGCGTGGCCCACAGCCATCCCTTAGAAAGTAGAAGCTCTGATTACAAAAATGATGTGGCCCAGGAAACGCAGACTTTAGAAATAGCCACCAATTTGTAGCTGTGAGCCTGCATTCCAATTGCAGAGCGTGGATTAAACCGGCACTGGGATCCCTGGACACCTAAAGCATGGAGAAGGGGCTGAGAAACTCCTCTGATCAGGAGCTAGCTTGAGCCCCGAATCAGGCAGGAAGCTCACTATCCAAGCCCTGAGCCTGACCAGCCTCCAGGACAGGTCCAGCCCCCTGGCCACAGAAGTGCTGTGTCCTCCGAGCCTGCAGTAACCCAGACCAGGTAGACACAGACAGGAAGGGAAGGCATCTGGGCCAACGGTCCCGTAGGCACATGGAGAAACTGAGCCTCGGAGACAGAAAGGAATTTGAGTCGGGGGCTGCGGTCAGAGTTGGAAGCAGGCCCCCAAATCATGGCCCTGCTGAGGGCTGGGAAGCACTGCTCTCCCCAGGGGTCTTATTGATGATGCCCCTTTCTCCATGTAACCTGCCCCAAATGAATCAAACCATCACTTCCTTCACAGCAGAGGTACCATCATGGGTGGAAATAGACATCTGGAGAGCATATAAATCAGCCACATCTCGTTCAAAGATGAACAGAAACGGCAGAGTCTTCAGCTGAAAGCGTCTGTGAATCACTTACCACCATCCCCAGATCCTACCCCACATCCCAGCCCAACGATCTTCAGAATGTTGTGGGTCTATGGGATTGATTAACAGGGCCTATATGGAGTGTTTCTAGGTGTCCAACAAGCCTGAGCTGACACTTTCTGAGACATTCTACATATTATACTGCTGTCTTCAGAAATGCTAGAATGTCCATGAGCTGAGTCTGTCAGAAAGATGGAAAACATCATACATACACAGGCCACAGATCATCCCTGAGGTTTCAAAGAGTGGAGTGCAGAAGCTGAGGCCAGCCTCGAGAAACTGATGGTGGAGACTGGTCACAAGGCAGGGCAGGGGCACCCAAGTGCCCAGTGCTGGCCACCAGAGGCAAGCATGCATCCTCCAACACATGCAAACACAGGTACCTATGTGGAGGACTGAGCCCAGGGACCACACTGATCCCCAAGGTTCTCTCGGTACTCAGGCCTTGGTTTGAACCTCAGGTCCAACAGTGATGGAGTGCAGATGGGAGGTGTGGGGAACACATTCACCTCCTTATGACCTCACACTTTCACAAGCAGGCTTGTGCAGCATACAATACACACATATGCATACACACACGAAGTCACAGCCTCATTCATCTGCACATGGGCTCATGCACTACAAAGAGACTCAGTCACAAGCACACGCACACACACTGTCTCATACAGTCTGTCTAAAGCATCCATACACTCCTTTGGACCCCATCATTATACATTTTCCCACCTGGGCAGGGATATGGGGGTCAATAGCTCCTCACTTTAAGGTAGATTGGGCGGCAGGGGCCCCCCAAGTAGAATGAGGGTGGGGCTGTAACTGATTCTTGCCTTGAGGCAAAGACCTCTCAGGAATGGGGCTCTCTGGCTACTGAGGGTGGTTCCAAGGAGTAAAGGTGGAGAAATGGAGGTGAAGGGGGAGAAGGGCTCATTTTCTCCAATGAAACCTCCATCCTTTCTGAGGTCTGGTCCCCTTCCCCAGTGCCCACCAGCTCTCCCATGTCCCCCTCTCACCCACCTGCCCAGCTAACCCTCTTGCACTTGTCACTCTGAAGAAGCCTCATTGACATGTAGCCATCTGCACCTCTACAAGGATGGGGGACATCCTAAACAGACTCCTCCAGGGCAACCCCATCGGGAGGGCCTCACAGCATCATCCTCTAGGCACAGAATATCCAGAGGCTCCCCGAATGCCTGAGGCCCCCACCTGCACACGACCCCGCGTCCTGACCACAGGAAGTAAACACTCACTGGGTCGCCCTCGGCTGGAGGGAGCCCCTCAAGGGTCAGCGGCCATTGGTCTGAAGATGCACCTTTCCTGGGGTGACGGCGCGCCCCCTCCCCTGTGTCCCGCCCCCGCGGCACCTACCTCTTTCTTGACGGCGCGCAGCAGCCTCTGCCGGGTGTCCGCCTCTGTGGGGCAGGTGGGGGGGCGGTTAGCCGCGGGGAGGGGTCCGGCCGCCCGCCCGCCCCGGCGCTGCCCCTTACCCGCGGGGCCGGCGGCCATGGCTCCGCGCTGCTGCGAGTCCGCGGGAGCGGCTGCGGTGGCGGCTTCTCCCGGCGGCGCTGCTGCAGCCTCGGCGGGGAGGGGCGGGGCCAGCAGCCGGTGACGGCGTCAGCCCCGCGGCCACCAGACCCCACCCCTCCGGAAAGCCACGGCGCCACCACACACACACGCACGCACACACTCACGCACGCACCTTCCTGCTGCCAAGTCTCACACGCGCGCGCGCACGCACACACACCCCCTCCACGCTCTGCCAAGTCCCACGCGCGCGCGCACACCTTCCTTCTCGCCAGTCTCAAACGCGCGCGCGCACACACCTCACTCTGTCAAGTCACAGGCACCCGCACGCACACCCACTCCCCTCTGTAAAGTCGCACGTGCGCGCACGCACATACGCCTTCCCTCTAGCCAGTCTCTCTATCGCGCGCACGCACATACACCTTCCCTCTGTCCAGTCTCACGTGCGCGCGCGCACACCCTCCTTCTGGACGTCTCAAACGCGCGCGCGCACAAGCCTCACTTTGTCAAGTCAGGCACGCACACGCACACACACCCCCTCCTCGCTCTTCCAAGTCGCACCCGCGCGCGCGCACACCTTCCTTCTGGCCAGTCTCTCTCACGCGCGCGCGCACACACACACCTCTCGCTCTGTCAAGTCGCACGCGCGCGCACACACCTTCCTTCTGGGAAGTCTCAAACGCGCGCGCGCGCACACACACCTCACTCTGTCAAGTCAGGAACGCACACGCACCCCCCACACAAACACTCTGTAAAGTCGCAAGCGCGAGCACGCACACACACACCTTCCCTCTGGCCAGTCTCACGTGCACGCACGCACACCCCACCTCGCTCTGTCAAATCGCACGGGCGCGTGCACACCCTCCTTCTGGCCAGTCTCACATGCACGCGCACGTCTGTGTCTGTCAAGTCACACTCATGCACACACACAGCTCTTGTTAAGTTTTACTGCACACACACTTCTCTGTCAAATCACACACACATTGCACGCACGCTTTGGCAGGTCTCACACACACACATCCATTCACTTTTGCAGGTCACACACACACACACACCTTCCCTCTGGCCAGTCTCACGTGCACGCACGCACACCCCACCTCGCTCTGTCAAATCGCACGGGCGCGTGCACACCCTCCTTCTGGCCAGTCTCACATGCACGCGCACGTCTGTGTCTGTCAAGTCACACTCATGCACACACACAGCTCTTGTTAAGTTTTACTGCACACACACTTCTCTGTCAAATCACACACACATTGCACGCACGCTTTGGCAGGTCTCACACACACACATCCATTCACTTTTGCAGGTGACACACACACACGTACGTGCGCACGTGCACATCTTCAGTCGGCCAAGTGCCACCATAGCATCCAATCCCCCCATTCCTGCTCAATCTCTTCTGTCTTGTTCCTTCCATAGTACAGCGCAGGAAAAGGTCATCTATTGAACCCCTGCTATGTGAGCCTTGCAAATAGTAAAGCTACAACTTAACCGTCTGTGACAAATCCAAGGGTTATTAAAGTTAGATCTTTGTGTATAATACGTGACTCTAGTTCCTCAGAATGAAGCCAGGATGTGGATATTTCAGGATTCCTCCCCCTAAAGTTAAAAATGGATGCGTGAACAAGAATGGGTTTTGGAGAAGAAAGTTGAACTCCATTCTCATATCTGTATATTCAAATGCTTGAGGTGGTATTAAAAGTGAAAGAGTCTTTCTGGAACAGCAGTTAAGCTTTTGGCGGTTAAGTGAAAAGCTGGTTGTCTAAACCTATTCATTGGCTCTGTAGGAGAAAGATCTGGCTTTCTACACCCTTAAAGATGTCATGGGGGTTGGGGAGAACAAAGAAAAGAGGGATAAATAATGTACAGAGCATTGAAACAGACGAGGGAGAGAATGGTTTAAAAGGAATATATGATTAGGTATTATTGGCATGACAAGAGTTCAGAATAAGAGCTGAAAAAAAAAAAAGAATAAGAGCTGAAAAGTAAAGTGGTCTGGGGGGGGGACCTGTATAACAACGAAAAGGCATTTTTTCCAAAGAAAAAAGCAAACAGGGGGAGTGGGGAGGAAAATGTGCATCAATGAATGAATGGAAATAAAAGTTCTTTATAAACTTTCATAGATAGATAGATAAGAGATGTCTAGAAAACCCTTTTTGGTTACTGTGCATTGAAATTGGCTTGACACCTGCTAACAGTAAGAGAAGGATGGGTGATCTCCCCTAGTGCGATTAACTGCCTCTGAAAACTTGCTGGAGGGTCAGCTATGGGTCAGTTCTGATTTGAAGGTACCCAACAACAACAATAATAGCATACTAAAATATCAAGTAAGCTCTTGAATATTCCCATTTTCAATTTTAGAATGTAATTTAGAAACTGGGACCTTTAAAAATGTTTTAAATGGGTTTACTAGCTTCCTTTCTTATTTTACATTTCAAACACTAATACCTCCATTAGTCTGATTCAGGCCATGGTCTTTCTGATCACTTTCTATGCATCTGAGAGCTGGACAATGAATAAGGATGATAGAAGAATGGATGCTTTTGAGCTGTGGTGTTGGAGAGGAGTACTGAATACCCCATGGACGTCAAAAGTACAAACAAAATGTCTTGGAGAGAGTGCAGCCAGAGTACTCTTTGGAGGCAAAGATGACAAAACATCCCCTCACATACTCTGGGCATGTTTCTAGGAGGGGCTATTCCTTGGAGGGAACTGAAGCTTGAAAAGGCAGAGGGTCAGCGAAACAGAGGAAGATTTCTGGCCAGGTAAACTGACACAGTGACTGCTGCAATGGGCTCTAATGTGTTAGGAAGTGTGAGGACTGCACAGGATAGGGCAGGGCTCAGATCTCTTGTTCACAGTCACTATGGGTTGTACGCAACTCAATAGCACCTAACAACAATGACAATGCCTGAATTTAAGAATAATGAATCATTAAACAACTTGAACAATGAAGTAGGACTTGTAGAAGGTGTGTGTAATATTTTTGGTTGTTTTTAATCCTATCTATAGGCCTCTGAATTGTAGTTGACCCAAAGGAAATTAACAACAGTAACATAGATGTTATAGCAGGGTTTTTTCCTCTCTGGATTTAATATCCTGTGTACAATCCACATAAAAACATTTTAAGAATTTTAAAGAATGGGTCTCTCAAATACTAAGCATATGATATGCCAATGTTGTTTACCATCGAGTTGAAAGTGACTCAACTGACTTTCTAGTGGATTTTTAGAGGCATTAAGTCCCATGGAAGGAGACTGCCCATCTTTTTTCCCATGGAGCAGACAGTGGATTCAAATCACATGGCTTCAGGATTGCAGTGCACCGTCTTGCCACTAGGCCACCAGAGCTCCCTAAGCACATAGCTATATGACCTTTTAATTATGTGAAACTTGATGGTCTAACATTGGATTTCTAAATAAAAACATTTGTTTACTCTTATACCCTGGACTGTGAAGAAAACAAATAGGTCTGTCTTGGAGAGGGGTGAAACCAAGTTTCTCCTTGGACACTAGGATTTTGAAGCACCGTCTCACATACTTTGGGCACATGGCCAGGAAAGATTGGTACTTAGAGAAGGATGATATGCTCGGAAGGGTGGAGGGACGGTGCAGGAGAGGAGACGGATTGCTACAGTCACTGAGACAATGGAGGGTAGGTGTGATGGAGTCACTGAGACTGGCTCATGACAGGGCAGGCTTCAGAGCTGCTGTACATGGGTTGCTATGGGTTGCAAGCAACTTGACGGCACACTCAAACTCTGACCTACAAATACAATTAAAATAAAAGGTTTGTTCAAGAAGGGTAGATTACTTTTGTTAAGCCTTTAAAAGCAAAAAATTCCACGAGAGTTTCTCAAGTTTTTTTCTCTAAAATAATTTTATACCTACTTGGGATGGGTGTGTTGGAGACAGTGTGATTGGCACAGGACAGAGCAGGGTTTAGGGCTATTGTACATAGGGTCGCTATGAGTTGCAAGCAACTCGACAGCACATAACAACCACCACCACCACAACTCTCAATCACTATTCCATAGCTGTGTGAAATGCCATGATGGTTGCCCATCATGGGCACTGCTTGGAGGAGCTTCCAGATTGATTCAGGTTTGGAAGAAGGAGTGGCATCCCCTTCCTATGCCAGATGCCTCTGGAAACTCTTTAACTCCATAAACATAAATAATGTTAATTATAGAACAGAGTTCATGTTTTTGTTCATAGGATTGCTATATATTTGGCTTGATGACACTTAACCACTGCTAAGAGAGACTAGTTCTGATATATTTTGGAGGAATATTCTACTCTGTACATCATTTGCTTGTCAATTTGCTGTATTGAGGTAATCTGGGTTTGCTGTGATGCTGAACCTTGTGTCATTTGGGTATCAAATACCATAACACTTTCCCAATGTGGACAGTGTTTGGAGGAACTCCCAGGTGCAGAACAGGTTTGGATGCAAGAATGGCATCCACTTCCTAAAGCATATGCCTATGGAAACTCTATGAACTTGGAGAAACTTACAGAAAGACATTACATCTTTTGTTCATGGAGTTGCTATGAGTTGTGCACGACTCGATGGCAATCAACTACAACTTTCTACAACTCTGCTGACTTCCTTCTTTTTGTAGTTTTCTGGAGATCTCTGCATGTTGTAAGCTGTACATTACAGGAACTGCTGAGTGTGTGCTGCTTATTTTAAAAATTTAACAAAGACTGCTAAAAATCATTAATAGTTTATTTGGTTTGTATGGTTTCAGTAGGAGAAAGAATAGATTTATGTGAAGGGGAGCTAACAGATTAAGGAAATAAATCCTTGCGAATTTCCAGAATTTTGGTGGCCACTGGGATGGTTATTTAGAAATCCTCAATAGATCACACAGGGGCTAAACCTGTAAAAGAAAAATATGGTTAAAGACAGTAAGTGAAGGCGATATAGATATTTTTCTCTTGTTCCTTTTTTTTTTTAAAAAAAACCCCTCAAACATATCTTTCCTTATGCTCAAAAATTATTTTCTCCATATTGTTTAGTCAGGAATAATTTTTACTCCCTTATATCTCCATATCTTTTCAACCTGTATGCAGAACAGAGTGGCATCAGGGTTGGTGGAAGATCTATTAACAATCTGAGTTATGCAGATGACACAACACTGCTTGCTGAAACTGAGGAGGACCTCATGCACTTGCTGCAGATGGTCAAGGACTCCAGCCTTCAGTATAGATTGAGGCTCAAAGTCAAGATGACAAAGATTCTCACCACTGGACCAATTGGCAGCATCAGGATGGATGGTGAAGAGATTGAGATTGTACACAGCTTTAGTTTGCTTGGCTCCACGGTCAACACTCTTGGCACCAGCAGCCAGGAAATCAAAAAACGTATTACGATGGGAAAGTCTGCGGTTAGGGACCTGTCCAGGGTACTGAAGAGCAATGGTGTCACTCTGGAGACTAAGGTGCATCTGATACAGGCCATGGTCTTTGCAATCACTTGCTATGAAGCAGAGAGTTGGACAACGACTAGGGAGGATAGAAGGAGAACTGATGCCTTTGAGCTGTGGTGCTGGAGAAGGGTATTGAATGTACCCTGACTGCCAAGAGAACAAACAGATTCATCCTGGAGAGGGTTAAACCAGGCTGCTCCTTGGAGGCAAGGATTCTGGGGCTTCATCTGACATACTCTGAACATGTTGTAAGGAGGAACAGGTCCTTGGAGAGGGACATCATGCTTGGGAGGTTGGAGGGACAGTGCAGGAGAGGAAGGCCCTCTATGAGGTGGATTGATTCAGTGACTGGGGTAATCGGGATGGGTGTGTCAGAGGCAGTGCAATTGGCACAGGATAGAGTAGGGTTTAGGGCTGTTGTACATAGGGTCGCTATGAATCGTAAGCGACTTGACGGCACATAACAACAACAACAACTTCAGAAAATAAGTCTCTAAGGATGTGCAGACCATAAGGCCTGTGAAGGATCATGGGAGGGGAGAACCAACCTGGGAAGACTAGACCCAATGGTACTGCAGTCAGCACCTTGGAACAGGAAAGGAGGAACTGCCTGAGTGGGGGAGAGTGAGGAGAAAGAAGAGGAGGAAGAAGAGAGACAGAGGAAGAGGAGGAGGAGAAGAAGAATAGCAGAGCAGCAGAGGTTAATGCACAGAATGAAGACAAATTCCCAATAGTAATAACTCTCTAGCAGATCAAGAAAAATGACCTTTCCCTGGCCGCGCAGGCCTTGGCCACATCTACTACCCATTCGATCCTGTCCTCTGTCCTCCGAGGGATCTTTCCCAGACGCTGTGTTGCTAACACGTGTTAATTTTGTCGTTAACATATTATTTGGGAGCTCTGCTTGATATGGACGAGGTTCTACAGTATATTCACAGGGTCAATGTATGGAAGTTGTAAAAGAGCCACTAAATTTCCAGTGACCTCTTGACATCATCTGAGCTCCTGCTTGCCTCCCTATGTCTGCATTTCCATCTCATGAATAGGATAAAGTACTGATTGCAAGCAAATTTTTTTAGAAATTTATTCAATTACATGAAACATATTCTACAGCACTTAGAAAACTGATTTTTTTTCCTGAAAATAACAAAAAAGAGATAATTTTTTACTATCTAGGAATCCAGCTGTGACTATTAACAAACACACTGCTTTACGTCACCGACTGGTATCTGCTGCAGCTTTTGAAAAGTGGGCCCCAACTCTAAGGTGATCTGGTGTTCCTGAAAAGTGCTACAAAACCCCCCAAACTATAGGTTAAGAGTAGTATCTGGACTTTCTCTCTGCTCTGAAAAACTACTGACAAGGCGAGACTTGGTGACAATATGCACCAACAAACATCTCTGCACTGTTCTGACACAAGGTTATCTGGTAGTGCTGGGTCATTCTGAAAAGCTGTAGGCTCAATATACATAGTGTGTAGAGGATGGGGGCATGACCTGGAAGTTCAACAGTCTGACTCTACTGCTTGTTGTTCGGGAGAAAGATTCAGACTGTCCTCGAGTATTGATAGCCTTGGAAGCCAGACATGAGTCAAGAACAATAGGTTTTTGTTGATTGAGTTTGTGTGTACGTGTCCATGTATGTACGCACTCTGTGAGGTAGATTGACTTTATTTGTAAATTGGCAGGTTCTTAAGTTCCGACCACAGACATGAACTCTTAACTCCCTTGCACTGTGATCAACAGTCCCCTGGTTCATAAGAGTGCTGCCAGGTCATTGAGAACCTAAGTTTGTCTGGTTTCTTATTTTCTTCACCCTTTCGCAAGTGAACTTCGGAGACTGCGTATTTATTTTTATATCTCCATTTGTCCATCTGAGAATTGAGAACAGTTCTCAAACCTCCAGGTATAGGTGATATTAAGATGAGTTCACTTAGATGAGTACACACAGCGGGCAGTAGTAGAAAGACGCTTGGGAAAGATGGACACTGATAACTGTACTGCAAAGCTGGGGAAGTGGCCGAGACGCAGACATGCTCACCAGCACAATGTATGTACACACTGCCAAAAAACACAACAGACCCCACATAAAAACGCTCAACTCATGCTCAGAAGCACACAACTCTGATAGCCAGTACAGGTGCTTCAAGGAAGTGTTGTTGTTGTTGTTGTTAAGTGCTGTGAAGTGAAGCATGACTCATGGTAACCCTGTGAACAAAAGATGTGAACCCTGTTCTATAACTACTGTCATTTCTCTAAGTTCATTGAGTTTCCAGAGGTAAGTTGTTTAGAAAGTGGATGCCACTCCTGCTTCCAAGCCTGTCTTAATTTGGGAGCTCCGCCAAACACTGTTCACCATGGGGAAACCACTATGGTATTTGACCCACCAGTGGTACAGCCTGCAGCATCCCAGCAACCCCCAAGTCACCTAAGTACAGTGAATTGACAGACCCGTGTTGTATTACTTAGAGAAATGTTCCTTCCAAATACAATTAACACTAGGCCCTCGGGCCCAACCAACTATAAAATACGCAGGCCTGCCCGGCAGGCCCTAACTGGCTCTAAACAAGAAGCTTCCAGCCCACAGCGCATTGTGAGATGAATCCAGCAAATCCAATCAGCTCACACTGATTTACTAAAAGATCCTTCTTTGCTTGAATAATACCTTTTGTAACCAAAGCCCCAATGCCATTCCCACTTTGCAGTGACCAGGCTAAAGACAGTGAGCAAACACACCTTTCTTAGCATCTAGAGTTTGTTCTTCACAATTTCTAACCTGACACCAGAATACACCCCTTTTGAAATTGTTTGCAAGACCTCTGCAACAACAGAGAACAGAGTGAGGATGAGCCATGGTGTGTCGTTTACCCTTTAGTCTTCATCACTTGATGTTGGAAAATTAACCAAGAAACAGTGACCAAGTCTTATGAGTCCAAGACCAAGTGTCAGGCCGCCTGTGATAAGGCAATAGGCTTGTCCTTTAGGTTGTATTTATCAAGTCTGTTTTCTTCAGCAATTACAAATTTCTTTCTGCACAGGAAATTTCTGATGCAATAACCACCGCCCCCCTCTATACTTTATAACCTCCTACAGCTATTTCCTAATGCCTTCTTGAATAAAATAAAGTATCTACTCACAACCTGAAATCCCTACTCACAGCCTGAAATCCCTACTCACAGCCTGAAATCCCTACTCACAGCCTGAAAACCCTACTCACAACTATGTAAGTCCTACTCACAGCCGTGTAAACCCTACTCAGAGCCTTGAAGACCCTACTCATAACCTTCAAAACAGGATAGAGCAGTTCTACTCCTAACAGCGGGCTGCCTGGTTAGAGCGGGTGTGGGTCACCCTATACACCTTTGTAGGATTCAAGACATAGTTCCGTGTCAGTGGCTGATTCTCCTCACTCAAGGGTAGAACCAGTCACAAATGAACCATTCCCCTGCAGTAGCCCCTTGCCCCCAAGAGAAGCCTTGTCTTTGAGGCCCACAGGGAGCCAGAGTCCCCTCTGGACCCTGTAGCCTTGATAAGCTATGCTTTGCTCTCAGAGATCTGGGATGTGGTGAGGAAGGAGGGGGTGCTGTCAAGCATCATCACGGAGCAGAGCAGACCCTGGGCCTCCTGGGAGCTGTGGCCCTCAGAAGGTCAACTGTTGGAACAAACTTCTGCAGGTGCAGGGAGCAGGCCGAGGCACAGCCCTGCCACACAGCTCCCTGGGGAAAGGATGGTGAAGAGAAGCAGTGAAGAGGCTCAGGGGGGAAGCAGCAGCTCTGTCTCCATCAGATGGGCCTGTCCATTCTCATAGGAGCAGGAACTGGGCTTGAAGAGAGTGTGAGAAGTGTGGAAGAGGACTGTGAGTGTGAAGGGCACGCACCATGCCGACCTGGCTATGGTTCTGGGCAGAAGGGGTTTGGTCAAACGTTAAGACTCGTGATTCTTTCACAGTGTCATCTAAGGCAATGTGACATAAGCAGTCTGTTCAACAGGAGTTTCCTTAGGGTGTGAACATGTAGAATTTTGAGGTTTGGGGGTGGTGTTCTTGCTCTAAGAGAACTCTGATGGTGGAAGTTGTGCCACTATCCCAAAGGCGGTGCCTCTCCTATGGTTCAAATCCAGCAGCAGCTCCGTGGGAGAAAGGAGCACAACCTCCTCCCGTGTGATTTACAGCCTACAAAATCCCCCTGGAAGGTCAGCGACGAGTTGGTTCCAACTCAAATGCAGTGAGTGGACCTGAATTTGAGCCTGCTTTCTCCCTACACCTTGTAGAACGCAGCACAATGGGAGCAAGAGGCTGTAACAGGAGTTTCCTCAGGGTGTAGGGGCCTCCGTGGAGATCTCTGAAGGGAAGAACTCACCTTTCTCTTTGCACCCTTCCTGTCGCCTGATCTTCGAGCCAAAAGCCTGCAGGTGTCTCCAGGGAGTTTTGGACTTCCCAGTCACCCTCAGGGCCAGGAGTCAGCCCCTTCAAATAACCTTTCTCTCACTGCACATATTATATAGGGCACTCTCGAGGTGCAAAGATCAAGCATTCCACTACTAGCCAAAAGGTGGCTGGTTTCATCCCATCCAGAGGTGCTGCTGAAGAAAGGTCTGGCAATCTATTTCTGAGAGGCAGAGCCCCGAGGATCCCATGGAGCACTGCTGTGCTGGGACAGTCATAGAGGCGGATGCGGCTTCCTGACAGAGGTTTCGCACATCTACAGGCATCTAATTGGTTCTGTTTCACTGAAGAACCTTGACCCACACAGGGACCCCAAGCATTATAATCAGACCAGACTGGCTTTTTTTCTTTCTTTTCATTTCCCTTTCTCCCTCCCTCCTTTCTCCTTCCTTTCTTCCTTTCTCTCTCTCTCTCTCTCTCTCTCTCTCTCTCTCTCTCTGTCTCTCCTTTCTTCATGAAGGAGGCGCTTTGTCATGGCTTTTCAGTTTACAAAGCTGTGAGCTTAGACATTTCATTTTACTTGAATCCACAATCAACACCCAAGGTCACAGCATTCAAGCAATGAAATTTACATCTTGCATTGGGCAAGCCTACTCTTTCAAGTACTAGTCTTCTTCCAAATGCTAAAGTGCAAGGATGTCAGTTTAAGGACTAAGGTTCACCCAATCCAAGTTTTGGTGTTTTCAGTCGCTTCCTATGTATCCCAAAGTTAAATATGAATAAGGAAGACCAAAGAAGAATCGATGCCTCTGACTTGTGGTGTTGATGAAGACTATCCGCGTGCCAAAAGAACAAACAAATTTGTCTTGAAGGAAGTACAGCCAGGGTGCCACTTAGAGGCAAGGATGGAGAAACTCTCTCTCACTTATTTTGGGCATTTTATCATGAGGGCCCAGTCCTTGGGAAAAGACAGCTTGCTAGGAAAGAGCGGTCAACGAGAGGAAGACCCTCAAGGAAATGGATTGTTCACAGCGATTGTGAACTTGAGCATGATGCAGACCATGAAGATGGTGCAACACAGGGCAAGGTTTCGATCTGTTTTCACAGGGTCACCATGAGTCAAGGTCAGTATGAGTCCATGGCACCCAAATCAACAAGTATGGACAAGGGATTTCTTTCTGTGAGCTCAGCTTCCTAGCGTTGAAAGTACACCTAGCCCCCGGGGACCTGAGAGTCTCCTGCCCACCAACCCGTGTGCCTCTGACAGGTGCTTCCTCCCAAGCAAAAGCTGCCACTAACGGGCACTGCGAACCAAGGAAGAGACCGGGGGCAGTGGATAGGAACAGGGTGGGGAGGGAGCTGTGCGGAGCCCACCTCTCAGAGTTGGGGAGGAGCCTGGGCTAGTCCACTCTGCCAGGGTCTATCTGGCAGCTGTGACCTGAGACGCTGCACGCACCATGTCCTGGGCTCCCATCCTCCTCATGCTGCTCATCTGTGGTGCAGGTGAGAACCGCGCTGAGCTCAGCCCATCTGCCCTCCCTGTGCTCTGCCCGCCTCCAGGCCCTACTCGCTTCTCTGTTGCAGGCTGTGGCTCTCAGCCTGTGCTGCACCAGCCACCACGGGTGTCCGCCTCCCTCGGGACGTCAGTCAGCCTCGCCTGCACCCTGAGCGGCGACTACAACGTGGGCCTTTATAAAATCTACTGGTACCAACAGAGGCCCGGCCAGTCTCCGAGGTTCCTGCTGAGTTTCTTCTCATCCACGAAGAAGAAGCAGGGTCCCAAGGTCCCCTTGCGCTTTTCCAGCTTCAAAGACGTGGCCAGGAACACGGGGTACCTGAGAATCACCAGCTTGCAGGAGGAGGACGAGGCTGTGTACTACTGTGCTGTGGGGTCACAGAGCATGGAGAGGGAGAAGGGGGAGGACAAAGAGTTTGAGGCTTCAGGGTCTGAGGCCCCCTAAGGATCTAGGCCCAAAGGGGTAACGTGGGTGTAAAGAGGCCAGCAGAGATGCAGGGCTGAGAGGGGGGCTCAGAAGACTGTACCCTATACTACCCTGTGGTGGGTCTGGAGACCACACTGGTGACAGAAGTGAAGAACTTGCTTATGCAATAACAATATGACTTGAGAAATTGTGTGTGTGTGTGATGTTTTATTATGCTGTAGGTGAAATATCTTCCAAAGACAAATAGTCTTATAACTAACAGTTCATACGAGCTGCTCTGAAGTGTGGGTCCTCTGGGTGCAATCCTTGCAGCTGTCTCCCCATGTTCCCCTGGGCTCCTTGTTTCCAATCCTCCAGTTTCTCTTGTCATCACATCCTTGGTGTGGGGCAAATGGTGCCCTGTGGGTCTCGCAAAGAGCTGATCGCTGTAAGAACATGTTCTTTACGGGTTTTACCATTTTATGTGCCAATCTGTTATTTAACAGAAGGTGGTGTGGGCTCAAGATCCATGGAGTCCGAGGGAGTCCTCTAGTTTCAATTCTGTTCCACATTTCTCCCCCCCCTTTCTGTTACGACTGGGACCCTCATCACAAGAGTGGGTAGTAGTGGCTGGCAGCCCCATCTAGTCCTTCTGGTGTTCTGTCATCAAGCGGGGACTGATTAGTGGATGATCTTCCTGTAAGTCAGGCAGGGGGGTGACTGCTCATCTTTCTATGGCCCTGCTGGTCCCCAGATGGGTCCCCTCTAGGTCAGCTGGTAATTCGCTTCGGATAATGGCACCAGGGCGCCCTCTTCTGGTGGAGGAGGCTTGTGCAGACTCTTGTCGGAGTTAATTTCTTCTCAGCCTTTTGTTTTCAAGTAAGACAAGACCACTAGTTACTTCTTAGATAACTGCTTGCCAGCTTTTAAGACCCCAGACACTACTCGTCTAATTAGGATGCAGAACACAAACCTTACTATGTCGAATTTGTCCCATGAGACCTATGATCCTGGGACTGGATTTTTCAAAATCAGAAAACCAAATAAATACTCAGGGTTATTTGGTTGTGTCTAAAACAAGTCTCCAGAGGGAGCTCTGGTGGCGTCCTCCATACAGAGTGATGCTGCCAATTTAAAGACCCAGGATTCAAATGGTTAGAGAGGCTGCGTACTTCACATGAAAGGAGAGGACCCTCTGTTCTCCCCCGGAGCAGCTGCTGGATTCAAACCGCCTGCCTTGGTTGGCTGGCAGTGCAACTTCTTACCACTGGGCCACCAGAGCTCCCTTTTATACACGCAGGTGTATGTAAACATATACACACACCTGTAAGAATACATCTATGTAATCACACATACATTTCTTAGTTATTGTTTGAAAACAGAGATGCCTGAGCACTTACCAAAAACGCTTTTGTGTCTGTGTGTGCTTCTTCGTGACTCCGTTCACCACAGTCAGGTTGTGTGCGTTTCCCCCCACCTTCAGTGTTACCTTTCTCATCCCCAGCAACTACAGCAATGGGCTCGTGCGCGTTGGAGGCACGGAGGACGGCGCACATCAGTACAGGGTTCTCATCTGTTGTTCTTGGTTCCCACTGAGTTGCACTCAACTTGATAGCACCTAACAAGGAAAACAACTGTTTATGGACTTAAACCGTTCCTTCCCCAACCTCCCTGGTAACCGCCAATGGACAATGGTGTCCAGAGGCATACCTGAATTTTGTCTCTTTAGATTACACAGTATTTATCCTTTTGTGATTGACTTATTTCACGTGTCAGAAAGGGAGCTCTCAGGGGCACCGTCCACAGGGAGATGCACTGTTAACCCAAAGGTAGCGTCTCTCTGGTGGTTTGCCTCTAACAGCAGCTCCAGGGAAAGAAGGGCAGGCTCTTCCCGGGCGAGTTACAGCCTCCGACAAAGCTCTAAAGGGCCAGCTGTGCGTCAGGTCCCATGGTCCAGCACTGAAGCCGTAAAGGTGCTCCAGATGCATCTAGGGTACCAGATGTTTCAAGGGCTTATCACACGTAGTGGTTGTGTAGGATTCTGTTGTATACATGTGCCCCGTTTTGTTTCTCCAGCCAGCCGGATAAGTGACTCATGGCCACTTAGGCTATTTCCACTGTTTTGCTATTGGGAATGAACAAAGGTGTGTATGCACCCTCCCTAACACACTTTTGCTCACAGATGCTTCCATATACAACTACACTCACTCTTCCTCACACAGTCACTATCACACACAACTTCCTCTCATTCAACGTTCTCTATCATACACACATATGCACTCACTCGCATCCTAACTTCTGTTTCTCTCACTTGCCACCCAGTACACATTCTCTTTAATCACATACACACGTACTGTCTTCTCCCTTCTGCTCTGCCCACACACCTTTCCCTTTCTCTCTCTCTCACACATACACACACACCCCTCTACATCGAGACTAAGTATAGCACATGACTACAGCTATCTGTGAGAAACAGGTTGAAATAGGATAATACTAGGAAGGGAATTCTAGAGTGGGGTATTAGTATTTTTAAAACATATTTATCTTTTTTGTTGTTTTTAATTGATATTTTAACAAAAATTTACAGAAAACTTGAATTTCCATTCATTCATTGTTGCTAAAATGTAATCACCTATTTGAGTGAGAATTTACATATTATATACTAATGTACATTTTGTTTTGTAACTCTGTCATTATGATCTCATTGGATCATTCATATGCATTTTATTTTATAACATTACCATTACTTCATGTAATTAATTACAATATCTAATCAACCTCTTATTGCATAGTCTTTTCTTTCACCTAACTTCTCTATTAATTTTTATAGCTTAGTTTTTTTTAAATTACTGTCACTACTTTTATATGCATGAAAGTTTACAAATCATAATGACTATTCATAAACCATTCATGGGCTCTCTGTTTTAGAACATGAACCACTGTTGACTCATGCAGCTCATTTATTACAAAGTCTGGGGGGAGGAACTTGTAAAGCTTTTGTTGTCAGAAAACGGGCCTTAATGATGACTAGAAAGTCAAACAACTTTGTGGAAAGATTATAGCTTTATAAGAGAACAAACAGACAAGATATCGATTTATTAAGGAATAAGAAAGGCCTGCAGGAGAAAACCCACAGGGCCTGGGAGGAACACTAACAGGCATCTCTGAGCAACAAATGCTTGGGGGTTTACCAGGACTATTTCTCCTGGGGAAGGGTGGTTTCCAGGAGTAAAGGGAGTGGAGTGTTCACACAGCTTAGGCAGGATGTTGCGACCCTTCTTCCACTTTGGCTTGTGCACACAATTTCAAGACGGAACCTGGTGCAAGAGAGTTGAGGAGAGTGTGGCAAGACTCTGGGATACTGATGCAGGCATGACCCTCTGGCCTCTAGATCAAATCCTGATCCCTCCTTCCAATCACTGCTCCATCAGGTCACCCTTTGTAGCATCTCATCTGGTCTTACTTGTCTTCTGAAAAACACCTTCGTTCTATATTGACTTTAGATGATAAAACATTATCTCTTAGATGTTATAGAAGGATCTGGTGGCATAGTTAGTAGAAAG